>NW_023144626.1:11062520-11365314 GCF_012932325.1 Thrips palmi | reverse complement strand
AAGCTTCTTGTGCCAAAACCCAAAATCTTTGCACCGCCACACTGTAAGACGTAATCCATTTGCAGCGAAATGGCATTAAACTCGCTGTTGTTGATACTCCAGTAGACACCGAGTTCAATTCTGTTTCACCACAAATGGGCTGGATCTTTAAGTGTGGCGGCGCAAAGATCCAAATATACTGGACAAGTTGCTTAGCCCGGAAAGGTCTATTCGAGGCAGGCTATCTGGTTTCACTTTTAACACTGAGAACCCGAACGCCACGAGTATAGCGTCAATTGGTACAGTGTAAAAGCATTGCACATGAAGTGCAATGCCTCCCCATCCCAATGCATTAGCATAGGGCATTTGCAGGACGCATTGCACGTAAGGTGCAATATGACTGAAGCATTGCAGGTACTCTACAAACTGAAGTGTGAACTCAGTCATCAAGAACCTATATAGCCCCAATCCGACTGACTGACTCACTCACTGACTCACTCATAGAAATGTTTGGGGTCAAGGAGTAATCGTAGAGACTTGCGGTTTTTTCCATTCGATTCTAAATTTTATAGGTAAATGGGGAAAAATTTCAAAAGTTGAAAATCCCTCACCGTTTCCGAGCAAACCCACTCAGTCTTCAAAAAAAGGGACTGACCGACTAAAAATTTTTATTCACCCAATCGGTAGGTCAGGTCGATACATTTCCGAAACTGTGCCGCAATCGGGTCCTCGTCACCGGCAACATCCTCAAAACGATGAAATAGGCCTAAATTTAACAAAATCCACTCAATCTTAAAAAAAGGGGACCGGCCGATTGAAAATTTTTATTCGCCATATCGATAGGTCAAGTCGAGACATTTCCGAAACTATGCCGCAATCGGGTCCCCGTCACCGACAACGTCCTCAAAATCAAGAACCTATATAGCACCAATCTGACCGACTGACTCACTGACTCAGAGATAGGGATCGAAGTGCCGGAAACTTTCCGGAAAATTTCCGGAAATTTTTCGGAAAATTTCGAAAAATTTCCGGACCCCTGAAAAAGTATGAAATATTGGAAATTTTGGTGTTTTTGAGTTTTTGACTCATTAATGCACACAAATCTGTCTTTACGATTTCCTTAGTGTATTGCACGATACATTTTACATTGTGCGAGCGACATGTCTCCCTCAGCCCTCTCGGCGTCACCTTTTTCAGTTTAGTTAACCCAAAAATACACTTCTGTTTTCCAGTTTGAATTTTACGCCTTCACGCGCGCTTCCGGTAGGAGGAGTTGGAATGGCCAACTCACATATGCGTGCTGCGCAGAGGGCACAGGTTCACTGTTAAAAAATGGTTGTACAGAAACAATCAGGTGAGTAAAAATTTAGTCGTTCCAAAACATGGAATTTCATCATGCACCAAAGCGAAACAACTGTCGTTGACTCAAGTCAGCGACAATTTGTCGTTGAAGAACAATATTCTTGTTATCACCCTTAACGATACAATTTGTGTGGAAACAACATCTTTTGCAATTATCTGCTCAATTAAAGCGGATTATGAAAATTCATCTAATTTGTTCGCCAAGTCATAGTGAAATTACTATTGATAAAAAAAGAACCATGCAAAATAAATTTAGCGACAAAAGTTCTCCATGAGTACTTGTTGCAGACATAACAAAATCTTTTCGACTTACAATACTTGTCGTTGACTTACAACATTTGTTGTTGGTTAACGACTTGTTTTCGAAAGTGGACTGTTGATGTGTTATTACAAGTTAGTCGTTGTGAAATTATCCTCTAGTTCCTGTACGACTATGGTTTAACAAGCTATTCGTTCCACACCAGCGAAACCGGCACGGGAACGAGAGTTCAAGTAAAGGCTGCTGGTGTACATTCTATATGTTGTACAATGAAGATTCTCCATAATATGGTGAAAATGTTCCATATCATGGTGAAGCAGCTGACCTCATAACATACCATCAGAAATTTCGTTGGTATTATGGAGAAAATCTCCACCATAATAAGTTGGTGCAGCTTTCCACTGTAAGACATTATTGCAGTGTAGGCCATCAGCCAACTCCCTCCAGGCCGACGCGGAATCTTAGGTCTAGGAAGTGAAAATGCCAATCGCTAATGTGACTATTTTGACTGATTTGACCGATTTAGAGGTGGTCTTAGTTCCCATGAAAGGTTCCTTAAACCTGTTTATCCATTTTTGTTTTTATGGATAAAATTTTTTTCCTCCTTATATTACATTTTAACTCAAAAAGTCAAAATTTCAAAATTTTCCAAAATTTCCAAACAAAATGGAAATTTTCCACTTTTCCGGAAATTTTTCGGGAACTTTGAAGATTTCCGGGAAACTTCGATCCCTACTCAGAGAAATGTTTAGGGCCAAGGAGTGGTCGTAGAGACTTGCGGATTTTTCCATTCACCTCTATCCTTGTCTAAGCAGTCTTTAATATTTTGCGGACCTTGTATGCACCCATTGACTGCCAAAGTCGCCAATGCAATACAAGCTATCTATTTGGGCAGTAAAAGTAGCTTAATTATATGGTCAAAAGCTGTTAAATAGACCTTTCAAAAAAGCAGTACATTTACTTCCTTAGAAAATTTGCCTTTGGTCACCACGGACTTACTAAAACTACTCCGGTACGCGCCCCAGACATTTAGGGGTCTGGGGGCGAAGCCCCCAGCGAGCGACGCGAGTATGCATCTACAGATGCATGCATACTTATAAGTACACACCTACAGATGCATACCTAGCTGAGTACACATCTACAGATGCATACTTGACAGGTATGCATCTGTAGATGTGTACTCAGCCAAGTATGCATCTGTAGGTGTGTACTCGATACTGGGTATTTCTATAGTGACAAGTACAAACCTACTAATGCATACTTGCCAAGTGTGCACCTACAGATGCATACTTAACAGGTATGCATCTGTTGATGTGTACTCAGCTAGGTATGCATCTGTTGATGTGTACTCAGCTCGGTATGCATCTCTAGGTGTGTACTTATAAGTATGCATCTGAGCGATTCTCACGTTTCGGGGTAGTTTTGGCGTCTCTGATTTGCCGAAAGTGAGAAATATCCAATTAAGTTTTTCTGATTATTGGGGTCCTGGATGATACTAGAGTTATGGCAATGGTATTTATAGTAAAGACCTTGTACTACCTTCCTAAAAACATGAGCCATAAGGTATTCCCATACGTTTTAGTGGGTGTTTTGATCACGGAAATTACGTTATCACTGAAGTTACAAAGTGTGAAAATCGGCTTTAACGGCTGACTCGGGCTTGCTGTGGCTTAAAAGTCGTTCCAGGGTCAAATGATACTCTAAGCCCGACATTTAAGCGGAAAATTTTTTCACCTAGTGCTGCTGCAACATAGGGTAAAGGGTGCCACGGAAGTTACACACTGTTAAAAATTGTTGTTTTAAAACAACAACACAATTACCAACCTCGAGAACGTTGTTGTTTGTGAACAAGTTTGCTTGTTTTAAAACGACGAATTCGTTGCTAATTATTTTTATGACTCATGCTGTTTCAAAACAATATTTTGCTGCGTACAAACAACCCGGACAATCTAAGAAATGGTTACTGCGGGGTAACCGGGACTTTACTAGGTCTGTGACCTGATCGGCTATAAAAATTGATGCAAATAAGGCTGTCTACCGGTTTACAAACATCTTGTGGACGAACGACGCAACTCGTTAGTAAACAACGAAAGTCATTTGAAAACAACTTTGATCGCTAAGAAAATTAGCAACATATTTACTGCTAAATTACAACATAATTTTTTACAGTGCAGGTAATTGTTGATACACGCCATTTTATAATGCTCTAGCCCACTTTGAGACCGTGTACAGCATCTTAGATTTCCGTGACCCATGCAATTATATCTCAGGGACTCCACTTTGATGGCTTGTGTCATGGAAAGTTTAAAGTTTGGCTTGGGGAGAAGTCCACAGCTGAGCGATTCTCACGTTTCGGGGTAGTTTCGTTTCTTCTGACTCTTGTGCCCAAACGAGCGCAGATATCGACATGGGGTTTGTTTCTGATGTTAGGGAGGGCCATTGCCCACTAAACGCACACATTTCGAAAAGTTCTTGTTCGTTGGATTGGTCTACGTAGCGTTTGGAATACCCCAAATGTAACTTCCGTGATTGTCCAAAGAGAACATACTCGAACTTTCCGCCCCCAGTGTGGCGGTGTGGTTCGAAAATGCTGCCAACTGTCGATGGGGATTCGAAGCTTGGCATGTCTCGAGCTAATTTCAACCGAAGAACCGGCAGACTTCTTTCAAAGGTACTTATGCTGCAACGAAAAATGTCCTCCGTATATTCAATTTCACTACACTAATTTCGAAAAGGCAGCTCTGGACTTCTCTCCAAGCCAAACTTTTAACTTTCCATGACACAAGCCATCAAAGTGGAGTCCCTGGGATATAATTGCATGGGTCGCGGAAATCTAAGATGCTGTACACGGTCTCAAAGCGGGCTGGAGCATTATAAAATGGCGTGTATCAACAATTACCTGTAACTTCCGTGGCACCCTTTACCCAATGTTGCAGCAGCAGTAGGTGAAAAAAATTTCCGCTTAAATGTCGGTCTTAGAGTATCATTTGACCCTGGAACGACTTTTAAGCCACAGCAAGCCCGAGTCAGCCGTTAAAGCCGATTTTGACACTTTGTAACTTCCGTGATAACGTAATTTCCGTGATCAAAACACCCACTAAAACGTATGGGAATACCTTATGGCTCATGTTTTTAGGAAGATAGTACATGGTCTTTACTATAAATACCATTTCCATAACTCTAGTATCATCCAGGACCCCAATAATCAGAAAAACTTAATTGGATATTTCTCACGTTCGGCAAATCAGAGACGCCAAAACTACCCCGAAACGTGAGAATCGCTCAGCTGCCTTTTCGAAATTTCTGTAGTTAAATTGAATATACGGAGGACATTTTTCGTTGCAGCATAAGTACCTTTGAAAGAAGTCTGGCGTATTGGTCTTCGGTCGAAATTAGCTCGAGACATGCCAAGCTTCGAATCCCCGTCGACAGTTGGCAGCATTTTCGAACCACACCACCACACTGGGGGCGGAAAGTTCGAGTGTGTCCTCTTTGGACAATCACGGAAGTTACATTTAGGGTATTCCAAACGCTACGTAGACCAAACCAACGAACGTGAACTTTTCGAAATGTGTGCGTTTAGTGGGCAATGGCCCTCCCTAACATCAGAAACAAACCCCATGTCGATATCTGCGCTCGTTTGGGCACAGGAGTCAGAAGAAACGAAACTACCCCGAAACGTGAGAATCGCTCATCTGTAGATGCATACTGAGTACACACTTCTTCAGTTTGTAGAGTATGGTGCGATATCTCAGTGCATTGCACCGTATGTGCTATATTCATAGCGTTTGGAATCTCAGTGAAGGTACTTTTTGAAGCAAAGCTAAATTTTTGCTTCGTGCCCATGGAAGTGTCCTTCGAAGATCGTCATCACAAAATTGTGCCAAGCACGCAATAGAACTTGCAGGGTCATTGTACTTGACTCACTTTTCGTATTGGGTTCTTCTTGACGTAGTTTGCTATCTTGATTTCTTCACATACTTTCAAGATTTTGAGATCGAGATCTGACAGTTACAAATAAATTTTGGACCCAAAATGAGAGTATATTTTCATTTAAACAGACGTCATTGCAGCGCATCAAACATGTTAAATTTACCAAAGCAGAGAAACTGCGTTTCCTTCACTTTATCCTGGAAAGCACAGCATCGTTCAGGTTTATTTTTCACAGCTGAGAAGCCGTTTTTCTGTATTTCTTGTCAATAATTCCTCCTTGCTATGTAGTTCGGTATGTTTGTAGTATCCAAAGGAAAAAGGGTAGAATAATCACACAGTTTTAACAGCACATGGTGCATACCTTAACCTGTATTTTCTATCCCACTTCACACAGCACAGCCTTTACACAGTTCCAGTCTACAGACAAGTGAACATCGGCACAGCCTTATGACAAAACACTGTTACCAGTAATACCAACTCCAACACACCTCCTTAACAGTGTTTGTAATAGTTTAACAAAAAAAAAAATAAACTTTATAACATATCTATAACATATCAATAGTATAAGCAACATTACAAATCACAAATTTGATGTAACAAGTTTTGAGCAGAAATACTTAAATTTATTAACAAGTAAGGGTTTAGTAAATATATCAGCAATGTTGTCCTTGGACGGACAGTGTGAGATTCTAAACATTCCACTTCGTAGAGCTTCACTAATGAAGTAGAATTTCACAAGTATGTGTTTAGTACCAGTACGCATTTGACCAGTCTTAATCAGTCTTAAAGCACAAGCGTTATCAATCTTGACACTAGCTGGAACTTGCTCACAAATCAATTCATAGAGGAAGGATTTTAGATACTGAAGATTTTTACAACATGTTGCCGCAGCAATGTACTCGGCTTCGCACACTGAGGTGGCAACTACATCCTGCTTCTTCGATAGCCACACGACAGGTCCACCTCCTACATAGATGACGTAGCCAGATGTACTCATCATTTTAAATTCTGGACCTGACCCAGCAAAGTCAGAGTCTGTATAACACACCACGCCAGGAGATGATGTGGATGGGAACAATAGTCCTAGATTTTTGGTTCCTTGAAGATAACGAAGTATTCTTTTGACATTCACCAGGTCTTCTCCTTTAGGATTGCCCCTGTAGCGGCTTACATAGTTGGTAGCGAAACTTATATCTGGTCTGGTTTTAGTTGAGAGGTACACCAGACAGCCAACTACTTCAGTATATGGGAAATTCCTTATTTCTTGAGATGAATACTGATGCTGAGAATACCCATGTTTGGAGATCTCAAGAGGAGTTGGCATAGGGTTGCAATCGGCCATATCAAACCTTCTTAGTATCTCGTTGATGTATTTAGTTTGAGATAGGAATATGCCTTTACTGCTCCTTGATATTTGAATTCCCAGGTAGCTGGTTGGATTATGGTACACCTTCATTTCAAATTTTTGGCTCAACGCATGGAAGAGACGACTCATGAGGTTTTCATCTTTGCCCATCAGAATACCATCATCCACATGAACTGCCAGAATGAGTTTACAGTCTTTTGTTCTGAAGATGCATTTATCCGTCTTCAATTGAATAAATTCGTTTTCCAGCAAGAAAGATGACAACTTGTGGTACCATCTTTGAGGTGCCTGACGTAGGCCGTAAAGTGCCTTTTGCAGAACACACACTTTTCCCGGATGATAGTAACCCTTTGGTACTTTCATAAGAACTTCTTCTTCCAGACTGCTATTTAAGAACCCAGTCTTCACATCAAAAGTCTTTATATGAAGATTGTTCTGAGCAGCCAGTGCAAACAGTGCTCTGAGATTAGTAGTATCCACCACAGGGCTATAAATTTCAGTGTCATCAAAGTCGTCATTTTGTTGGAAACCTCGAGCCACTAGTCTGGCCTTTGGATTCCCGTCTGACTTATATGTTAGAGCCCATTTCGATGTGATAACATTTTTACCAATGGCTTCTTTTTCATCCACGAGTCTCCATACTCCATTTCTAGTTAACGACTTCTTTTCCTCTTCGATCGCAGCTTTCCATTTGGGATCATCAATGCACGACTCATAGGTCAGTTCTCCCTCTGTCAGATATGTCACGAAGTCTTCATACTTAGTAGGCTTTGTTATTCTGTGACGATCTCTTAGGTGGTACATGTTGAGCAAATCTGTGTTCTCATCCAGATTCTCATCCTCCTCATTGTTGCTAGCTACTTCAGACTCTTCTCCATAATTTTCATTTTCTTCCTGGTTGCTGATTTCATCGGACTCTCTTTCATAATTTTCTACATCACTCATAAATCCTTGTTCCTCATTTTCTTCATTCTCATCTTCATCGCCATGAGTGACATAGAACTGCTGGTTCTTAGTCATGTTAGATGATTCAGCAGGGTGAGTGAGAAACTTGACATCTCTTGCCATGAATATCTTCCGTTTTTGTGCATCCCAAATCCTGTAGCTATTGAGTCCATAGCCCACAAAATATCCAACATGATTCGTCTTGTCTAGTTTCTTCAGATGGTTGAGTTCCTTAGCAGAAACAAGAGAACCAAAGAGTTTCATATTGCTCAAGTTCTGGGGCTCACCGAACCATAGCTCTGCAGGTAGTTTTTCCACTGTAGATGAAGGACTCCGGTTGATTATGTACACAGCACTCTGAACTGCTTCTCCCCACATTTCGCTTCCTAGATCAGAGTCAAAGAGCAGTGCTCTGGCTCGTTCAAGAATGAGGCGATTGAACCTTTCAGATTTTCCATTTAACTGTGGGCATCGTGGTACTGTATAGTCAATTATAATTCCTTGTTCTTTGCACCACTCTCTTAACTTTGTAGAACAATATTCACCACCATTGTCGCACCTGAGTATGTGCACAGGTAGTCCAATGAAGTTTGATGCTTGAGCTACATACTCTCTCAGACATTCAAACACTTCACTTTTCTGATGAATTATGTAGACAGTTCCATAATGAGTAAAGTCACATAAGAACGTAACAAAATATTTCTTTCCATCATACGTTGTTGGATTAATTGGGCCTACCACATCACTGTGAATAATCTCTAGAGGCCTTTTTGCTCTTCTCCTTACTGAATTATGTGGCAATTTTGTCTGTTTTGCCTCCAAGCATACCAAGCAGTCATCCAGTCCACTTAGATCTTCAGTTAAAACCACTCCACTACTCATGTGTGGCAGTCTTCTTAAATTGTTGGATCCCAGATGACCCATGATCCTATGCCAGTAGTGATTTGCATTAGCACATAGGGCAAGTAAATCAGAGTCCAAATTTACTTGAAATAATCCACGATCGGTTTTGATGCCCTCCAGGACGACATTCTCAGGATCAATGGGTATGGAGGATTTTAATATCTTGACACCTGCGTTGTCAAAGTAGACTGAACCATTGTGGTTTGTAATCTTGCTTACTGAGAGAAGGTTTTTCCTTAAGTCTGGAACAAATTGCACATCAGTTAATTTCATATTCTCAGTTTCAACATCACCAACTCCATAAGTAGTCATAGATCTCCCTCGTCTATTAGCAGTTTGTACACATGAGTTCATTGGTACCATATTTTTCAATACCGCCTCACTTCCAGTCATGTGACTATTAGCCCCACTATCCACAATGAATGTTTTATCAATGTGACCTTCTAATTCACAACTGGCTAGACCAGCAATTCCAGGTTTACAAATCCCTGGTCTATCATGTACATCTGTAACAGGTTTACTATTCCCTTCGCTCTCAGGTTTACGAATCCCTGAATCACTAACAGCAACAGGTTTACTATTCCCTTTGCTCTCAGGTTTACGAATCCCTGACAGATTCTCCTTGACAACAACAGGTTTACTATTCCCTGTGTTACTCACTTGTTTATCTGATGATGCAGCCATGAATGTTAGCTTATCATTCTTAGCCTTCTTGTTGGTGCCTTCATTATCATTCATCCAATGTGGTTTTCCGTTATGCTTCCTTTTGAAACCTTGTTGTGAAGTATCCTTGCCCTCTCGTTCACTCTGCTCACGTTTCCATTTAAAATAGGCATGTCTATGATAACAATCCTTATTATGGTGGTTAGTAAAGCCACAAATGAAGCTAGGTGGAAACATGTCCTTATTTTGGAAGAATGGCTGTTGTTGCTTTGACTCACTTGTTGAGGGTCTTTGCAGTTTATCTGAGTGTTTACCAGAGTTAGGTTTCCACTTCCTAGTTTGAGAATCTTGATCACAGAATCTTTGAATATGGCCAAACTTGTTGCACTTGTAACATTTGACCTCCCTCTTCTTCTTTGAGTATGTATTGAAAGCCACAGTATTAGTAGTCTCCTTGTCACTCTTCATTTTAGCCTCTTCGTTCTGTAATCTCATTATCAGCTCATCAAGAGATTTGTTGGTGGCACTGTCCCATGCTGACTGAAAATTGTCGTAGGTCTTTGGCAGACAATTCAGGATTTTAGTAACAATAATATCATCGTCTACCTCAGTCAACCCTCTAAGCTGGTGACAGGTGTTTTGTAGCAACGCTATGTTTTCTATCATAGACTTACTGCTGTCAAACTTAAAGTCGAACAGGGCTTTCATCAATGACAACTTTTGTCGATCAGAGCTTACTACAAACAGATTGGATAATTTTTCCATCATATCATTTGACGTTTCACATGTCAATACGTATTGCTTGATGTTCTGATCGATGGTGTTCATTATTAGCTTCTTGGCCTTAGCGTCAGATGTTTTCCATTTAGATTCACCTACAGGGGTAGTGGGTTTGGCTTCAGTCCCCTTTACCATGCTAGTTAGGCCCTGAGCTGCGAACAGGATGTCCAATTCCATTTTCCACAACTGATATGTGGAAGCATCCTTCAGCTTCACAATATTGCTCGTCTCATCCATCACAAGCTCGTGCAACTCTGTGCTATCTGACCTGAAACAGAAAATAATGTGCCTGTCACCACCTGTATTTGATATTTACCACAAGCGATGATCTGGGCCCATAACCTGTCAATAATTCCTCCTTGCTATGTAGTTCGGTATGTTTGTAGTATCCAAAGGAAAAAGGGTAGAATAATCGCACAGTTTTAACAGCACATGGTGCATACCTTAACCTGTATTTTCTATCCCACTTCACACAGCACAGCCTTTACACAGTTCCAGTCTACAGACAAGTGAACATCGGCACAGCCTTATGACAAAACACTGTTACCAGTAATACCAACTCCAACACTGCTAAAAACTCTCAATTTGACATCACAGTGGCCTTCAGAGACCTCTGAAACTATCGCAACGACACCCAACACGTCTGGTTGCGGAGCCGTTCGAAATCCGAAGAATTTGCCGTCGTTATCCAAAATGGCGGCCATTTCCGGTACTTCCGGTGACCTCATCGTTGTTCTGACATCGCCAATGAATTCCCCGACCTCGAATTATGCGGAAACCACTCGTCGCACGATTTTAACTGTCAAAATTGAAACTTCGAAAATTTTGAACACTTTTAACCTTTAACGCCCCCGCATTTGAGTCCTAAGGGAAATTTTGATGTGTGCTTCGGGCCAAATCGACTATTTGGGTCAATAGAAGACGTGTGCAAAGTGGCTTGCTTGTAACTCAATTTGCATCGTTCTACACTGTTAGAAATTTTGTCGTAATTTAACGACAAATTTGTCGCTAATTTTTTTTCTAACACGAGTTGTTTATAAACGACATGATTTGTTTAAAAACAACTAGTCGTAACCAAAAAGTTGTTTGTGAACAACAAATTTGTTTGGGAACAATAAATGATTAACAACTTTATCATGAATAAAAAAGCTCGTTTAAAAACGAGATCCCTGTTTTAAAATGACAAACTCGTTCACTAACGACAGAACTGAGCAGATCAAAAATTACATGAAAAAAAATTTTAGTTCACTCAAAAAAACAAAAAATTATTCCTTTAAAAAAGAATCTGAAATCTGCTTAAACATGTTCCCGGTACTCCACTGTCCATGCCCAGTTGCTTTGACCCGAGTTAAATTGTTTGCCTACCGCTGACTGCGCACTGCTTGAAGCCAACTGACCTGCTATGTCGCTGATGAAGAGCTTGCTGCTGCACTATGGAAGAGTGCATCCTGCCTTAGCTGAGCACGTTCTGTTTTGCTTTCTGCATGATGTCTCCACAAGATGCCTTCACTCCGCACTGCTTTGATTGTAAGAGCTCTGCTTAATAAAAATAGAACTTAAAAGCACTCAGTGGCTTGGTCAAGTGTGAGAACTAAATCTTTAACACTAGAAGCGCCGAACGGGCCAATTTGACCCATTTTGAGTTTTGAACTGTAATTTCGACTTTTTAAAATGAAAGTGGCAGCCCCCTAATTTCTGACTTTTCCTAGAATGATGAAATGCGTCTAAATTCGAAATCTGGACGTTCTCGGACCATATTTGACCGAGATAAATTGACTTTTACCGTAAAGCGCCAAGCGGGCCAGATTGACCCACACGGCATTTTGACCACATTTTCGCGTTTCTACACAACGTAACGAGCTATGAACTGACTACTCACCACTAAAAATAACTTACGTCATATTAGGAATACGTTAGGTCCGCGTTTATAACGAAGTAGGCAACCCGCAATACATTTTCTGGCTGGAGACATCGTGCAGCTTCCTTTGACGTAAACTGCCAATGTCTTAGGCATTTTGGGTAACCCGATTGACTTCTAAACGCCCAAGGGTGTCTCTCGAACACTCAGGCGCTAGTCTACCTTCAGTGGCACTCATAGCACGCTCAGCCCGAATCCTTGGGACAAAGGACTCCATCACTTACTCATGCGTAAAGAGATAAATAAAATGCCGAGGTCCACTTTGTTGCTCTCGTGTCTAGTATTTCAGAGTAATTCACTTGCCTCCGTACATTTTTGGCTGAGCGATAGCGAAGCCTGTTACTCCAGTGCGGTTGAAAAGTTTTGTCTGTCTGCCTGTGTGTCTGTGTGTGTACACTACTCCTCCTGAACGGCTCGGCCGATCTGGCTGAGATTTTGCAGGCTTATTAGGTATGTTCTTGGCTCGGCACACGCGAAATTTCACTATCCTAGCTCACGTGGTTCAGTTTTTATAGCCGAAAAACGCCTAAAAAACGGCGAAAAATCGAGTTACCTGCAGGCAGATCACCTCTGTGTTGAGGAAGGGGGGGTCTGGGGGCCGGAGCCCCCCAGCCTCGACTAGTTGAAAAGTTCCAAGGGTCAAGATCGTGTTATCTGGAGATGAAGCTACTCTATCTAGAATGAAGGGGCGTCTGGAGGGTGGAGCCCCCCAGCATGCAACAAGTAAGAAGTAAGCGACGATGGGCAAGCCATGGCCTGCCGAAGGCAGGCTAGCGCCGCAGGCCAAGGTAGGTACGCCAGGCGCGGATTGGAGGAACAGGCCGCGAGACATCGCGAAGCCTGTTACGACAAGACGCGGTCTGGCGTAAACCTACCTTGTAACTAGTTCGACAACAGTTCATTCCCTACATGTCTCTACAAGCCGGTCAGGACGATGGACGACACGGAAACCCATCTCAGGGATACAGCAGGAGTAAAACTGGTTAGGACAGATCACGGAATGCTAGTTGACGAAAGGACGCAAATTAGAACCTACTACGCGCCTTGCTGGTTGTGGCGAGTTAATTGAGTACCCGAGGGTGTTTACACATGTCTCTTACATTCCAGCCTTTTTAGCACATACTCAATCGAGCACTCAATCCTCCTTACTATGAGCTCTCCGTTGCTATGAATCCTGGTTTCCGGGCATGCCTTGCAGCTATGCTTTGAAGGTTTGGCCAGGTCCTAATGGTCTACGGTTCAGTAATTTGATTAAAGGTCACTATCTCGATCATAAGGCAGCTACAATTATGCCATCTATTATCTTCAAAAACGTTTCGGCAACGAGGCACAGTAGAAAACACTAAGAACAGCAAATCATGGTTTGCGGGTTGCCTACCTCGTCCCCTGTGACCCCTGTGCACCAAATTTTATCCTTTGACTCGCTAAGGGTCTACAAATCCGTTTTAAGTTCCCTTTGAGTCGAAATGACGGTTCAAGAGTTGACATGTACGACGAAAATGCCCTTGGGTCAAATTGGCCCGCTCGGCGCTTTACGGTAATCCGAAAACCCGGCGCTTCTAGTGTTAACCTATTCTTGCACGTTTGTCTCTTGTCACGTTCAGGAGACAACGAAATACACTCCACTTCGAAGTTTGTGTTGATGGCTAGGCCACTGGGAAACTTCACAACATTCCATCAAGTTCTTTGTGGCAACACCAAAACAAACGTCCCGCGGGCGTGGAAACGCATGATAGGGCCAAAGGTAATCCATGGGGAGTGAAACAGTCCAATATCCCCTCACAATTTAGCAAAACTTGGGGTGAAAACATTAAATTTGAGACGACAACGGTCACCAAAACAAACACACGCACACCGACCACCGTATATGAAAAATTCGACATGAGAGTAAATATGAGAAACAACAAGTTGACAAATGAAAGTGAAAGTAGAAGAGGGGAGCACCCTAATTTCTCATATTTACTCTCATGTCGAATTTTTCATATACGGTGGTCGGTGTGCGTGTGTTTGTTTTGGTGACCGTTGTCGTCTCAAATTTAATGTTTTCACCCCAAGTTTTGCTAAATTGTGAGGGGATATTGGACTGTTTCACTCCCCATGGATTACCTTTGGCCCTATCATGCGTTTCCACGCCCGCGGGACGTTTGTTTTGGTGTTGCCACAAAGAACTTGATGGAATGTTGTGAAGTTTCCCAGTGGCCTAGCCATCAACACAAACTTCGAAGTGCAGTGTATTTCGTTGTCTCCTGAACGTGACAAGAGACAAACGTGCAAGAATAGGTTAAAGATTTAGTTCTCACACTTGACCAAGCCACTGAGTGCTTTTAAGTTCTATTTTTACTAAGCAGAGCTCTTACAATCAAAGCAGTGCAGAGTGAAGGCATCTTGTGGAGACATCATGCAGAAAGCAAAACAGAACATGCTCAGCTAAGGCAGGATGCACTCTTCCATAGTGCAGCAGCAAGCTCTTCATCAGCGACATAGCAGGTCAGGTGGCTTCAAGCAGTGCGCAGTCAGCGGTAGGCAAACAATTTAACTCGGGTCAAAGCAACTGGGCATGGACAGTGGAGTACCGGGAACATGTTTAAGCAGATTTCAGATTCTTTTTTAAAGGAATAATTTTTTGTTTTTTTGAGTGAACTAAAATTTTTTTTCATGTAATTTTTGATCTGCTCCGTTCTGTCGTTAGTGAATGAGTTTGTCATTTTAAAACAGGGATCTCGTTTTTGAACGACTAAATAGCTGTTATTTTCTGAAACGGTAGAAATTGTTTTGGAACGATGTTTTAGTCGTTTTAATTTTGAATGAATTTGTTGTTTGGGTACGACTAAGTTGTTGCAACTTTTGTCGTAATTCAACAATCTTTTCTAACAGTGTATGGTTTTTTTGTTTCATTACCCCCACTATTTTTTAGGGATTTTGGTGAGAGGCTTCCTGAGCTACCTCTAACAGTTCCCAATGTTTGGTACTGTTCCGAATTTTGTCCAACTGAAAACACCGTTTGACTGGACTACAGGTCAAAAAACATTTTGAGACAGGGTTGTTTTGTTTTCACTCTTTATTCTTCATGAGAACTGAGACGCAGGTTAGGGTGTCTTCTGGACGCATTCGACGAACTGAGGTCCGAGCTGGGTAACCTTGTTCAAAACGCAGAATTGGAACCTCAAGGGTCTGCCGCTGAGTGGCACGCAATCCTTGAGGATTTCCGACAAGGACTGGGCTGTGCGACTGCCTTGTGCACAGTAAAAAAAGATTCGCTGTTTTGGTGGTCGTTCTATATCCAATCTCACCGAAACGGGTACCCCCACAAGCCCGGCGACGGTCCGTCACCAAAACGGTGACCTGCGTCACCAGGTGGTGTTCCGCCAGAGAGGTTAGGATGACCACAACAACTGTTTTTGAGCTGTCTGTGCATATTTGTGCGTGCCCGCCGGCAATGTTACGCTTTGATGAGTCACGCGAATGATTACTGACAGCCCCTGACTTGTTTTGTGTCCTATATCACATTAATACGACGATTAAAAGTCGCTGTCGGGAGGTCGACTGCAGTGCCGTTCTGGTGAGGTGGCCAAGGGGAAATAACTTCAGAAAAAAATGTACACTTGAATTAAAATTCAAAAAAATTCATTAAAATTCAAAAAAATTCATTAAAATACAAAAAAATTCATTAAAATTCAAAAAAAATCATTAAAATTCAAAAAAATTCATTAAAATTTCACTGAAATATTGCAAAAACTTCAACAAATTTCATTAAGATTCACCAAAATTCATTAAAGTTCACAAAAATTCATTGAAATTCACGAAAATTCTTAAAATTCTCCAAAATTCAAATAAAATTTCAAATTCACAAAATTTAAAGTATTTTATAGAAATTCATTAAAATTCGGCAAAATTCGCAAAAATTCATTCAAAAAATTCAAAGTTATTCATAGAAATTCGATAAAATTGGGATGGGCTCACATGATATACGCACACTTTGCCGAAACGTATTTTTCACGTTATTCTGGCTTTTCGATTAAGCGTGCATAATTATCACCGAAATAGCGCAATAAAATTAAAATAAGCTATTTTATTTTTCGGTAGAGCGTGCGTAACCCTGTTTAAATAAGATCGTAAGTAAGCACGATTGCCCGAAATAGATGCGAGAATGATTGATTTATGCGCGTTATTTCAATTATATGGAATCAATAAGTTTCGTCATCCCGTTCCGAAACGGGCCATGTTTTGTGATTTATGGACGCTTAGCCGATAATTGATAAACTATTTCGATGAAGAGTGCAACACATCCATCACCTAATTGAAAATTCAAAAATTAAAAATTTAATTAATTTAATATTTAAACAAATAAATCACGTTTTTAAAAAGAATGTTTACTTTTTCATAGCACGCTGTGTATTGTGGTCTCGTATGAGAAGTTGACTCCACCATATCTAACACTCAAGGGGTTGCCCTACCCTACCCTCCCTCCCTAACTCTACAGAAAGCGAAATTTCTCATCACGCCCCTTGTCCCTGCAAACAAGCCTTGCCGCGGGTACACTCTTTAAGTCGAAAAGTGAAATTGAGTTGTGAATTGTAAAGGTCGCAGCCTCAGGACGCCGAGTATAGTTGGTTCAGTCAAAGTGGGCGGGACTAGAATCAAAACGACATCGCTTCGAAGTAAGCCTCGTGTGAGGCGAGCACAGCGGAGCAAGCAAACGGCGGTTTACCTTAGTAGGGGCGCAGACGGATCGGGTATGCTCCGAGGGGAGGGCAGTGCCCATGCGTTTCACCCATACCTGCCACTTGTACATTGCTCCCCAAAGATACACAGGAGAGGAGATGGGCTACTGAACAATGTTGAGACTGCAATAATAAAGTCATGTGGGCGCACCGCACGCACGCACGCATGCTGCTGCACCAGGACACAACACCTCACCGCCAACAGGTGCTGGGGGACGGCCAAGCCGTCCTGCCGAAGTGTGCGTTGGCGCCCTTCTCTAGCACGGCCGGCACGGCCACGTCAGTGCGCCGCCGGCCGCGCAAGCAAAGGGTGACTTGGGCAGCAGGGCCGCACCACGCCGGCAGCGGCCTCGGCCATCTGGGATCGTCCGCGATTACCGCCACCTGTCTGCGGCCTCGCCCACGGCAGCGCAGTCCGGGTACCACTACTACCGCCGTGCGTCCGGGGAGCGTGCCAATGGTGCCGACGACGCCATCGCCTCTGAAGTGCGGTCTGGGCCAAGTCGGGGACCATGGGGAAGTCAGCACATCCACGGAGAGCGCCGCGCATCGCTGCACGGCGACGCCATGGCTCCCTGCAGCGGGGACCACGACGGCGTCCCACCTAGAGAACGGCTTTGGTCGGATCGTCGAGCATCGTGCAGCGAGGACCGCAACGACGCTGGTCCTCCGGGCGCACAGCTCCACGCCGCGCACGCGGAACGACAGCGAGCACAACCCCCGGACGTGTTCGTTTTGACGTGTCCGGCTGTGTGCAGCTGTGTCACTACCAACCTTCACCGCCCCGTCAAGGAGAGCGCGGTTCCCGCCTAGAGTACGCGTCAACGCGCCGTACCGTAGAACGGGGTAATATGAGACAAATTTCGAGGTTTTTTGTAAATTTCCCCCTTTTAATTTCAACTTGATGTGCTGAGGTGTTCATCACTTGTTCATTAACCCTTTGGCTACACTCCCTCCAAATTTCAGATTTTTAGGGGCAGTAGGGACCTTTCAATAACCCTCGGAATGCCGTCCCATATTTCCCTGCAATGTGGGGTAATATGAGACAAAAGAGAAAAATGGTAAGGAAGTATGGAAAATAACTCATTTAGGCGGGTTTGGAGCTTTTTAAGTTCTTTTCATTCATTTTTAAGATGATTGGGGACCATGATGAAGAAGAGATAAAATTTGGAGGGAAGAAAAATGGGTGTCACTAAAGAGAGCTGAAAAATTTCTAAGAAGTCATGAGTTGTGCCTGTCACATGAAAATACTAATCGAAGAGCATAGATGCCGGTCAGGTAGTAAAACCAATTCGTGTTAAAATCATTATTACTTGAAATTAATTACAGTGGAGTATGTTTGGCCTCATGCTTGAAACGAAAAGAGGTGTCTCTATTTTCCATGCAAGGTAACAAAATTGTACTCCATCTGGAACAGGCGGCCCGGGAGTAGACATAACAGAACCAAATTTTGTCCTGATTATGTTGACATGATTGTCTACAGATTTAAACCTCGTTCGGACGAGAACCCGAGTTCCAACCGAGGTTTCTGGGGAGGTTTTTACGAACTTTATAAAACTTGTCAGAATTTAGAGGATTTTCGTTTGGTTCTTAATAATCCTGGCGAGTCTCCGATTGCCTTCGTGCGTTTCCTGTGAGCTGCCAAGGCCTCCTAGATCACGAAAAAAAATTCACGATGGTCTTCTGAACAACTGCTTGAGAGCAACACGACAAAAACCAAAAAAAGGGCGCTTTGTCTCGATTTTCCTTCATGTCTCATATTACCCCGTTCTACGGTAGTCCGCGAGCGAGTGCCCAAGCGCCGCAGCACAGTGCCGGGGACCCGTGCCGACGCCGAGGCCTTGGCAAGGTGCACAACGACACCGCCGCGGCCGCCAGGCGCACCGTGACCTTGGAAACTTGCCGTGAATGCGCGGTACACCCGATACGATGGACCGTATGGAGAAAGCCGATTTTATCTCGGTGGTCCAAGTGACACAAAATCTGTTTTGGATGCCTGATACGATGGGCCGTTTCAGCCAAAGAAAAAAGTCGAGGCATGGTTGCCAAGAGGATGGTAGAGCGCGCACCAGACGACGCCGCCGCCGACAGCCACACCGTGGCCTCGGCGACGACGCCTTGATGTGCCGCGTCCCGGACGCCTGCAAGGATATCGGTAAGGCATGAAGCCAAAGCTGGGGTGACAGAGGATTCCGACGGCCACCACCTCAGAGCAACAAAATCTCGGAGGCAAGGGCACAGTCGGGACCCAGTGCGGCCAAAGCGAATCTACGTGGAGTGTCCTGGCTATCCGGCCTCGGAGTCCACGACGGCGACCCTCCCGCGGGGTGCCCCTCGAGAGGTGCCTAGTCACTGGCGTGCGCGGGGGGGGGGGGGGGGTCTTTGGCCACTAGACAGCCGCCTGGAAGGTAGGCAAATTGCGTCACTTTTTCCCTGTAAGTAGGCAAAAAGCGTGGCCTGACCCCCCCTTTCTAAATTTCTGCGCACGCCACTGTGCCTAGTGCGTGTCGCATCGGTTCTCCGACACCGAGGTGCACGACACGGCCTTGGCGTGGCGAGCTGCGTGGATGCCTAAAGCGAGGACCACGTCGAGACCCTCGAGCTTTGCGACTTTACCACGTGCGCGTCCTCGGGCTGACGGCAAGCCGCGCTGCCTTACTGCCGGACTTCCCCCGCGCGCGGTCATCTTTCTTGGGTTTCTCGGCTGTCGCACTCCGTCGCACTGGATTTCCGTCACACTTTTGCCAAGTCCCTTTGCCTCGGCGTAAAAGCTATGCCATGGGGTACCCATGCCATGCCATTCGCTGCCAACTGCCGGCCGTCGGCCACCACCCGCCGACTCTCCCCGAGAAGGGCGGCGCCGTTTGCACGGTCTGGAACTACCTCCAAGTTTGGACGTGAATTCTTTGGAGGCAATGAAGCGACTAAAGAAGTAGGTGTTTTTTCCTAACGTTTTGCTGCTTCTGAAACTGTAGGCGGTGCCACTGCGCTCTGTCCTACTACACCCGCACCAGCCCCCTCAGCCCCCGCAAGGTGGACGGTTTCACAGTTGATAGTCTATGCCAAATTGTAGAATTGAAGTGGCTCACCTTTAGCGAGGCTACGGTGGCCTCTACAAGAGATTACGCGCACCGTGTAGCGGTGTAGTAAACTTCTCATACACCCCACACGGTGGTATGCGAAAATGAGCATCCCGCAGAGATACTTCAGGTGGGGTGTGCCTAGAGAGCCACTCCAAGCACTCTAGGTGTGCTCCTGGATAAAATAGCACGCATTCCAAAATAAAATATTTAATAAAATACAATATTTTAAAATACATTTTTTTAAATTCTCTATTTTATTTATTAAATGATTTAATTTCGGTCAATCGAGCAGGATAGTCCCTGGCTTTGTACATGTCTGACGCAATGAACATAAAGTAACATTTTTCATTTAAAATTAAACACTGATATTAACTTGGTAGTTTTGCACGTCTCATCGACATGTAATTGGAATTTAAAAAAACTCTAAGTACGAAAGTGTGAAGCAGGTTCATTTTCGGTCAAACGAGCGTAAATTTCATCTAGCTCCGAGCCTATTGTGCACAGTTCATCGAAATATTTCGGTCAAGCGTGTTAAATCAGCTGAAAATACGTCTATTTTGGCACATTTGGTAGAAAAATGAGGAATTAGTAATTGTGGGGTAATTTCGGCCAAGTGTGCGTATATCATGTGAGCCATGCCCATAAAATTCACCAAAATTCGTAAAAATTCACTGAAATTCAAAAAA
This sequence comes from Thrips palmi, assembly GCF_012932325.1. NCBI lineage: Eukaryota > Metazoa > Arthropoda > Insecta > Thysanoptera > Thripidae > Thrips > Thrips palmi. The sequence goes on along the minus strand of NW_023144626.1, from coordinate 11,344,716 downwards.
ATTCAATGAAATTTACAAAATTTACTGAAATTCAAGAAATTCACGAAATTCATTCATTTGTACACCGAAATTCAGAGTTATTTCCCCTTGGAGGTGGCTGCTCCGGAACGGACCGAGCGCCACCGAAACTAGACCGAGCGTCGCCGAAACGAACAGAGGGCCGCCAGAACAGTTTGAGGGTGTCGCTGTTCTTGTAATGTTCTGGCGCCCAGACGTCACCGAATCGGCGAATCTTTTTTTACTGTGTGCTGTGTGTCAGGAAAAATGGAACGAAGGAATCCTAAAAGAAAGGCCAGGCCGGGGTACATGAGTGACGCGGACCCCCAAGCCTTCGGCGTCCAAGGATTGAACTCATTCCATGGGGAGCAGCCGCAGCTTGCTTTGGAAACCGTTTGTGACCGACATCGATGTGGGGTCTGAATTCAGAGAAGCAAGGCCATTGTGTGAAGAACTGCACTTACCCGAAATCCGTGCAAATCTGGCTCTTGGCGACAAAGAGATGGTGGGACAGTCAGACTGCGAAAGCGCGCCAAAAGCAACAGTTGCCGCGAAGGATGGAGGTGGTACAGGAGTGGGGGTAGCCGGGAGATTCTGCGCTGCATGGAAACAGGGGTCGGTACCCCTTCCAAGTCACGCAGCGTTGCCGCTAATGTGTTCCGAGTTGGATTGAATATTGCATGAATTGTTCACTGGAATTCAGGCTTCAGATGTAAGGATGGATTTGGATAAATCCGAAGGAGAATGACAACGCATCCGTTCAGTCCAAGGCAGAAACGTGTACTGATGACAGCACACCGTCGTCGTCCTGGTCCTCGTGGCTGGGTGTTGTTCCACTAGCCGCAGCGGGGGGTGCCATGCGCTGCAGAGGGCATACAGAGGTCGGCACGGCGATTAGGCTAGGCAGCTTGGGCCAGAGGGAAGTCCCCAGCGACACGCTTAAGGGAAAGTGGGGTAATGCCGAACGCTTTTTTTCTTTTTGGTCTTTGAGCTTGAATATGCTTCTTGGGTTAAATGTTATGACAGGAGAGTAAAGTGTGGACCTTTATGTTCAAAATGGTACACATGAAAGCCAAATCTCAGCAACGGTTAGGGAGATATAGGCGCCTAACAAAAGCCCTGCACGTGTCCGGAATTGCCCCAGGCTGGGGTAATTCCGGACGACCTATGGGGCAACGCCGGACGACCTTAAGTACAAAAATTCTAGTAGGCAAAAAGACATGTGCTTTACATGTAGCTTTGAATTGGAAATTCTTTTCGAAAGTACAAAGAATGGTATTAACATTTTAAGGCGATTGCCCCCCTAATTTCAAGTCATCGGATTGGGCTCAAATTTGGTACACTTGTTTGGAACACATTCATGATGCACTCCCTAAATTTTTATTTAGGTGGTTCAATTTTGAACCATGATTTTGAACCTTCAAAAGTACGAAATTTAGGTCCACTCTTGCAACGTTCACGGCCGAAGGAAGAGACTTAGATCAAATCTGACTACGGATTCTGAAAGATAAAATGTGTGCCTATTCAATGGTTTCCAGCTAAAAGTGGTGCGCAAATATTTTTTGGTCCAAAAAGGCCACCGAAAATGGTCTATTTTTCACTCTAAATTTTAGCGACATGATCACAAAAGTTTTGGAAAGTCAGGAAACCATTGAACGCGCCTCTCTATCACCTTTCCAAATCTGCCTTCCGATTTGTTCTGCTGTTCGTACTTTTTGAGAGAACGTTGCAAGAAAACATGACGACTTCGCCGTTCTTTTCCTCCTTTTGAATTTGGCGGTCGTCTGGCGGCGCTCTGGAAGGTGGCGCGGTGGCAGGTATCGGAACTCCGTGCAGGCCGGTCGGTGCGGCGCGACGCATTTATGATTGACAGCTGACCTGCAGCCGGGCATTGTCTGCGCCGCCTCCCCCCTCCCCCGCTCCCCCCGCGCTAAGCCGGAGCTGCAGACGAGGACCTGCCCAGCGAGCCGGGCCGCCTCGGAGTCCGATCCAGCCAGGCCACGAACGAGCTCCCCACGATTTGAACGCGTGGCACTGGCCAGAATTTGGCGAAAAGGGCCGCGTTAGGGGAAAGGGGCGTAACATTTCATCTAAGCTGTCAGATGCGAGGATTTAAAGGTCGTAGGGGTAATTTTAACTCCGATTGCAATTCGTTGTTGAACTGGTATCAAAATGACCGGAAAAGGAAAAGGAAATTGTTGGTACCCAACCGCCACAACTCAGAACTCACATTCAAATTTTAAATTTTGAAACTGGTGCGCGTCGGACTCCAGGGTGAGCCGTGCGCCTCGCCAGTCGGCCGCTGCTTCCCCCTCCATGCCCCGCCTCGGCCGTCTCGCTTGCACTGCGCGGATGAGACAGAGACAGACAATGACATCTGTTTGGGCACACGGCGTGGCCCGGGCTGCAACGGCCGCGCCGCACTGTCGCCGCACTGTCTGGCCATCGACACTGCCAAAACGCACCGCGCTGTCCGTCACTGGCCAGAATGCACGGCAGGTATAGGGCTTTCCACCCAGAACTAGGACCTTTTTATTTTTTGGAAGTACCTGACTGTGGTGCCATCTCTCGGGAAAAGGCTACACTATCTGAACGAAAATGCATGGAGTATTCGCGAAAAAGACTCTCTGTCAATACACGAAATAAGTTCCTTTAGTCGTAGCCGGGGACCGGTAGGGGGGCAAGCGCCTTAATGCGTTCACACCAAAACACAATCCTATTCACAAATTTGGTGACTACAATGCGCCCACCAAGCCGTACACGTGGTCCCAACTCTGTTTGCAACAGATATTGTGTGCGACAATTGTAATTGTACTGTACAAGCTGCTGTGCACCACTAAAGTACAAGAGTGTAAAGTCAAGGCTTCTCCCTAAAGACATTCTGTCGTGTAAAAATGTTCAAACCTTTGTGATTTGTGTTTGAAAAGTGACTGTGCAGGGAAAAAAATAAAAATGTTTCAACACTTAGGATTCATTTTATAAAATTATTTTGTAAGTAATTCTTGCTACAAGTTCAATTACAAGTACAATTACAAGTACAATACAAGTTCAAGTACAATTACATGACCTTCTTCTAAAATCTTTCCAAAAAAGAAGCCTCATCGGATGTTTTTCCATACTTTCTCAGATGCTGTTTGGCGTTTCTGGTCGCCGTCCTGAGAGCACTAATGTGGTCGCGCTCTAGGAAGGTCTCATCCCCCAAGACGCCGTTGATTTCTGCGGCCGCGGCGGCGATGCTGTCATCCAGCCTGCTATGGTACTTTGAAGAAATCAGGGGCGGACTGGCTCCTAAAGGGCCCGGGGGGGAAATAGGCCAGAGGGGCCCGAATTTGCCTATCTTTCAGGGGTTTTTCATGAACAATAACAGATTTTTAAGCTTTTGACACTAATATCGATACTTTTGATCTATTTTGAAGCAATTCCGAGTCAGAAGTATGCTCTGGAGTTACTTAACTGGACAATACTTTGTGTTTTTTGGTCAAAAGGGGGCCCGTATACCAGGAGGGCCCGGGGGGGATTTCCCCGCCACCAACCCCGGGCCAGTCCGCCCCTGGAAGAAATCAGGTCCTTAACCCAGTCGAAGTGGCGTAGGAGGCGTCGAGGTGTGGCAGTCCTAACACCGGCCCGGTGAAGGTTCTCGAATCTTCGCTGAGCTATAACTTCTGCACTTCCCTTAGTGCAATCCTCCTCCCGTAGCTCCTTTTAGTGGAATTCTTGTATATGACGAAGGACATCGGCCCGGTTCTGCCACGCTCCGCATTTCCCATAAACGCACGAATGTTCTACCGTCATCCGAAAGTCCTGCGAAGAGAAGAAAGAAAGATATTTTAGACACAAAAAGGAATAAAATATAAGCAGGTGGTTGGATTGTACAACTGCGTATGGCAAGGCCAAAATTATTTGGAACGGTCAAACAATTACGGAGACATTAAAGCTAAAATTTTTAAGACAGCTTAATGACTCTAAATCCAAGCCGGAAATGACGAAATACGAGAACAGAAATTGCAAGGGTTGAGTTAATACTTACGCCCTGCTTGCTGATCTGATGGGGAAGGAACAGCGTTTCCCGGTAGTGCTTGTCTGTCACGTCGAATTCAAAAGGAACGTCATCTTGATTCTGTGAACAGGTGAGCAACAGAGTTTAGAGCACGTCCTGCATGGAAATCGACATCATGCTCAGGAGAGGACGAGACGAAAGGTGCTACTTGCCTGTGGTTTGGTTGCCTTATGTTTGTTCTGGTTCATGAGTTTTGTAACTGGATTCGGTTGTGCTTTCGTCCCCAGGACCTGTCAACATGTAAACGACAAGGATAGAAACACTTTCCAATTCCATTTGGCAGCGCCAATGTCCGGGGGACAAAACAAGCTGATTGGGAACCAACAAAGCTTAAGAAAGAGTAGACATGCGTTAGTGACAAGGAGACACTGTGTGTGAGGGTCAAACATTAGAGAAAACAACGAACCTTTTTCCTTCTTTTTGGGTCTGGTTCACCACTGGATTGTTCCTGATTCTCGCGGGGGCGTCTTCTAGGCGTCGTATCTCTTTGGCTTTCGCGGCTGCTGCTGGTAGTCTTGCTGCTGCTCGTGGACGGCTCCAAATAAATTCTAAATGCAAATGCCTATTTACAGTAAACTGATTTCCGGCGCCTGCACATAGCGGAGTATTCTTGATAAATTGTTAATGACAAATGTTCAAATTGAAGAAATTCAGACAAATAGAAGAAGAAGAAGGGCAACGACGAAAGGCAATTAGAATTGATGTACAAACGGGACGAATATCGTAAAAACAGCATATAACATGAAATATTCCGAATGACGGACGGCCTTTCATTGTTAGTAACAAATGTTCTAATTGAACACATTCGTACACTTAGAAAAATTGCATTTGGACACGTTGAATAAAATGCAAAAAGGAACGAAACTTCTTTCACTGCAGAAAGTAAAAAACATCGCGCGCATTAATTTGGAAATGCCTGTAAAATACTATATGAATATTCATTTCTAAAATTTTATTTGCAGATTTTAAAAGTCGAACTAATACTTATAGAAAATCATTTTATTTGCAATGGATGAAATTTGAACTAAGTGCAGTTAGCATTCTCTGTTAATAGAAGGAAACCGAAATCAGGCGGTCAGGTACCACTCAGGCTAAAAAAACAGCCAGTGGGCGGCCTTTTTCACGCCTCAGGTCAGGAAAACCCGACCTAACAATCATTCTACCGGCAGGAATATTCAAATAACATACGGCCCGCGCACATTTGCAAATAACAGTGTGCACTGTCAAGGTCAAACGGCTGTCACAAAGAGCTAAAACGGTAAAGGGCTTTGATGTTACTTAAAGAAAATCATTTTATTTGCAGAGTAAGATATGCGAACCGAGTGCAGTTAGCATTCTCTGTTAATAGGGGAACACTAATTTACCTCGCGCTTTGAGCAACACCCGGCCGCGACTGCGGCAAAAGACGCCAAGAGAAGAGAAATGCCGAGGGGATATGCGCTCTCTGTACCTGTGTACCGACTATTACGCTATTACGCTGTAGTACGCCACAAGTTAATCGGAATTTAGCTAAAAACTGCCTAAAACACACCAAAATTGACCAAATTTTGACAATTTCTGCTATAACGCGACTATTACGCGTATTATTACGCGTGCTATTACAGATAGAGTGAACCGACTGTTACGCGAGTGCATACCCCCTCGAGAAATGCTTTTACTGCGTGGAGATCGAAGTACGCGCGCATTCATTTCGAGATGCCTGTAAAATACTCAATGAATATTTCTTTGTAGCATTTTATTAACATAGTATGAAATTCGAACCAAGTGCAGTTAGCATTCCCTGTTAATAGAAGGAAACCGAAATTAGGTGGTCAGGTACCACTCAGGCTAAAAAACAGTCAGTGGGCGGCCTGTTTCACGCCTCAGGTCAGGATAACCTAACCTAACCTATTCACTGTCATTCATTTTGCGATACTTTTACTACAAATTTTTGCGATAAAACCGAGTTTGCGATTCCCACGATTTATCGCATCCTGGAGTGCGATAATTTTTTCATTGCACTTTTTTTGCAATAACCACCCCATAATTTTTGCGATAATAGAGCGTTTTGTAGTAACTTTTATCACATTTTTTTCTGTGATAACTTTTTATTGCATTTTCTTTGTAGTCATTATCGCAAAAATGCAATACTTTATTGCAAAATTTAGCTATAATTTTTTTATTGCAGATATTTAGTTGTCATTATGGCAAAAAAATGTGATAAGTTTTTTATTGCAAAATATATACGGTGGTTATCGCAATTTGAATAACAGTGTTGACGCCATCCAGGCAAAATTCAGGCCGAACAAGCAAGATTGATTATGTGACTTTCTAAGGTGGCAAAAACGGTCCTTACGCACGGAATCACCCTGGAGTGGTGTCCTCTTATCTCTCAGAAAAGACTGGCAGATCTTGGAAAGAAACGCTCATTTGATTTCTAAGAAAATGGTGTTACTTTGAGTGGTCAAACCCACATGTTTAGGCTGCACGTGCTGCGCCTTAAAAGCAAGTAGAATGTTGGTTTCAATGCATACACAGCTGCTCTGAGTTTAAACGCCGACCTATATCACACAGCAACAAGAGGTTGCGCAATTTGTTCAGTAAAAACAAGCCTGCGGGTTGCCGGAGCACGGAGGGGCCCGCCCCTCCGCGAACCTTGTTACCAGCTCCGCTTTGCTCCGCTTTGCTGCGCTTTGCTGCGCCAGCATTTTGGTTCGACAGGACGCATGCCCAGCTTCGCCTCCCAGCGCACAGTTCTCATGGGGCTGACATTCGCCAAATCGACATAAAATCTAGTTTTTTCCATAGTTTATTTTTGTATCGGATTTGTGCGAGATGATATTCGAAAAGGTTGAGTCTTCAAGAAAATGAACATGCCAGCCAAAAATACTAGCCGTATCACAGTAGGAATGGCACCCGAAAACTTAGTGTTTTGAGCCTTCTGACGCACGACAAGTCACTTTTCGGAGCGTCCAAACACGGCAAGGGCTTCGCTATCGCTCAGCCAATAAGGGCAAAATTCACTAGTTTTTCGAACGATTTGGCGTTGAGTGCTATTTAAAACACTAAATAAAGCCTTAAAATGTTTACAAATGTGAAATTTATGAGTAAGGCAACGTGTACTCACACGCTCGCTCACACGTACACATGTACTCATGTGTACACCAGAACGCAGAGTGATTCAGCCCTCGATCTGTGTTTATTTTTCACCGTCAATTGGTGTGCTCGAAACAGTATAATGTACAAACGCTTTCGTGGTTGAAAACCCAAAGGGATTCTCCCAGTCATGCCAGCTGCCGTGGCTGACGACACTCGCCCAAGTGGCATGGCGGTTCCGAGTCTCTTAAATAGCGAGGAGGGCCTCTTCTGGCTTCAGTCTTAGCGCTAACGACACTGCAGCAGCATGGCCCGCGTCCTTTTCCTCTTTCTGGCCCTTGTAGCGGCAGCGTCGGCTGTAAGTTTGACCCCCGTTATACCCCAGTGATAACTGCAACCATACCTATAACGTGCTGCGCCCTCTTCGTGAAATTTCCTGTAAAACCGGGCCTATTGTTTCCAATGTTTTACTTTCTTTTTGGAATTTCTAGACGCAGAGCAGGTACACTGTCGCCCAGCTTGTCGACTTGTTCGGTCGCATTGATGCGTGCTTGGCGCACGTGCCCCAGACCGGCTTTTCCAACCAGCCCTCCGACGTTTGCAAGGACTACGCCAGGAAGGAGCTGATGGGCGGCTACACCAAGGAGTCACAGGTTGACCGCATCACCAACTGTCTCAAGAATTACGAGGTCCCCGTTGCCGCTGACGATGTCGCCTTCGCTGAGGAGTGCCTAAATGTTTACATGCCCATGCCCGTCACCGCCTAGTCCGTCCAAAATAAAAACATGAACGGTCTTTTATGATGTGCAATAAAAGAAATGAAGCAAGGAAAGGTCAGAAAGATTATTCGCTTGTTCCTTATTCCATTCGTCAGTTTTCCCTGCCAACAGTTTTTGGCTGAGCGATAGCGAAGCCCTTGCCGTGTTTGGGCGCGCTGAAAAGTGACTGGTCGTGCGTCTGTCTGTCTATCTGTCTGTCTGTCTGTCTGTTTGTACTCACCAACGATTCTCAGCAACTACAGTGGCTATAGTTTCAAGATTTCGTATTTAACGTCGCCATAGCACCCCCCAACACGAGTTTGTTCCAAATCGTTGTTTAGTATCGTTTGAAATATTCAAAACATATTTTTGAATCAGGTTATTAGCGTGGTCAGGTTGGCAGCACACACACCAATTTCTCATACCTGCGGCCGCTGCTCTCAAATACGGGACAGAAGCAAATAAGCAAATAAAACAAAATAACGAGCAGAAGGGTTTGGAAATGAGATCGGCCTTAGTTTTTCAACATTCTAGAATGATTAAAACCCTTTTGGAACACCAACACAGCGAAATATGGAGAATGGATTTGAAAATGATTTACGTGTTTCGTTCCCCTCTCCCCCCTCACTGTCAGAGGGGAATCATCTTCAGGTCAGTGCACTTTGACAAAGCATTGTAAAAAGAATGTTTTTATTTTGACCTTTTGTATTGTGTGCATCTTCTTATTTCATTTTAGTGTCATCCTCTTTTAAAAATTTTCAAACTAGAGGAAATCAGGGAAATGCATAAATAACTTGTGTTGAAATTGGCTGGCATACTTAGTTTGGACTCGAGAAATGCATTCTTTTGCAATGCTGCAAGCTGACAAGAGTGCAAAAGCACTAACATGTGTTTATTAATAGAATCAATGTATGGTTGTGTATATTTAATCCTAATAGAGTTTGAATTGATATTGGGTTCAAAGAGACGACTCAGGTTTTGAGCGGTGAGTCAATTAGTGCATAGACAACCAACTATATATATGATTAGTGATGGGATTTAATGAGACGATTCCTTTAACTTCACCAAAGTTAATATAACTGATACTACTTAGTATTGTTTACATGAGTAAGATAAATTATGTCGGTTCATTAAGCCTTGGGTAGCCTTGGCATTGGACTCTATGTGACGAAACACTGGATTTGACAATAATTGGTCCCCGCTAACTGGTTCAGATCAGCCTACCCTAAACTGACTCTCTCAATATTAACTGTGATAACATATTCCAATCAATATTGTTTTATTCACTGGTTCACAATGAAAGATTGACAAAATGTTTCATGACTATTACTTATAAAATTGTGAGTTCATAAGTTAAGAAAAAATAGTTATCGAATAGTGACCCAAGCATACGAGTAGCCAATAAAGCGATTGGATGTTGGCACTTGAATTTTACTCGACTGATGGATTCGCTTTGGTGTGCCATCAGGGAATTGGTGACGACAGAGGGTGCTTCATGAAGACAAATAGAAACAATATACAGAAATTGAGTCTAAAGTATTGTGTGTAGTTTTCAGTGTACTGGTCACAAAAACTACATTTATTTCAACGCCAATCCTACATTTTCATCCAATTGCATCCTACGTAATTTGGGGCCAAACTTTCCAAGATGAGATTTATGTGTTTCCCTGTATTTTTCAGTGCGCTGACCTCAATATTGACCTCTAAATTGTCCCCTGACCCAAAATTTAACCGATTTTTGGTTAAATTTTTTAAAATTAATTGTATAGTGATTCTTGCAGTTTTTTGAGTGCTGATAACAAAAATCACTCCCATTTTAACACCAGACCTATATTTTCATCCCATATTAGGTCATTTTGGACCAAAAATTTCATGTCGAGTTTTATATTGTTTCCTGCAGTTTTTGGTGTGCTGAACTCAAAAATGACCTTCAAACTTTTCCCAGACTCACATTTAACCGAATTTGGACCAATTTTGGACCAAAATTTTTAAATAGAGTTTGACACTGATCCCAGCAGTTTTTGGTGTTCTGATAACGAAAATCACTTCCATTTGGACCCCTGGTCTAAAGTTCACTGAATATGAGCCCTTACGATGGACATTTCGTCTACTCAAGCAAAGTCCAAAGTGCACAAACTATGTCAATTCGCATCGCTCAGCCACACTACGCGCCCAGACTAAACGGCGCGTACCCCTAGTTTAGGCAGGCGTGCACGAAGTGCCCGTAAGTATCTTCTGGTACACATTTTTTTTCGATGTGGCCCCTTATGAAATTCGGAAACTTCCAATAGGATTTTGATGAGACTTGACAGATTAGTAGAACTTTGTATCGTAATTCCTTCCATTGGTGTTCGTTCGCCATACTTTTGCAAGTGATCTCTTTGATTTCAATGCAACTTTGAGAGCTGTTTGGCTTCTTGTTCAAAAACCGCCAAAACCTATTTTGAAAAAAAAAAAAAAACGATTTTAAAAAATGTTAAGGCTTGCTTTAGAATTTTCATTTTCGTTTCGGATCTTTTTTGAAAACACTGTGGTTTCTCTTTAGCTGAAGGTAAGGGAGAGTGGTGAACTGACCACTGAGGTGCCATGACCACCCACCTCGTTCTCAAAAACTGTTCGACTGAGGGAAACTGGTCGGCAGGACTTTCGAAAAGATAGGTTTGTTATTATTTTCAACCAGAGCCGGACGTCTTTGCTTCAAGGGTCAAATCACAGGAACCCGTCAAAATTTTTGTTTCAGCATTTTGGCTGTTTGGCGCATATTCAAAGTCTGAGATATTTTTTATCACTTCCGCATCTGAAGAGATATGTGTGATCTCGGCAGATTTTACTTTACTCGCGACAGATCATACGCTACTCTCGACAGATCTTATTCTTGAATTAAATGGTGCAACCAATGCTACCCAAACCTAACGACCTCCCTGACGTTGGGCGCTACCGACTTGATGGAGGATGATCGGCCGAGCCCAGCATCTTGACGGACCTCGCAGGGTGGGCAGCGACTATACTCAACTAAATTTTGGTTGAATCGACTAAGAATTAGTTTTAGTTCGAATGACCAAAACCAATTAGTCGATTGTACTTAATTTTTTTGACAGTGTTTAAAAATGCAATAAGACTGTTAGGTTTCGGCCTGTTTGGGCCTAGATTAGCGCAGATTGGTGCTATCAAATGATTACTACGCTGAAAAAGCTAAAAATTCGCTAATGCAGTACAATTATTATTGCACTTTTAATGCAATAACTTTTTGATGGCACTACTATTGCAATAAAAATGTTGTTGCTTTTTAAATCTGTTCATTATTTCACATAGAAAATCAGTGCGTACTTTGCAGAAATTGCAATCTACATTTCCTGCCAGAACTTCTTGGCTTTAGACCTGATGGATGATTATACACACTCAATTCAGGAACGTGGCATCAAGTTGAAATGAATGTGACAAAGTGTCACGTTCCTTTGAGCATTGTGTCGGATTCGTTCAAACGCAAATCAGCCAGAAATTAGCTCATTCACGTAGTAACGAATGTGATACAATGCTCAAAGGAAAGTGACATCTTGTCACATTCGTTTCAACGTGTCTTAATGTTGCCCCCCAACCTGACAAGTTGAAAAGCTACAAGGGTCAAGGTCGTGTACTTTGTAGATGAAGCAACTTTTAAAGAGTGAAGGGGGGTCTAGGGGGTGGAGCCCCCCAGCATGCAACAAATCAGAAGTAACTGATGATGGGCAAGCATTGCCTGCCGAAGGCAGGCTAGCGCCGCAGGCCAAGGTAGGTACTCCAGGCGCGGATTGGAGGAACAGGCCGCGAGACATCGCGAAGCCTGTTAGGACGAGACGCGGTCGGGCGTAAACCTACCTTGTGATGCCGAAAGACCTTTCCGGGCTAAGCTTCTTGTGCCATAACCAAATCTTTGCACCGCCACACTGTAAGACCCAATCTATTTGCAGCGAAATGGCATTAAACTCGCTGTTGTTGATACTCCAGTAGACACCGAGTTCAATTCTGTTTCACCACAAATGGGCTGGATCTTTAAGTGTGGCGGCGCAAAGATCCAAATATACTGGACAAGTTGCTTAGCCCGGAAAGGTCTATTCGAGGCAGGCTATCTGGTTTCACTTTTAACACTGAGAACCCGAACGCCACGAGTATAGCGTCAATTGGTACAGTGTAAAAGCATTGCACATGAAGTGCAATGCCTCCCCATCCCAATGCATTAGCATAGGGCATTTGCAGGACGCATTGCACGTAAGGCGCAATATGACTGAAGCATTGCAGGTACTCTACAAACTGAAGTGTGAACTCAGTCAAGAACCTATATAGCCCCAATCCGACTGACTGACTGACTCACTCACTGACTCACTCATAGAAATGTTTGGGGTCAAGGAGTAATCGTAGAGACTTGCGGTTTTTTCCATTCGATTCTAAATTTTATAGGTAAATGGGGAAAAATTTCAAAAGTTGAAAATCCCTCACCGTTTCCGAGCAAACCCACTCAGTCTTCAAAAAAAGGGACTGACCCACTAAAAATTTTTATTCACCCAATCGGTAGGTCCACTGTTAAAAAAATTTAATTACATTTTAATTACATGGTAGTGAAGCTATAATCATTACAATGTAATTAAAAATTTCATAACTTTTGTGTCATTAACATTTTCATTACATTTTTTAATGACAAAGTAATGAAACTTTTCATTACTTCCGTGTCATTAAAATTTTAATTACATCCTTTAATGACAAAGTAATGACACTTTTCATTACATTCCTGTCATTAACTTTCATTACAAGCTTTGATGTCAAAGTAGTTAAATGTTCATTAAATTTAATTTGATATCTTTCAGGAAGTGTCATTAAATTTCAGTTCTGAGGCGAATGAAATTTCAGAATAATATTGGATGAATAAATAAATGCCAGAATTCTGTGACTGATCCTTTAATACCTTTCGAGAAATCACACTGCACATACCTTTCACACGATACCACATAAAAATTCATTTCAGTAAATACATAAAGTAAACATTGAAAAAAAAACATCTTTGGAATAAAATACAGATAATGACTTTAGATACCTTTCACACGATACCACATAAAAAATATCTTTGGTATAAAATATAGATGATGTCTTTAGATACCTTTCACACAATACCACATAAAAATTGATTCCATTAAATACATAAGGTATACATCAGAATAAAATATCTTTGGAATAATAACAAAGATAATGACCTTAAACATAAAAAATACAGCTTTCATCCTTGCTGGATGGGTTGCCCTCAGGGTTGATGTTTAATTAGGAACCTGATAGAAGAAATGAAATGAGTTAGAGTGAGCAGGTAGTACCACAGTACAAAACATTTGGAAATAATATAAAACTTAACTTGAAGAAAGAATACCAACCTTTAGGTGAACTCAAACGCATTGATTTTCTGTAGTGTTGCAAAATCCACTATGCTACTCCTGGCAACAAACACTGGGAACTTGTCATGGATAAAATAGCAGCAGCACTGTGCACTGCATGGTCTTGGGTAAAATCTAGAAAGAAAAAGATAGTGAGATTAGATTCAAAAAGTTCAGTCAAGGGGTAGGAAACATGCGCATGCCTCCCCCTGGGCTTGGCCCTTCACTACAAAGCTACTTTACCTGTTAAATGTCGAGGGTCCATGGCGAGGAGAAGGTGCGTAGTTCCTCTGAAAGCCTGACCACTTTGGGGCATACGTCACCAACATACCGCTTCCCTCCTTTCCGTTTATTTCCCTTCTCAGGGTTTATGTCTAATAGAAACCTGGTAAAAGAAATGAAATGAGTCAGTGCAAGCAAGTAACACCACAGTGCAAAACATTTGGAAATAAAATAAAATAAAACTAACCAAAGAAGTAAAGAAGAATACTAACCTTTGAATAAACTCTAACACACATTGAATTTCTTTGGTGTAACAAAATCCGAATACATAAAATGACACAAACAAAGCCAACACGGCAGAAGCGTAGTCAACACACTTAATCACGATCTTGTTATTGATAATTAAAAAGACATTCACAGACTCATCAAACAAAGAGCGGCCTGGAACAGAAAAAGAAAACATGTCACCATGTGCATAAAAGTTAACCAATGGAAAAAAAAAGAAACAACTAAGTCAAACCTTCAACGATGATAATAGGGTTTCCATTGGAACATTTCGATGCCAGAAGAACATCATCGTCTGTGGATCCAGTCTGGAAAAGATTAGTTGACACCGATTACACACAGGAGAGCCATAAAAACAGAAAGTGACTTGTATATTTTTTCTATTAATAAGAATAGCTAGAACTACCAAACACTGAAAAAAGACAAGGCCAATGTGAACAACACACATGAAGATAAGGCATTCAAGATAAAAAAAATTTACAAGTCCCTTTCTTATAAATTGAAGAATCCATTAAGTAAAAGATAAGAAACTTACAGGAACAATTTGAGTCATGAGACCAAACTTCTCGTGGAAGTACTCCGCCAAGAGAGGAAAAATGCCAATGCTCACAAAGAACTGAGAGCGGCTGTTGTTGCATGCTTTGTCAACATCAGCTAGCAAAGCACACATCTTGGCTCCTCTTCTAGCCTTCGCCACCTGGCTCAAATTCTTGTCTGACAAGGACAATGCTTCAAAGTACTTGGTCATGGGACCAGCTCTCTCAGAAAGTTGCCGGCTCCAAATGTCAAGCAAATCCTTCCCCAACAGGATTCCAGCATGATTGATTAAATAAACACCTTCTAAAAATAGAGGCCAACGAGGAAAGAAATCGATAAGTTTGTGAAAAGGTTTGCAAGCTACAATTTCAGCCCGCTGGGATGGGTATGTCTCACTAAATAAGTCTTTAACTTCAGCATCACCAATGTTGAGAGATATGAGAAGTTTCCTCTTCTCCTCTTGAGTTTCAAAATTTTCTGATTCACTTAATGGTGGGTTGTAAGCAACACACCCATAATCATAGCCATTCCTGTTTCCAGAGGGCAAAGGCATAGGGTCATCTTCAGCTTCTTCATTGTCAGATTCAACAACACGAACTCGCTTGCCTCGTCTCTTCTTACATTCAGAGGGCTTCCCATAAGTAACAGCATTGTAGATTTTTAAAGTAAAGTCATCAAGCCCATCACCACAGGGAATGTTGTTGATGGTTTGCTCTAAAACTTTCTTGTACAATTTATTTTTATAGAAGAATACTGACTTGGCATAATGAACTGCCACAGAACGCTGGTAGTCTTTCACACGAAGCAGGATGTGACTAGCAACAATCTTGCACGTTGCTCTGATGGCATCGTACTTCAGCTTCTGGATGGTTGGTGACTGTTCTGAGGGGGGCTTTTCCAATTCACTCATGACTGGCTCCATAACTAAATTAATCTCTTGCATTGGGAGTGGAACCATAGGACTGATAGAGCCAGAAGAGCCTGATAACCCAGAACTTCCACTGTCCGAATTTTCAGAACCCGAGGAAGTACTATCAGAACCAGAAGAAGAGCTTCCTGAAAACAAGGCGAATAATAGAACGTGGAATACAAGAGAGAAACTACAACAACCATACCAGTAGTGGCAGGGCAGAGTAACTAAACAAAAGGACAAGAGACAGCACAGCAGCTAGCTATTGTAAAATTCAAATGCTTGATCTGAGGAAACCACTCAAGCATTTGCGTAAAAGCATAAAGTTCCTCAAATGACAGCTTTTGCCGTCACCAACAACGATAAACTGCAGTAGCACATACCTGGAGATCTCCATACATCAGTGGCCGGAAGGACACAAATGCTGAGCCGCTTCCCTTTGGCTGCAGCATCAGTAAGAAGTTCTTGAAAGATTTCTTCACAATCAATTTCAGCGCCTGCATCACATCCATCTTCAAGGCAAACCTGCATGGGAAATTGTGGTCATGAAATCACACTACTAACAGTACTTGATGGAAATAAAGAAAGAAATTATAAAGCCTTCCTTACCTTAAAATCAGAGCCGCGCAGGAGACCGAGTTTGGAAATGGCGGCATCGATGCTCTGGCTCAAGGTCTCAGCGACGACAAATTTAAATGTACTCTTGTCGGCTGCGGCTACTCGGATGAGCGGCATGATGACTTTCACCAAAACTCGAAGTGTGGAACTGAAACAGATGCAGAGGTTAGGGCCATGTCACGAGCTGAATCTTGATTGAGAAGTTACGAATTAAAATCGAACGGGTACTAAGAACGTAATGATCGCTGAGTACGCAACTAACAGAGAATTGCCTAGATATAGGCTTCCGATAGTTGAGAGAGTGAGGTTAGCAATGCACGTAGAGCCAGCAACAGGGACGGGCCGAATGCATCGATTTAAGTTCACGAAACGGGAAAACCACTTACATTAATACGAAGAGCTCTGTGCGGCTACTGTTGAACGGTATCCAGGGCCTTTCCGAGTACTTTACCTACTTTCAACAGGCACTTAAAATCTTGAGACTCCGACAAAAGTGACAACTTCGCGACGTTCTGGCCGGCGGTCCGGCGATCGGAAACAACAGCAACAGCTGACTGCCCTTCTCGACCCTTTTACTACCAACAACACACAAACAAATGAATCTCTAAGAAACAAGATTTTGGGTTTACTAAAGCCTATAAACATAAATAATGAAAACCGTTACTATTTTTACGAATAGAAATAATTTTCACGCTGCGTTCTTGAACAGAGGCGTTTTATTTCCGATGAAGAAATACGTTGTTTTGATTCCGAGGTTGGCTACTCTCGGCCCCCTCCTTTCCCCCAATCAGCTGATCACCCAACCTCACAAAAAAGTTTCTCTCAGCTGATCGCGACATTACTTGATGAAGAAATTTACTGTGGGCAAGTCTTCTATCTAGTCGCTGTCTTCTGCCTCATTCTTCATTATCAGCATTGATTCCATATTATAATGGCCACCCAGTACTCAGTAGACGCCAACTGGACTGATATCGTTCTTACTGCAATCTTTATGGAGGATGGCTACATAGTCACAGTAGAAGACTTCGAAGCCCATGGTAGGGTTTACGTTGGTGGTGACATCATTTACTTGGAACGCGACGACAGGGAGCAGCTCGCTGTGGTACTAGGTGCTGGAGGTAAGTCCAATTTGTATTTTTAATTTTTCTATTTTTATTTTAACAAATATGTCTGGAGGGACTGACACTGTAGTGGACTAGTTTGCTTGTGACTTGCCGCCACTTATGGTTTGACACTCTCACTGGGGTGTGACAAAGTTTGTTGAGCTCGTTCAATTTATCAATACCGATCACTGTTGCAGGAACTGAGGAGGAAGCCGAGGCAGCAGCCAGGGTCTACGTCAGACGACTGGCCAAGTGGCATGGGCAAGACAGCGAGGGTCAACTTACTGTGTTTGGCCATAACGTGGCGGAAAGTCAGCTGTTTGACGTTGAAGAGAGAGAAGCAGACGGTGAGAGTGAATCCACAAATTAACTGTTGTTATGTAAGACCATGTTTGTTTGATGTTTTTTTAACTATTCATTGCTTTTGACTGATATCATTATTGACTGCGATATGACTGTGATATGGATCTAATGTTTAACAAATGATATTTTAAAGTGATAATTCCTTTTTATTGTATTTCTATTTGCTAAAGTTGATTCTTGGTTAGTGTGATTTGATGTCTTATCCAAATGACAATAGAACTAAATGTGATATGAATCTAATGTTGAACCTAGTTTTCTTAAGACAAATGCTTACTCCTTATGGCGTTTCCTTCTGATAATATAGATAAAAATTAAAATACGATACTATTTTTAAAGCAAGATGTGATCTTATGTATTTTGTTGTCTACCCTTCCATGTTTGATTACACTTCAAGAAATCTTTCTTGCTAGTTGTTGACCGAAGTGAAAACATTACCATTTCCATTGGGGAAGGTACCGCTTGATGCAGAGCTCAATCTTTTAAAAACGCAGCCCTTCATTTACAACTGTTAGTGCAAATTTCAATAAGACTTAAAAAACTGGCTTTGTTTTTCTTTTACTTTAAACTTACAAAACTTAAGTAGAGCGGACAAGTAATTAAAAGTCAAGCAAATGTCTCTACATTTTACTTCCCCAATGTCATAAATAAACTTGCTACACAGTTTAACCTAGGAAAATAACTGTCAGCGGCAGCATTGAAATCACCATCTCACAGTATTATCCAAACAGACTATAAGTTTCCAATTTTAAATATTTTCAGAGGAACTTACTCTTGCCACATGTTCTACAAAATTTCAAAGAATGTGAGAGATACGTACTGGTCTCACTAAAGACAAACTGTCTATTCCTGAGCCTGATGGCTTGATTTCTGAAATTGAAGCAGCTATCCATCTCCCATGTCAGGGGTGATTTAAATAAAACACACAAATAAAAGCATCTTTTCTTTAATTATTAGGTCAAGTTAATAAACAGTTACACATGCACAGGATAGTAAAAAAGCTTACAAAATACACATTTATATATAAAAATCTAATTACTGCACTTGCATATTGGTCTGAACAAAATATTTAAAATCGACAGTGCCATAACAAACATTATTAAAATTGGAGCTAAAACATTTCAGGCCAGTACACCTATTACAAACAGAAAAGTTCATGAAGCAAAGTTATTGGATTTACTGACCAGAGCATGCTTCAATTTGACATAACTTTGTCCATGAACAACATAGTTATGCAAAGGGTAATAGGAGAGCAAGCTATCATAACTGACACATTTGTACTGAGGATCAGTGTTGAATAACAGACTGTATGCTCTGATGTGAGGCTTGAACTGAGATTTGTACACCTCCACTAGGAAGAACAGTTTCTCATCAGGAGTCAATAGAATAAAATTGATTCTTCCAAATACAAGGTCAACCTGGTAACATGATTGCTCCAATGCAATCATTTGACCCTTACAAAATTTGGTGCCTTTGAAAATGACTTTCATACAAACATTTAGAGCAAAATCAAGACCTGCAGCTCTAATAGCATTCTGAATTTCAGTTGAATAAGATTCACACAAATATTCTCTTGTCTTCTTAAACTGTAACACAGCAAACTTTGCTGAGCCAGTACGAACATATGCTTGATGTAATTCATGTCGCACAGCAAGCGAAAACAAAATGTTCTTGAATTGCTTGCAGGCTTTGGCGGCACGACAAAAAAAGGAGTGCTTTGATTCAAAACGAAGTGTCCAAGACTTCAGCATTGGTCCAAAGATAAGTAGATATAGGTAATTGTGAAGACTGTAGTGGTGCTTTGGTCGCAGAGGAACATGTGGAAAGCACTGCATGCGAAGAGCAATGTACTCATAGAAAAGATCCCTAATATAAGGAACGAATGATATATGAAATTCAGGAGAACATAAAAGTTCCACAGTTTCTATGAGAATGAGAAAACACTTCCACACTGGATCATCCACATCCTTAATGAATTCTTCAGCAATGAGTGGGAAGAGTAAAATAAAATTGCAGATACACCAAGCTTTCCCTTTGAGTTTGTCAGAATCCTCTTGAATTGGCTGGGGTTTATCTCTTCGATGGATTTCAGAGTAAGGAAATGAGTCAATTTTAGCATTCAGCTCTTCAATAGTAAACCATCCACGGGCAACAAAATGCTTAATGAACAGCATCGCATCATACTTGATAAAACCCTCAAATGCATCATGAGCCAAGCATGGTGCAAGACCTGGCTTACAGACATGAAAGGACGACAACTTATTGAACTCGCTATTGAACTTGACACCTTTTTTAGTGGTGATCTTCTTTCCTTTCAGACATTCAGCATAATTTGCAGGGGTTCTGAGCTCATATGTCCTGAAGGGGCCATTGTGAGTGGTGAATATGTTTCGATCCACTTGACAAAATCTGCAGAAGAAACGAGATTTGCTGAAATTCTGATAAAATCCACCAACAGCGTGGCTTCCAAGGTTATCTCCAGCAATAAATGCAAGTCCTGCTTTCACTATTCCAACACCGGGTACATTAATTCCATTAGTCTCCAAGTCTTTCAAATCTTTAACAATTTTCCCAAAGACAGCAGTGTGGTCGAGTTCTCTATCTTTACATAAGGCAACAAGCTGGAAGGATTTCACACGGCTTCTCAAATAGTCTGGTAAATTGCCAATGGCTACATAAATGCCAAGAATTTTATACTTTTTCTTTGCGTAGCCTATAGCACACACTACCTCAAACGCATCCTGAAAGAGGATCAGGCGTAATGCTTTAGGATTATCTTTGAAAAATTCATTCTCCTTGAACAGAGTACCGTCAGTAAAATCTCGAATGACATCGTCATAACTTGGCTCATGTTCCAGGTTGATCTTCATAGACTTACTTTTGAAACAGGCTTGTAAAGTTTCTTTCAATGGAACATAGTAGAAATACCGTTTAAGGTGAGGATACTTCTTTGGTGGCGGAAGCTTGACTGGAACAGGAGCAACATAGAGAAAATTGTTGATGTAGTACTGCCTCCTTAAATATGATGTAGACAGCGGTTTGCTTGATTGAGAAGGTAGACAATCCTTCAATATTTCATCCACCTTCTCAGCTGCCAGGCCTTCAGAGGAAAGACGGGACTTCAAGCGCATGGATATAAAGTCCAAATTAACATCATGAACCATCTTCATTTCTTCGCAGATATTTTGGACAGTTTCCTGAGGTATCAAGTGTTCATACTCCAAGCGCATGTAAAACTGAGCAAATGAGTCCAGCCAAAGCTGTTTGTCATTCTTAAAATTTGCCTCATGCGTAGTAAGATAAAGATCTTCATTGTCAACATGTGAATCCTCGTACAAAAAGTCATTTTCCTCTTGGGGTAGACTAGACGGAACACAAGATGGAACAAGTGTCTTTTGATTCTTATGAGTACGAGTTACGTGCCCTGTGAATGAACTCAGAACAGAATACTTCTTGGTGCACTTGGGAAACGGACACTTCACTTTAAACCCAGCAGACAAATGCAACTTGATATGGCTCATTAGCTCAGCCGTGCTGTCAACTTGTTTCTGACAGTGTGGAACAGTACAGATAAACTTGCCGTCTGCATTTGGAGGAACTGATGAATCGTCAAGAGGCTTAGCCACAGAGATTGCATGGAAGCATCGAATGTGGGTACGTAGAGCACTCTCTGAACTGAACACACGGTCACAACCGGGGACACCACAGGGAAGATTAACAGCAACATGGCGGTGAAATTGGACAAGATGCTTGTAAAAGGTGTTGAAAGGTCCTTCAAAGCCACAAAACTGGCAGTTGAACTTGGGGCCACCATCTGCCATATCTGTCAACAATACAAGATAAGAGTAGTTTCAAATGATCAAAACTGAGTTTCTGGTAGGACAGCATTATGGACCATTCAAGTAATCGTACCTGACATTGCTGCTCAGTCAAGAGCATTGCCGCTGGGATGTCCACCGTTGAGTGCTGTTTGATAAAACATGCGGCCTGGCCTGGCCCTGGACTACCTAACCTGCGCTTGATGCTTGTAAAAGGTGTTGAAAGGTCCTTCAAAGCCACAAAACTAGCAGTTAAACTTGGGGCCACCATCTGCCATATCTGTCAACAATACAAGATAAGAGTAGTTTCAAATGATCAAAACTGAGTTTCTGGTAGGACAGCATTATGGACCATTCGAGTAATCGTACCTGACATTGCTGCTCAGTCAAGAGCATTGCCGCTGTGATGTCCACCGTTGTGTGCTGTTTGACAGAAACATGTGGCCTGGCCTGGCCCTGGACTACCTAACCTGCGCTTGTCACGCCCCCAACCCCGCCCACCCGCTCCCCGCGCCACCGCGAGTGTTATGAAAAATTGCGAACTTCGTCGCTGGAGGGGAGGTGGAGGAGGCAGGGGCGGGGAAGTGCTCGGGGCAGAGTAGGCCACCCGCCTCGTACCAATGTCTGGCGGGACGGTCTACCCCGTCTTTGACAGGCGTTGTGCAGCAAGAACCGTGTGTTTGCGAAAACGTTGGACAGAGCCCAACAAGTGCACCAAGCAGGGCACGATAAGATAAAACTAAAAACTGAGTAAAAACCCCCGTTTTTTAAAAAATGTAAAAGGTAACTTTAATGACACGTAATTAAAATTTCATGACAGCCCACACCATGTAATGAAACTTTCATTACATGGCTGATGTCATGAAATTTCATAACCAATGTAATGAAATTTTCATTACCATGTAATGAAATTGAAAAAGTAATGAAAATTAATGACGTTTAATGAAAAATAATGACACATACGTCATTAAATTTCATTCATTTTTAACAGTGTCAGGTCGAGACATTTCCGAAACTGTGCCGCAATCGGGTCCTCATCACCGGCAACATCCTCAAAACGATGAAATAGGCCTAAATTTAACAAAATCCACTCAATCTTAAAAAAGGGGACCGGCCGACTGAAAATTTTTATTCGCCATATCGATAGGTCAAGTCGAGACATTTCCGAAACTATGCCGCAATTGGGTCCCCGTCACCGAAAACGTCCTCAAAATCAAGAACCTATATAGCACCAATCTGACCGACTGACTCACTGACTCAGAGAAATGTTTAGGGCCAAGGAGTGGTCGTAGAGACTTGCGGTTTTTTCCATTCACCTCTATCCTTGTCTAAGCAGTCTTTAATATTTTGCGGACCTTGTATGCACCCATTGACTGCCAAAGTCGCCAATGCAATACAAGCTATCTATTTGGGCAGTAAAAGTAGCTTAATTATATGGTCAAAAGCTGTTAAATAGACCTTTCAAAAAAGCAGTACATTTACTTCCTTAGAAAATTTGCCTTTGGTCACCACGGACTTACTAAAACTACTCCGGTACGCGCCCCAGACATTTAGGGGTCTGGGAGCGAAGCCCCCAGCGAGCGTCGCGAGTATGCATCTACAGATGCATGCATACTTATAAGTACACACCTACAGATGCATACCTAGCTGAGTACACATCTACAGGTGCATACTTGACAGGTATGCATCTGTAGATGTGTACTCAGCCAAGTATGCATCTGTAGATGTGTACTCGATACTGGGTATTTCTATAGTGACAAGTACAAACCTACTAATGCATACTTGCCAAGTATGCACCTACAGATGCATACTTAACAGGTATGAATCTGTTGATGTGTACTCAGCTAGGAATGCATCTGTAGGTGTGTACTTATAAGTATGCATCTGTAGATGCATACTGAGTACACACTTCTTCAGTTTGTAGAGTATGGTGCGATATCTCAGTGCATTGCACCGTATGTGCTATATTCATAGCGTTTGGAATCTCAGTGAAGGTACTTTTTGAAGCAAAGCTAAATTTTTGCTTCGTGCCCATGGAAGTGTCCTTCGAAGATCGTCATCACAAAATTGTGCCAAGCACGCAATAGAACTTGCAGGGTCATTGTACTTGACTCACTTTTCGTATTGGGTTCTTCTTGACGTAGTTTGCTATCTTGATTTCTTCACATACTTTCAAGATTTTGAGATCGAGATCTGACAGTTACAAATAAATTTTGGACCCAAAATGAGAGTATATTTTCATTTAAACAGACGTCATTGCAGCGCATCAAACATGTTAAATTTACCAAAGCAGAGAACTTGCGTTTCCTTCACTTTATCCTGAAAAGCACAGCATCGTTCAGGTTTATTTTTCACAGCTGAGAAGCTGTTTTTCTGTATTTCTCTGCTAAAAACTCTCAATTTGACATCACAGTGGCCTTCAGAGACCCCTGAAACTATCGCAACGACACCCAACACGTCTGGTTGCGGAGCCGTTCGAAATCCGAAGAATTTGCCGTCGTTATCCAAAATGGCGGCCATTTCCGGTACTTCCGGTGACCTCATCGTTGTTCTGACATCGCCAATGAATTCCCCGACCTCGAATTATGCGGAAACCACTCGTCGCACGATTTTAACTGTCAAAATTGAAACTTCGAAAATTTTGAACACTTTTAACCTTTAACGCCCCCGCATTTGAGTCCTAAGGGAAATTTTGGTGTGTGCTTCGGGCCAAATCGACTATTTGGGTCAATAGAAGACGTGTGCAAAGTGGCTTGCTTGTAACTCAATTTGCATCGTTCTATGGTTTTTTTGTTTCATTATCCCCACTATTTTTTAGGGATTTTGGTGAGAGGCTTCCTGAGCTACCTGTTACAATTCCCAATGTTTGGTACTGTTCCGAATTTTGTCCAACTGAAAACACCGTTTGACTGGACTACAGGTCAAAAAACATTTTGAGACAGGGTTGTTTTGTTTTCACTCTTTATTCTTCATGAGAACTGAGACGCAGGTTAGGGTGTCTTCCGGACGCATTCGACGAACTGAGGTCCGAGCTGGGTAACCTTGTTCAAAACGCAGAATTGGAACCTCAAGGGTCTGCCGCTGAGTGGCACGCAATCCTTGAGGATTTCCGACAAGGACTGGGCCCATCCAGTAAGGCCCAGTACGGCCAGGCACTTGGCGATACCATCGATGCTGAAGCCGATGTTGTGGTTCAGGACGGCTGTAGCCAAGAGAAAGAAACACTTTTAGCTCTGTGACATCAAAGGTCATTTTTTTTTGTTCCAACACTGAAAGAAGCTGTCGCAATTTTACGACAAATTTGGCAACGAATGCTTCGTTATTATTAAGAATAGCTCGTTTCATGCTTCTACGAATAAACAATTGAGAACTTTTTGTATTTTCGTTAAAAAAAAAGACATGGCTGAAATTGCCCGAAAGATATAAAGATGTTACGTATCAATCATAACCATACATCGTTTCATTGTTAGTACATTTACGATTTTTCTTTGGGAAAATACTGTACAAGAATGGTTGATTCAAAACTTAACGAAACATTCATTAATTTACGAATGATTTGTAATTTTTGGCCCGTCCCGTTTACTTTGAAAAAAAAATGACGGAGGGACGGGCATATAGTATAATCCCTGTTGTGCGTCCGTCCGTCCGTTGGTCCGATCTTGACCAAATTTTGTATGCATTCTCCTTAGGTGATCCTAAGAACCGCCCGGTGGCAGCAAATCCGATCCGAGCCCCGGGGGCGCTGCTGCAGGTGCATCGTGGTATACATGGGGTCGAGGAGGATTTCGGCAACGGTTACAGCTAGAAGTGCATGTTGGGGTATTTTTGGAATCAGGGCGACAAGACAAAACCAACAGTGCCAGTTTGAAGCGAATCGGAGAAGTTCGGACCCGGGTTCAAATCCCAGTGGTGCATATTTTGAACATTCTTTTTATTCGGGTTTTTGCATTGTTTCGGATGGTTTTGAGGGTGCTGATGACGAAAATAACATCTGATTGACCCCAGACTAGGTTCAATTCACATCAGGGTTAAACATAGGCGAAATTCGTACCGTAAACCGGGGTAACTTGAGACAGTATTTCACGTTTTTTGGACCGAGTGTCCACAAAACTTCTCTCACCAACCCGAATCCCAACTATGTTTAATTTCACATGATTACATTCGGTTTGGACCCCATGAATTTTTGAGGGTCTTCTAAAATGAGAGTAATGGGCCTCTAAAGTTGTCTCAAGTTACCCCGTCATTTGGCGTAACTTGAGACACACCTAGTTTTTACTTTGCTTTTTCACGGAAGTGGGGATTTTGCCAGTCCATACTGATTTTCTGAGACATTTAACTTTTTTTCAATGAAAAATACTACTTGTGGAATATATTAGAAGGTTTTTGATCCTTATATTAAGATTTTTTTATCAAGGTTACATTTGGTAATTTGAGGGATAACGGCACTTCAGAAGCGCAACGATTCTCCCATTTCACATCCAACTCTGTCAACTAAGTACAGCGATTCTCTCATTTCACATCCAACCCTGACACCTGCTAAGACATTTTTCTTTATTTCTACGTACACAAGTCCATTCCTGCAAAGGTATATAGTCTTAGTCAATATTTAAAATTCACTCAAAATCCTTTAACTATTTTTACAGTTGTTTTTCTTCAAAAAATCGACGGTTCTTGGGCTATAAGTTGTCTGATTTCAATGACATTTAGCTCGTTGGAAAGGTAATTAAATTCTCCATCTTTTGAGACTTCAAGATTTATTATGTCTCACCTGGTCCGTGTGTAGTTGAGAAAACACTTCAACTTTAAGCTGCATATCCACTTGGAACCCTCTACACTGTCAAAAAAGTGATTCCCGATCAAATGCGGCTTGGTTTTGATCTGAGAATGGAGAGGTCCGTTACTTTAAACCACCCTGTAGTACAAGGAGGTGCCAGTGTCAAGGTACGTCACTCAACTTCCGTCAAATTCAATGAAATTTGGTGTCTCAAGTTACCCCGCACAGTTACCATTTTCTATAAAATTCAGTATTACCCGATGAATGATGGGTTTCCCTCAAAACCAATGCTGCATTTAGAATGTTGAAATAATTGGCTGAGCGATAGCGAAGCCCGTTACTCAGGTGGGGTTGAAAAGTTTTGTCTGTCTGTCTGTCTGTCTGTGTGTCTGTCTGTCAGCACTACTCCTCCTGAACGGCTCGGCCGATCTGGCTGAGATTTTGCACACTTCTTGGGTATGTCCTTGGCTCGGCACACGCGAAATTTCACCATCCTAGCTCAACTGGTTCAGTTTGTATAGGCGAAAAACACCTAAAAAACGGCGAAAAATAGAGATTTCTGCAGATAGACCACTTCTGTCTTGGAGAAAGGGGGGTCTGGGGGGCGGGGCCCCCCAGCCTCGACAAGTTAAAAAGTCACAAGGGTCAAGATCGTGTTATCTGTAGATAAAACGACTCTATTTAGAATGTAGGGGGGTCTGGGGGGCGGAGCCCCCAAGCATTCAACAAGTTGAAAAATAACCGACAACGGACAAGCCATTGCCTGCCGCAGGCAGGCTAGCGCCGCAGGCCAAGGTAGGTACGCCAGGCGTGGATTGGAGGAACAGGCAGCGAGACATCGCGAAGCCTGTTACGACAAGACGCGGTCTGGCGTAAACCTACCTTGTAGGGTTGAAAGGTACTACAGTCATTTGGGTCTCAGCAAGACGTGTTTCGAGTACCACGGGAGACTTGTAACACTTCTCTAGAATTGTTAAATTTACTAAAATTGAAAATCGTTATAGAACTGACCAGCTTGGTCCTAACCCGCCGTTCACACGCTTAATCGTCTTTCCAAACAAGTATGAAAAAAGTGCTAGGGTAGTTTTGACCTCCGAGTGTGCCGAGCCAGGTGGCCGCTCCAAAAAGGTGGAAAAGCAGAAGTGTCTCAAGTTACCCTTGCTGTCTCAAGTTACCCCGGTTTACGGTACATTTCTCAATGTACGGGACGGGCCAAAGTTGCCGATGTATATCGCTACTTTTCCTGCTATTTTTATTATTCATACAACATTATGAAGTATTCGTACAATTAAGAATGGCTACTGTGATGGTGTAACGTAAAAATTGGGGAATGAAACATTTGTCTTTTGATGTTAATGAACTATTCATTTTTCGAATGAAGCATTCATACAGTAATGAGCTTTTTATAAAAACATTCAATCATTCGTTGTGAAATTATTCGTAAAATTATAAATGTTATGAGTGAAAATACGATACAAGAATAGTTCGTAATATTACGACTTTTATCACCCAAAATCTATCGTCGTAACTTTGTCCCATTGCAGGGGCGTGAATAAAGTGTGACGGCAAGAGGCGGCATGGCAAAAAAATCACGCCAAGAATCAGCGTGAATCGAAAATTCACTGCAAGTTTTGTTGTGAATTCTTTTCATGCCGGCTTTTGGCATGACTTTCCTCCTCAAACCCGTTGTCATTGACGCCAAATGACGGCGTGACTCACAATGTTGTGCCATATATCGGCGTTAATTTCGTGTCACGCCAGCGTTTTGCGTGACTTTTAGTCACGCCATAGTTTGGCCATGTGTCCGACCATTACGGTTTCAGTGTGCTTCCAGTAAATGGAATTTGAAGCACTTACCGGTCTCCTCGCTGGCGGGCGCACTAGTGGTGCCACAAACCTGTGTCAGCACAAATACAAAAACTTACTTTAGTTGTCTGGCTTAGACTAGCAAGGCTATCAAACGGAAACAGCACAGTGAAGTGTGGTACAGACTACAGATGATGTGCGGAAAGCGCAATACTATGGTTACCCATGTTTTACCCAAATTAGTAATTTGGGTCATCGGAAATAACCACACGTGGAAAGGCGGTCAATACCCCTTTTAATCAGGGGTCAGCATCAATGGAGAACACAACAGCAGATAATACGTGGTCAGTCCTCTATACCTCTTAAGAGAATGGTCTTGACCACGCAATGCATAAGGTAACGGCTGCATTAAAAACACGACATTTTAAGGGGGGTGTATTTCTTGCCACATTTGTACGTGGGACAGAATGAGGTAACCGCATTTTAGGTATCGCCACAGCCATGAGGTAAATTAACTACACTTTCGATTTCAGTGCATGGGCAACCATTGTTTGTGTTTCCACACCCACAGAAGGATTTACAATTCCTCAAAGTGAATGGAAAAACTAACACGACTCCACTGTCTGACCAGGCACACACTGTACATAATATGTAGCGACTTTACGACGGAATGTTTTCCAAGGTTTTTGGAAATGTTCAAAAGTGCAGTAAAAATGTTTCTTTCCAACAGGAACTTGTCTAAATCAAGGAAATTCATCGTTTATTGTTCATTGGAAATTTTCGAAAAAAAAAATAGTCAATTTGCAAAGTTTGATGTTATGATACGAAGGCCTTCGTAAATTAACGGCGGGCTTCGTTTACCTACGACGGGCCTTCGTAAATCTACGATAGACCTTTGCGAATCTACGACGGGCCTTCTTTTATCTACGACGGGCCTTCGTTAATAAACAAAGGAACTGGTGGCAATCTTTTCGCCGAAGGATCAGTCGTTTATTCCAGACCTAAAGGTTCTTTTGATATCAACGAAGGTTCGTTGTTTATTTACGAAGGTTCCCTGTAAATTTACGAAGGATCATTGTCGTTTAACGATAATGCTTCGTAAATTTCCATTGTGATTGTTAACTCGGCAGAGGTCCTTCAAAAAATGTACGAAGGTTTTGGTAATATGTACGAAGAGTTTCGTAAATTAACGGAGGAACCGTTGGCAGTTTTACTGCGTAAGGATCCGTCGTTAATTGCGAACATTAAATTTTGCAATACAACACATAAAACTAACTCACCAGGGCCAGGGCGACGGCGGCTGCGAAGAGAAGGGCGCTGAGACGAGCCATTGTGCTGACACACTGATCGTTCTCCTCAAGTTTCGGTTTATATACTATCTGCAAACTACAATGAGTAGTGGTGTTAGCAGGTGGTCTCCAATCAGAGGTACAGTAGTGACTGCCTCAAGAACACACATGTTTTGCGTGAAGTTGACTGCATTGATAAACATCCATACACTGTCTTTCGAAGTGAGATACAGGGCACAGATAATGTGTGGTAGGCGTAAAACTGTGGTTACCCAAATTTACCACACGTGGAAATGCGGTCAATACCACTTTAAATCAGTGGTCACCATAGTGCCAAATAAAAGCCATGGTAGATACCACAGCAAAGATGTGATCAGTCCTCTCTACCTCTAAAAAAGGGTGGTCTTGACCACGCAATACATGAGGTAACGGCTAAATTACCTGATAGTTCACCAATGTTTTTAAGGGGTGTAATTCTTGCCACGTTTGTACCTGAGGTAGGATGAGGTTACCACATTTTAGGTCTCACCACAGCTAAATGAGGTAAATGCACCACACTTTCGATTTCAGAGTAGAACTAAAAACAACCAATAACAAGGTAGGTATACGCCAGACCGTGTCTTGTAACAGGCTTCGCGATGCTGCGCTAGTTTCGACAATCCACGCCTGGCGTATACACCTGCCTTGGCCTGCGGCGCTGACCTGCCTTCTGCAGGCTGCTTTCCTAGTCAAACCGTTGGAACAAGCGTGATACCCACAAAAATCAGAATTTGGTGATCAAAATCTTCACTAATGGGACTTAACTTTAAGCCGGTGGTCAGAATGGGTTCTATTTTCGTCATCAGCACCCTTCAAAACATAGGAAACGATATGGAACTTGTCAAAAAGTTGAAAGTACCAAAAAAGTTGTCTTTTTTGACGTTTTTTAAGTGTTTTTTGGCTATTATGACCGAATGGATTGAGGTAGAAAGCTGAATTTTGGTGTGTGGCGAGCCAAGGACATACCTAATGACCCTTCAAAATCTCAGCCAAGCCGTTCACGAGGAGTAGTGCACACAGACACGCACACACACACAGACAGAAAAAGTTTTTTAACCCCATTGGAGTAACGGGTTTCGCTACCGCTCAGCCAACGAGAATGTTGTTGGCTGAGCGATAGCAAAGCCCATGCCGTGTTGCGCACCGAAAAGTGGTTGGTTGTGCGTCTGTCTGTATGTAATCACTCACGTTTGTCACAGGCGTGGATCCAGGAGGGGGGGGGGAAGTCGCCCCTTCCTCGCCCCGTGAAGGCGGCGAAACCGCCTGAAAGGTCGGCAATAAGTCGCACATTACCCCTGTGGGTAGGCAACTTCCGCGTCATCGCCCCCCCCCCTAGAACCCGTCTCTGGATCCGCCCTTGGTTTCTCAGCGACTACCGCACGACTCTTATATCCAAATTTCCCACCGGACGTCTCCAACACCAGAAATTTCGCGTGTGCCGAGCCAAGAACATACCTAATAAGCCTGCAAAATCTCAGCCAGATCGGCCGAGTCGTTCAGGAGGAGTAGTGTACACACACACACAGACAGACACGCACACAGACAGACAGAAAAAACTTTTCAATCGCACTGGAGTAACAGGCTTCGCTGTCGCTCAGCCAACAAGGTAGGTTTACGCCAGACCGCGTCTTGTCGTAACAGGCTTTGCGATGTCTCGCGGCCTGTTCCTCCGATCCGCGCCTGGCGTACCTACCTTGGCCTGCGGCGCTGCCTGCCTTCGGCAGGCAATGGCTTGCCCGTCGTCGGTTACGTCTAACTTGTTGCGTGCTTGGGGGCTCCGCCCCCCAGACCCCCCTTTATTCTAGATAGAGTTGCTTCAACTACAGATAACTCGATCTTGACCCTTGTAACTTTTTCAGTTGTCCAGGTTGGGGGGCCGCCCCCCAGACCCCGCTTTCTTCAAGACAGAAGTGATCTGCCTGGAGAAAACTCGATTTTTCGCCGTTTTTTAGGTGTTTTTCGGCTGTAAAAACTGAACCAGTTGAGCTAGGATACTGAAATTTCGCGTGTGCCGAGCCAAGAACATACCTATGGAGCCTGCAAAATCTCAGCCAGATCGTTTGAGCCGTTTTGGAGGAGTAGTGCACACACACACACACACACGCGCAGACAGACAAAACTTTTCAACCCCACTGGAGTAACAGGCTTCGCTATCGCTCAGCCAATCATGTCAACGGTGACTTGTAGACAAAATCTGCTTTAGCGGACATTATACTGCTTCATGCTCCTCGCCGACGGAGGCACTTATTCAGACAATTTTCTTTCTAGTCACTCTGTCATGGCAGAGAAGTGCTCCCATGGGAGACACACCATGGGGCATCTCCTCATGGGTTGCTCAACACTATGGGAAGTCGTGCAAAAAATTAATGGGAAATCTTCCCCATGGGGAAAATCGGCCTATGGTGTCCCATGGCATCCCATGGCTCATGGGATGCTCCATGGTTTTTTAAGACTGGGTCGGATGAAAAAATCTCATTCAACGAACGTTAATGAAAGCAGATGATACTCGTTTGGTTTTCTTCTGCGGGGTAGTATGGGCTCATTCCAAAGATAGTATTTAAAACCTGAGTCCTTTCCTTTGTGACGTGGGCTGCACCGCCGCGCCGTGCCCGTTGGATTGCGAGCACCCGGTGCCTCTGCGCTGTAGGCGGGGAGGGATTGTCAATGCTGCGCGCAGGCCGTCGCGCGCGAGGAGGGGGTGCCATTGTTTACGCCCGGCCCGGGGAGTGATTGTCGAATTCCGCGCAGGCTGCGCCGGGCAGAACGCACCATCCCGCCCCGGCAGCCAGCCCATCTTATATTGTTAGGATACGCACTTGGTTTTTGGACTCTCGAGTAAAAGCTAGCTGACACCTTTATGTGTCTTGTAGTTATAGTTTTAGGTATGTTTTTAAGTAAAGGTATCATCTGCTAAAAAATCCAGTGTTGATCATCTTCATGCCCCGTGGTGGGGGCGTGCACCCCGTAGCGCCCCATGGTCGCTCGGTAAGGGTACGAACGTCGTTCAAAACCGACCTCGATCAAAAAGAGTCGCCTGAACCACCCCTGAAAGTTTCAAATCGATCCGATGCACCGTTTATATCCCAAGGGAAAAAATCCCTAACGTCCCTAACTAAAGGGATATTTCGCGGCCCCTTGGTATAGGGACGGTCCCCATTGAAGGGCCAGCCCCTATGGATAGGGACAGTCCCCTTGTCAAAGGGCCGCGAAATATCCCTTTGGTAAGGGACGTGCCGCGGAGTGTTCAAGTGTTCAAACATCTGCCTCTTGAACATCAATGTACAATATAAGAAACGCTTCCTGAGTGAACTTTTGACGCTGATAACAATGGTAGTGACGCCGACACTCTATCTTAAGCCGTTTACAAGATACCCTTAATAGGTGTGTAGCGGGTTTGCCTACCTAAATCACCCACATTTTGCCTAACTGGCAGGCTGATTTATAGGGCCTTGTGGTCTGGAGGGCGGATCCCCAAGTCCAAAGGGCCAATCCCTAAGCTCATAGGGCCGGTCCCCAAGTCCATAGGGCCGGTCCCCAAGTCCATTGGGCCGGTCCCTAACTTGATAGGGCCCGGCCCTATGGCAGATAGGGCTGAGCCCCTTCCAAGGGGCCAAGCCCTTTCTCGGATAGGGCTTGGCCCCTTCGGAAAGGGACCGTCCCTTTAAAACCATAGGGATTCTTCAGGGCCAAAAAAACGGTCAAAATCAGCGAAAACAACCCCTCAGTTCCACCCTTAAGAACGCCAAACTGAGGAGGGGTAGCAACAAAACCCAAAAAGCCCCGTCTCGGCACAACCCTTATCTTGAAGCCCCTAAAGTTTCAGCTTGCTGTGATGACGCCCGGGCCCGTACGAGCGACGCGAAAATGGTGCAGCACTCAAGGAGCGGCCGCCGCCGCCGCCTGGGAAGTCCCTCGCGCCGACCAGGTAGACAGCCCACCATACGCGTCTCGGCGCGCGACGCACAGTGGGCCACGAAGCCGGTTTAGGCGGACATAATTCCATTTTTCCACCTCTCAAATCTTTAAGTTTTTTTCATGACATCTCTTCCCAATACTCCAAGGAACCAAGATTGGACAGAATTTTAACACAGGGACACATTGAGGCAAACATACAGGTGGTCAAACACGCACCAAACGATTTGCACCACTTTGGTGCAGTAAATATGCATGATTTCAAACGCAAAAAATACTTATGAATTTTTGTGCAGCGAACTTTTTATTGACACCTCGTGAAAGGGCGTTTCTTCTTGAACATTTGTACACATTTACTTTTGATTTTGGACGATTTTTGTGGTGTATAGCTTCATTTTTACTACACTCTTACAAAAGTGTTAAAATTAAACCTTTGCAGAGGCGGCACTTTTTTGTTTAACGTTGTTTAACGGCCTCCCTCAGTCCTTGCGGAAGCCAACATGCCAAGGAACTGCACCTACCTGCCCCTTTCAGTTGCAAGGTCTCCCAAACATCGTCTAAAAGGAGAAAAACAGTACCGCGCAGCGCAACGCTTCCCCGCGCAACGGAGTAGTTGCTGCATAGTTTTCGTTTGTAACGATAAGAGTTGTGCATGTCGGAATTTTCGGTTTTTGGCGAGGTGCTATGGTTGTACCCTTGAAGCTAGAAGGTAGGGCTCTGGCTGAAAATAGTTAGAATCCTATTCTCTCGAAAGTCCGGTCGACCGGTTGCCGTCCGGTAAGTAGTTCCCGAGAGCGAGGGGGGTGGTCATGGTACCCCAGTAGTCATGGTTCCCCACCCTCCCTTACACAATAAATCTCGGCTCTCCGACCATTAATAGTCAAAAATTTCGACATTATTGTCTCGGTTTTTTCACTCTAACGCACTGTAAGGGTTGCATAGGCCGTTAGGGTTAGCGCACGGACCGCGCACTTCGCGAGCCTTAAGATAAACAATGGGAGCACCCGCCTCAGTGCAGACAGGCGGGCTAGCCAATGGGGCTAGCGGCGGGCGCTGTGTACCGCGAATTTCTCATAGGGTGCTGCGATCTGGAGCTTTTGTAAATTAGCCACCCGCCTACCAAATTTCAGCATCCTAGCTCGAGAAACAGAAATGTTGCCGGTTGCCAACAAGGGGCCGCTAATTTTGAGCGGCAGTGTAGAATAAAAATAGACGAGGTCGATGTTATGACATAATGAAAAAAGTGTTAAATATTCAGAATTCGAAAATTTTGCAAATTTTATTGCGGCAGATTTGAGAAGTCTAAAGTCTTAGTATTTTGTAGCTAGGACTAAACCTTAATCGTGTGCGAAATTTGCTCTGCAAACTGAAGTGTGTACATAGTACACTCTTATTAGAGCATGCTTCCAAGTACACACTTATTTACAGCATACTTGCTAGGCACACACTAAAATAGAGTGTACATTGCATGTACACGCTAAATAAGAGTGTACCTGGCAAGTGCACTTAAACTGGTCCATGCTTTTAGATAGGACGTAACGAGTGTATTTTAGCGTGTACATGGAAGGTACTTATTTGGCGTGTACTTGCCAGGCACACTCTTTTTTAGCGTGTGCTGTAAATAAGAGTGTACTTGGAAGTATGCTCTAATAAGAGTGTACTATGTACACACTTCAGTTTGCAGAGTGGTAAGGCCATTCGGCGTCAAAGCGGAGCAAATAAACTTAGAGTGCAGCACTGCACGTGCCATGGAAGCGTTTCTCAGCCCCCGCAAGAACCCAGGTTTGCCGCGGAGGGCCCTCTGTCTTCCCAGGTGTGCCCCACACCTGGGCGGTTAATATTGAGTCATGCTGTTTTTTGCCTTGAACTAATGTATATGCAGCTTGCCTTCACTGAGAGAAATAATAAAGATTGTGGCTGTTAAACCTAATGCCACTCTCCACTGTTTACCGAAAGAAGGTGTTTACCGTACCCTGGGGCACAGTAGACACTGTGCCTCCAGGAACGGCGTTCTCTGTATCCCGGGAACCCGCATCCGCTGTACCTTGGAAACTGTTCAGACACTGCATTCAGTATAACCGTAACATAAAGGCGAAATTCCAAAATTACGATAGGAACGATTGGATGACGGAAATGAATTCATCTTAACAATTCGAACAAAAAATGATGGGCATATTATGGTCTCAGACTCGTAATTCAGCGGGAATCGTGATCAGAAGTCAAAAATAGTTGGATTTTGGACTCCAAAACATCGGACTGATCAAATTACGGTCCTAAATCCCACTTTTTTAGACTTTTGATGCCGATATCTCTTGAATTTCGAGTCTGAGCCCATAACATGCTTATCATTTTTTGTTCGTCTTGTTGAGATGAATTCATTTCCGTCATTTAAACGTTCCTACAGTGACTTTGGAATTTCGCCTTTATCTTACGGTTATACTGAATGCCGTGTCTGAACAGTTTCCAAGGTACAGTGGATGCAGGTTTCCGGGATACAGCGAACGCCCGTTCCATCAGGCACAGTGTCTACTGTATCCCAGGGTACGGTAAACACCTTCTTTCGGTAAACAGTGAAGAGTGGCATTAGGTTTAACAGCCACAATCTTCATTATTTCTCTCAGTGTTCCTATTCTGCCGCGGCACGCGGTAAATGGCAACGCGAGAGGAAAACCACTCTAAAATTGTCACCAGGCTCCTTATTGCGTTTTGTTAAGCTATAACAGCAGCCTTATAACGTTTGCAATGTCGAGATTTAAGCTAAAATCGGACCCTTTTAACGGAAAATTCAGAAGATTTTGGCTATTACGCTATCACTATTTCTGTTACGCGTACAACACTGATAAAACTAGGGGTACGCACGGTTTAGTGTGGGCGCGTAGTGTGGCTGAGCGATGCGAATTGACATAGTTTGTGCACTTCGGACCTTGCTTGAGTGGACGCAATGCATATTGTGGGCTCATATTGACTGAATTTTAGGCCTGGGGTTCAAATGGAAGTGATTTTCGTTGTCAGCACACAAAAGACTGCTTGGATATACGTGTAACTCGATTTAAAAATTTTGGTCCAAAATTGGTTAAAAATTTGTTAAAGCGTGAGTCTGGGAAAAATTTGGAAGTCATTTTTGAGTTCAGCATACCAAAAACTGTTGGAAACAATATCAAATTCGACTTGCAAATTTTGGTCCAAAATGGCCACATTTGGGGTGAAAATATGAGTCTGGAGTCGGAATGAGAAGCTCCAGACAAAAAAAGCCACTTGGTCGGCGACATCATAGTACCGGGCACCTTTGGTGTTTCATCGGTTCCTTGTATGCATACTAACCGCCGAAAAGACATTTGGACGAAATTCGAACCCCCCTCTGGATTCACTGGTTTTTTGACAAAGGGGCGTAAGTCCACAAATTGGCAAAATCCACTTTTTTTCAGAAAAGAATTTAAAATTAAAGAACAAGCCTACTGGTTTTTGAAAAATGAAAATATCTCAATTAGTTCAGAAGATACAGAAGGTGTCCAAAGGGCGTAAGTCCATTCCATTTTTGACAAAGGGGCGTAAGTCCACCCGTTTTCTGACAAAGAGGCGTAAGTCCAGGTGGTTTTTTGACAAAGAGGCGTAAGTCCAGGTGGGTTTTTGACAAAGAGGCGTAAGTCCAGGTGGGTTTTTGACAAAGAGGCGTAAGTCCATTGGCCATTCTGACGAAGAGGCGTAAGTCCACAGGCCATTTTGACAAACAGGCGTAAGTCCATGGGTCATTCTGACAAATAGGCGTAAGTCCATAGGGCCTGGAAGACAGTAGCCCCCACCACCTTACCGCACCAACCCGCATCCACCCGCGCAGCGAGTTAGACTTGCCCAGCACCAGGCATAGCGCGGACCCGTCCCCCTCTACCCCCTCCCTACCCTCCACCACCCGCGCCGTCCCCACGCCGAATGTTTAGCTCGCTGCGCGGGGGTGAGGAAAGCAAGGCAGGAAGGGTGGGGTAGGCTGTACATAGTACACTCTTATTAGAGCATGCTTCCAAGTACACACTTATTTACAGCATACTTGCTAGGCACACACTAAAATAGAGTGTACATTGCATGTACACGCTAAATAAGAGTGTACCTGGCAAGTGCACTTAAACTGGTCCATGCTTTTAGATAGGACGTAACGAGTGTATTTTAGCGTGTACATGGAAGGTACTTATTTGGCGTGTACTTGCCAGGCACACTCTTTTTTAGCGTGTGCTGTAAATAAGAGTGTACTTGGAAGTATGCTCTAATAAGAGTGTACTATGTACACACTTCAGTTTGCAGAGTGGTAAGGCCATTCGGCGTCAAAGCGGAGCAAATAAACTTAGAGTGCAGCACTGCACGTGCCATGGAAGCGTTTCTCAGCCCCCGCAAGAACCCAGGTTTGCCGCGGAGGGCCCTCTGTCTTCCCAGGTGTGCCCCACACCTGGGCGGTTAATATTGAGTCATGCTGTTTTTTGCCTTGAACTAATGTATATGCAGCTTGCCTTCACTGAGAGAAATAATAAAGATTGTGGCTGTTAAACCTAATGCCACTCTCCACTGTTTACCGAAAGAAGGTGTTTACCGTACCCTGGGGCACAGTAGACACTGTGCCTCCAGGAACGGCGTTCTCTGTATCCCGGGAACCCGCATCCGCTGTACCTTGGAAACTGTTCAGACACTGCATTCAGTATAACCGTAACATAAAGGCGAAATTCCAAAATTACGATAGGAACGATTGGATGACGGAAATGAATTCATCTTAACAATTCGAACAAAAAATGATGGGCATATTATGGTCTCAGACTCGTAATTCAGCGGGAATCGTGATCAGAAGTCAAAAATAGTTGGATTTTGGACTCCAAAACATCGGACTGATCAAATTACGGTCCTAAATCCCACTTTTTTAGACTTTTGATGCCGATATCTCTTGAATTTCGAGTCTGAGCCCATAACATGCTTATCATTTTTTGTTCGTCTTGTTGAGATGAATTCATTTCCGTCATTTAAACGTTCCTACAGTGACTTTGGAATTTCGCCTTTATCTTACGGTTATACTGAATGCCGTGTCTGAACAGTTTCCAAGGTACAGTGGATGCAGGTTTCCGGGATACAGCGAACGCCCGTTCCATCAGGCACAGTGTCTACTGTATCCCAGGGTACGGTAAACACCTTCTTTCGGTAAACAGTGAAGAGTGGCATTAGGTTTAACAGCCACAATCTTCATTATTTCTCTCAGTGTTCCTATTCTGCCGCGGCACGCGGTAAATGGCAACGCGAGAGGAAAACCACTCTAAAATTGTCACCAGGCTCCTTATTGCGTTTTGTTAAGCTATAACAGCAGCCTTATAACGTTTGCAATGTCGAGATTTAAGCTAAAATCGGACCCTTTTAACGGAAAATTCAGAAGATTTTGGCTATTACGCTATCACTATTTCTGTTACGCGTACAACACTGATAAAACTAGGGGTACGCACGGTTTAGTGTGGGCGCGTAGTGTGGCTGAGCGATGCGAATTGACATAGTTTGTGCACTTCGGACCTTGCTTGAGTGGACGCAATGCATATTGTGGGCTCATATTGACTGAATTTTAGGCCTGGGGTTCAAATGGAAGTGATTTTCGTTGTCAGCACACAAAAGACTGCTTGGATATACGTGTAACTCGATTTAAAAATTTTGGTCCAAAATTGGTTAAAAATTTGTTAAAGCGTGAGTCTGGGAAAAATTTGGAAGTCATTTTTGAGTTCAGCATACCAAAAACTGTTGGAAACAATATCAAATTCGACTTGCAAATTTTGGTCCAAAATGGCCACATTTGGGGTGAAAATATGAGTCTGGAGTCGGAATGAGAAGCTCCAGACAAAAAAAGCCACTTGGTCGGCGACATCATAGTACCGGGCACCTTTGGTGTTTCATCGGTTCCTTGTATGCATACTAACCGCCGAAAAGACATTTGGACGAAATTCGAACCCCCCTCTGGATTCACTGGTTTTTTGACAAAGGGGCGTAAGTCCACAAATTGGCAAAATCCACTTTTTTTCAGAAAAGAATTTAAAATTAAAGAACAAGCCTACTGGTTTTTGAAAAATGAAAATATCTCAATTAGTTCAGAAGATACAGAAGGTGTCCAAAGGGCGTAAGTCCATTCCATTTTTGACAAAGGGGCGTAAGTCCACCCGTTTTCTGACAAAGAGGCGTAAGTCCAGGTGGTTTTTTGACAAAGAGGCGTAAGTCCAGGTGGGTTTTTGACAAAGAGGCGTAAGTCCAGGTGGGTTTTTGACAAAGAGGCGTAAGTCCATTG
Organism: Thrips palmi; assembly: GCF_012932325.1. Taxonomy (NCBI): domain Eukaryota; kingdom Metazoa; phylum Arthropoda; class Insecta; order Thysanoptera; family Thripidae; genus Thrips; species Thrips palmi. Next base: position 11,305,471 of record NW_023144626.1, on the reverse strand, counting down.
GCCATTCTGACGAAGAGGCGTAAGTCCACAGGCCATTTTGACAAACAGGCGTAAGTCCATGGGTCATTCTGACAAATAGGCGTAAGTCCATAGGGCCTGGAAGACAGTAGCCCCCACCACCTTACCGCACCAACCCGCATCCACCCGCGCAGCGAGTTAGACTTGCCCAGCACCAGGCATAGCGCGGACCCGTCCCCCTCTACCCCCTCCCTACCCTCCACCACCCGCGCCGTCCCCACGCCGAATGTTTAGCTCGCTGCGCGGGGGTGAGGAAAGCAAGGCAGGAAGGGTGGGGTAGGCTTCGGATGGTGGTGGGGGCTACTGTCTTCTCGGCTCTATAGAACATTCTGACAAACAGGCGTAAGTCCATAGAGCTTTCTGACAATCAGGCGTAAGTCCATGGACCTTAAGTCGTAAGTCCGTTGCATAAGTCCACAGACCATCCCAATCAACTAACCATTCATGAGGTCACTGAGTGGTTTGCAACTTGTGAACACTGTTCCAATCAAATAATAATGACTACAGTGCAAACCTAACTGTCAACTAAGTACACACCTAAAAATGCAAGCTTCCAAGTACACATAAACGCATGCTTGGCCAAGTACATACTTACAAATGCATGCTTGCAAGTACACACTAACAAACGCATCCCTGGCGCCGTATAACTCCATGCGTGAAGCATGCGTTTGTAAGTGTGGACTTGCAAGCATGCATTTGTAAGTGTGTACTTAGTAGACAGTTAGGTTTGAAGTGTAACGTTTCCTCTCATCTCAATCGCATCAGGCTTACAAGACGTATTTCAGAATGGACTCTTACATCTTTGCGAGGGTAATCAGATTTAAAAGAGCAGCATTCATCCTCACCGGAGTCCGATGGAGATGGTGATTGGCGCATTAATCTTCTGCAGCAGGGGAGAACCTGGACTCATCCATGCTGATAACCTCCATGTAGCACACTCTGTGTTGGGCCCATGACTTTTAGGCCAAGTGCTGCCTAAGAAGACGAATGCAACATTCACCATCGTCATCGGACTCTGGTTTCACCATCATCATCGGACTCAGGTGACGAAGAATGCTGGTCTTTTAGATCTGATACCCCTTGCAAATATTTAAGAGTCCGTTTTGAGATATGTATTGTTAGCCTGATGGGATTGAGATGAGAGGAACCATTAGTCATTATTATTTGATTAAAACAGTGTTGACATGTTGCAAACCACTCTGTGACCTTCATGAGTGGACATTCGCCATTTTCACCACATTAGCTGTGGACATTCGTAAGTGGTTAATTACAAATCAGAACTAGTTTATCGGGATAGTCTGTGGACTTACGCCTGTTTGTCAGAATGGCCTATGGACTTACGCCTGTTTGTCTGAATGGCTAATGGACTTACGCCTCTTTGTCAAAAATCCACCTGGACTTACGCCTCTTTGTCAAAAAACCACCTGGACTTACGCCTCTTTGTCAAAAAAGAGTTACACACATGAGGTTTTTACCAAAAGATGCACACTTTCTCAAAGAATTTGTCACAAAAATTTGAGTGTTGTGTGGGAATTTATAGATCTTAGGAGCTAAAAACTGTATGTTTTTTGGCCGTCCTGAAAAATTTGGTTCAGTGGACTTACGCCTCTTTGTCAAAAAACCAGTGTTGGCAGGGGTCAAAACACCCCAAAAATGGCCGTTTTCGACGTTTTGGGACTAGATGGGTTCTCCTAAACCAAAGCCCAAAAAAGTACCCAAATGGGTCATGGGCATAGAAAAAAGTGCGATCTTTCGATTGCCGGTCCGCAAAATGAGCTTGGACAAGCCGTTTAGGCGCTATGGGGCGCCAACGTTGACAAATTTCAGTAATTTCGCAAATTTTTCGAAAAATATATTCTTTATCCCCCTTAAATGCAGTTTTCATGGTCCTGATGTAACAGAAATGTGTCCTTACCCTCCTTTCGTCAGTATTTACTTGATACAACCCAGCTTCTGCTAACTTTTACACTCATTTTCACGCTGTGCAACGGGGCTGTTCATTAGACCTACCTCACAGTTGACATACCAATATATTTATTAATAAAAATATAAATATAAATACTTGAATAAAAATATGGGACTATAAATAATAGTGTTATAAATATTAACAAAAAAGGTTGACCTACCCCACAGTTGACCAACCCTATATTTCTATTATAAATTTTTTTGAAGTATCGTCTACTGTCACTGGGACACTGTCACGCTTCACCTGGCGCGACGTCATCGTGCTTCCCCTGCTGCGACACTGTCGCTCTTCCCCTGCCGCGACACTGTCGCGCTTCCCCTGCTGCGAGGCCGTCGCGCTTCCCCTGCCGCGACACTGTCGCGCTTCCCCTGCCGCGACACTGTCGCGCTTCCTTTGCCGCGACACTGTCGCGCTTCCCCTGCCGCGACACTGTCGCGCTTCCCCTGCCGCGACACTGTCGCGCTTCCCCTGCCGCGACACTGTCGCGCTTCCCCTGCCGCGACACTGTCGCGCTTCCCCTGCCGCGACACTGTCGCGCTTCCCCTGCCGCGACACTGTCGCGCTTTCCCTGCCGCGATACTGTCGCGCTTCCCCTGCCGCGACACTGTCGCGCTTCCCCTGCCGCGAGACGCTGGCACAGCCTCGCTGTTTGACGCTGGCACAGCCTCGCTGTTTGACGCTGGCACAGCCTCGCTGTTTGACGCTGGCACAGCCTCGCTGTGTGAGGCTGGCACAGCCTCGCTGTGTGAGGCTGGCACAGCCTCGCTGTGTGAGGCTGGCACAGCCTCGCTGTTTGACTCTGGCACAGCCTCGCTGTTTGACGCTGGCACAGCCTCGCTGTTTGACGCTGGCACAGCCTCGCTGTTTGACGCTGGCACAGCCTCGCTGTTTGACGCTGGCACAGCCTCGCTGTGTGAGGCTGGCACAGCCTCGCTGTGTGAGGCTGGCACAGCCACGCTGTTTGACTCTGGCACAGCCTCGCTGTGTGAGGCTGGCACAGCCTCGCTGTTTGACTCTGGCACAGCCTCGCTGTGTGAGGCTGGCACAGCCTCGCTGTTTGACGCTGGCACAGCCTCGCTGTTTGACGCTGGCACAGCCTCGCTGTGTGAAGCTGGCACAGCCTCGCTGTTTGACGCTGGCACAGCCTCGCTGTTTGACGCTGGCACATCCTCGCTGTTTGACGCTGGCACAGCCTCGCTGTTTGACGCTGGCACAGCCTCGCTGTTTGACGCTGGCGCTTCCCCTGCCGCGAGGCCGTCGCGCTTCCCCTGCCGCGACACTGTCGCGCTTTCCCTGCCGCGACACTGTCGCGCTTCCCCTGCCGCGAGGCCGTCGCGCTTCCCCTGCCGCGACACTGTCGCGCTTCCCCTGCCGCGACACTGTCGCGCTTCCCCTGCCGCGACACTGTCGCGCTTCCCCTGCCGCGACACTGTCGCGCTTCCCCTGCCGCGACACTGTCGCGCTTACCCTGCCGCGACACTGTCGCGCTTCCCCTGCCGCGACACTGTCGCGGTTCTCCTGCTGCGACACTGTCACGCTTCCCCTGCTGCGACACTGTCGCGCTTCCCCTGCCGCGACACTGTCGCGCTTCCCCTGCTAGACCGGGAAGGATTCCTGAAAAAGGCTCTCTAAATCATGTCGAGAGGCGATTTGTGCTACAAACTGGCAACAGGCGATTCTAGACTAATTCGACCCCGCTGAAAACGATGCGCCCTGTTGCCAAGCTCGATTTTTGCATTTAAGCCCCTAAATTCAAGATGGCGTCCAAAATGGCCGCCGAAAAGCTTGTTTTTCTAAAATATCGAGGTACGTACAAGTGTCGCTGTATTATTTTTAAAGTTTAGGGGTAAAATAATATAAGGTACATATTGTGTAACCATTTCCAACCATCTGCACATTTTTCAGGGGCCCAAATGCCAAGATGGCGTACGAAAACGTCGAAATACACCAAATATCCGTGTTTTGAAACGGTTTTCTCCTCCTTTTGCTCGTGATTCACGTCCAATGGCACTTCTTGTCGATCTTCGTAAATTTCCACGATTTAGGAATATACGGGGTCTAATGTGGGGTCTAATGTTGCTAAGATGGCGTCCGAAAACGTCCATAAGTACGAAATATTGCTGTTTTTCCTGGAAATCCTTTGTACATAGTCACGTGATGACCAGGTCGGGAAACACTCTTCTACGCCCTTCAAGGGGCGTAAATCCTTTTATACCCTTCGAAAGGGCGTTAATAACGTAGGAATTGTTTAGCAAAATTTTAATGCCCTGCCAAAATGCACAAACGTTTTACGCCGCTCCGAGGGCGTAAGTCGTTTTCACCCTTAAAGGGCATATTTTTATGTCTTTGTTTCACCAGTGTTACCATCGTAGTATTATTTTTTTAAATCGACGGGTCTTGGGCTGAAAGTCGTCCGATCTCAACGACATTAAGCTCGCTGGGAAGGTAATGAAATTCCCCATCTTTGGAGACTTTCAGATTTCATGTGTCTCATGAGGTCCGTTCGTAGTTGAGAAATCACTCCCACTTCAAGCTGCAAATCAACTTGGGACCCTCTACACTGTGTGAAAAAATGGTTCCCGTCAAATGCGGCTTGGCTGTGATGTTAAAACGGAGGAGGTGAGTTATTATAAACGGGTGTTACGCCCCTTAACTTCCGTCAAATTCGATAAAACTTGGTGTCTCAAGTTACCCCGTACAGTTACCATTTTCTAAAAAAAAGTCAATATTGCCCGATGAGTGATGGCTTCCCCTAAAAACCAATTCTACATTTAGAATGTTCAAATAATAGGGTTGAGAAATACACTGAGATTCCTTACGCTATGAGTATAGCACGTATGGTACAATGCAGCTGAGATATCGCACCATACGTGCAATGCGATAGCCATATTGCACCTTACGTGCGATGCGTCCCGAAAATGCCCTATGCTAATGCATGGGAATGGGGAGGTATTGCACTTCATGTGGAATGCTTTTGCATCGCCCCACTGTGGCAAAAAGGTGCGGAAAATTCTGTTATTTTTTTTGCCAGGATTCTCCGTAGGGCCGTACAGTATTCTCCGCAGGACCGCACAGTCTTCTCCGTAGGACCTGGAAGACTGTATAGTCCTACTGAGAACACTGTTAGGTCGTACGGAGAATACTGAGCGGTCCTACGGAAAATACTGTACGAGCCTACGGAGAACATTGACAAGGGGGCTACGGAGAATTACCACAAGGTTAACAGGATTTTCCGTAGCTTTTTGCCACAGTGCCCAATTGACGCTATACTGTACACAAAGCGTTTGGATTCTTAGTGTACTGCAGTCATTTGAGTCTAAACGACTTGTTTCGAGTACCAAAGGAGACTCGTAACACTCCTCTATGATTGTTTAAGTTCTTAAAATTGAAAAATCGCTATGAAAGTGGTGAGCCTGGTCCTAACCCGCCGCGTTCAAACGCTTAACCGTCTTTCCAAACAAGTATGAAACACGTGCTAGGGCAGTTTTGACTTCCGAATGTGCCGAGCTAGGCAGCACCTCCTAAGTAAGGTGGAAAAGCAGAAGTGTGTCAAGTTACCCCGGTTTACGGTAAGTGCCGCAAGGTGGGGTGCGAAACGTCCACAGATACGACAAACCGATACTAAGTTTAATTTTGAACGTTTTAAACACTCTCATCCCAGTAACGTTCAAACGAGTGTGACAAAATGTCACGTTCGTTTCGATGTGAATCAGCCATAACTTAGCTTATTTTCATTCAAACGAATGTGACACAATGCTCTAGGGAACGTGTCACATTCGTTTCAACGTGCCGTCAAGTTCCTGGAATGAGAGAGTCTTCAACGTGTCATTTTAAGTATGAATTAGAGGCACGACTCATGAATGCAAGAATAAATTGAGACTTGCTTGCCCTATCTTATGCTACAAGGGCATTTAGGCCCCTTGCTCGTTTAATCGATTGTTCGCCCTGGGGCTTTCGCTACTCTACCACATGCATTATGTGACAGAACTGACAACTCACGTCACAACGGGTCAAACGAGGCAGAATCACTAATAATTATCGAATTTCCGTGTTATTTTATGTTTTCGGACGCCATTTTAGCACATACGCCCTCCCGCATTGGACCCTGCACGTTTTCAAAATGTGGAAATTTACGAAGATTGACAAGAACTGCCATTTACTATGTACAAAGGGTAATGAGTACTGACATCGAACACGAAACCCGAACGAAATGAGGCAAATGACCCGGGAAAACAGCAATATTTCGTACTTATGGACGTTTTCGGACGCCATCTTAGCAACTAAACCCTTCCACATTAGACCACTTATATTCCCAAAGCGTGGAAATTTACGAGGATTGAAAAGAACTGCCATTGGACGTGAATCACGAGCAAAAGGAGGAGAAAACCGTTTCAAAACACGGATATTTGGTGTATTTTGACGTTTTCGTACGCCATCTAGGCATTTGGGCCCCTGAAAAATGTGCAGATGGTTGGAAATGGTTACACAATATGTACCTTATATTATTTTACCCCTAAACTGTAAAAATAATACAGCGACACTTGTGCGTACCTCGATATTTTAGAAAAACAAGCTTTTTGGCGGCCATTTTGGACGCCATCTTGAATTTAGGGGCTTAAATGCAAAAATCGAGCTTGGCAACAGGGCGTGTCGTTTTCAGCGGGGTCGAATTAGTCTAGAACCGCCTGTTGCCAGTTTGTAGCACAAATCGCCTCTCGACATGCAATTATCAGCAATCTTTCCCGGTCTATGCCGCGACACTGTCGCGGTTCTCCTGCTGCGACACTGTCGCGCTTCCCCTGCCGCGACACTGTCGCGGTTCTCCTGCTGCGAGGCCGTCGCGCTTCGTCGGTCAAGTCAAAAATATAGGGTAGGTCAACTCTGGGGTGGGTCAACTTTTTTTGGTAATATTTATATTACTCCTATTTATATTCCTATATTTATATTCTAATATTTATATTAATATTTTTATTAATTAATATATAGGTTGGTCAACTTTGAGGTGGGTCAAGCTACATAGACTCCTGTGCAAGCTTTTAAGCAACTTGAACGCTTGGCCGTTAGAGGCGTTACACCAAAAAGGCCGGTATGCACTGTAGATCCGTAGCGCTACAGAGCCCGGAAGGTATGACTTTTTTGTAATGGCCCTCTATCGCAAAATTTTGTATGGCCATACCCTTGGCCTTCGTGTACGGCGGGTAACGCGTCTCAGATGTATGGTCATACCCCGGCTGGTGGCGTATGGCTTCACTGAAAAAAGTTGTCGTAATTTTACGACATATTTGGCGATGAATGCTTCATAATTTTATGAATGGCTCGTTTCATGCTCACTACGAAAAAATCATAAATGAGCAATTATGAACCTTTCATATTTTGGTTGAAAAAAGTGCCTGAAAATGCCCGAAAGGTATTCAGATTTTACGAACCATTCATAAAATAATGAACCATTCATCGTTCAATTGTTCCTAAATTTACGATTTTTTAATGGGAAAATAGTGTACAAGAATGGCTCATGTAAAACTTTACGAAACATTCATAAATTAATGAACGATTCGTAAAATTATGAATTACTCATACTACATTATGAAACATTCGTAAAATTACGAATGGCTTGTGATGCTGTTACGGAAAAATTGGGGAATGAAACATTCGTTTTGGGGTGTTTATGAATTATTCATTTATTCAATGAAGCATTCATAAAATAATGAGTGTTTCATAAAAATAATGAATCATTCGTCGTGAAATAATTCGTAAAATTATGAATTTTATGTGGGAAAATACTATACAAGAATGGTTCGTAATATTACGACTTTTTTTCTCTCAGTGTTTGGCGTATGACCGTACGCCTCGGTATGACTCAGGGGGGAGAGGGGCAGGGTGAGGGGGCGGCGTGGTCGGAGTGGGGGTTTGCCCCGCCTCCCCGGAGCCCGCGCCTCGTCGCCGGACCCGCCGCCCTGGCGGAGTGTGGTGGACTGGTCTTCGACATTAACACCTGTCCTGCGCGCTCCCATGAATTTCTCATCCATTCAGGCGGGGGCAGAGCCGTCTTAAATTGGATAGTAAAACGAAGCGTTTTCGAGACCAATTTCATACCGTTTTGTAGCCAACAGCACGCCCGTAGGTGGACCGCGGCCAGCCCTCTTTAAGACGGCCGGGACGCGCTCCGTGGTCTTAAATCCGACGTCCTGCCGTAGAAATGTCGTCCTCTGCCGGTCGCGCTGGGGTATTGCGATTAAGACTACAGTTTGACTGATTGAAACCAGACCTTTCCACCCGGGCTGGGCGAGAACCTGCAGCCCTCCAAGGTGAACTCCGAGCGCCACCGAGCAGCTGTCGAGAAGAAGGAGGAGAGGGCGAAGGCGGACTTCGACGGAAGGCACCGCGTCAAGGAGCTGCGCCCCCTCCAGTCCGGCGAGCTCGTCTGGGTCCGCGACTTGAAGGCCCCGGGCGTGGTCGTGAAGAAGCGCAGCGAGCCCCGGTCGTACGACGTGGAGTGCGCACGCTAAAACTTTTCTCGAACCTTCGAAGGAATATCGCCGAAAATACGGCGTGAATCGCGACAGGGGTTTGCCGTCGAAGCACGGCGCGAGGCGAACGTCACGGCTGACATAACCTAGCTCTGAGTTGCATATCCGCTTGGAACTGGAACATCCTTGGACAATTTACACAACTGACTCTAAAATAACATTCTACGTGAAATCTGACGTTGCCTTGCTAGTATATTCCGTGCCCTGTTACATAAAATCCCAATTAGATTTGATTTGACGAAGGAGCGTCGAACATGGACGGCAAGCCGTTCGGCGGAAGGCCGTCGAAGCACAACGGGGCCTCATGGGCCCGGGCACTCCCACCGAGCTTCGGCGGACGTCGCGTCGGCGTTCGGCGGCGTTCGGCGGGTGATTCCACCGAACTTAGACGCGGCGCGACAGTTGTCCGCCGAAGAAGGCTATTTACGCCGAATTTTCGGCGGGGCTTTTCGAAAAAAGTTTTAGCGTGCGAGGGCCACGGCCTGCTGCGACGTAACCGGGCGTTCATCCAGCCCCTCTCGCGGCGTGCTGCTGACCCGGACGGCGATGACTTCCCCTGCGAGTCCAAGGAGCAGGACGACGGGCCGCCGCCTCCGCAGCGGGAGCAGCCGCCTGTCATCCCGCCATCCCCGGAGCGCCCCCGCCTTGAGGCCTCGCCTCCGCCGGTGTACGGCAATAGATCCACCCCCCCGGTAAAAGAACCGGGGGTGACTTTACCGCGGGATAAAACCACCGCCCTTGGCTGACTCCTGAGAAGGGGTGGTTTTATACCGAGGTAAAGTCACCCCCCTGCTGGTCCTGGGGAGTGGTTCTATCCCGTGGTAGAACCACCCCCTAGCTGGCTCAGGGGGGTGCATCTATCACGGGATAAAACCACCCCCCAAAGACGGGGAGTTACTTTATCACGGGATGAAACCACCCCCAAATTTGCAAATTTGACGGGTTTTAACAGCACTTCTCACCACACGGTAAAACGAAAGCCTCACACTTAATTACTATGTAGTTTTTTCTGCGCGCCAATGCACGAAATTAAACATGCACTTCGTAACGCACGAATTTGTGCGCGACAAGAAACGATTTCGTGCGTGAATATGCAGAAAATCGTGCATTGTCGCGCACAAATTCGTGCGTTACGAAGTGCATGTTTAATTTCTTGCATCGGCGCGCAGAAAAACCTTCATAGTAGTAATTTGGTGTGTAGAATGCAAACAAAAAAATCGCGAAGGTGTTTGCAATACAAAGCTGGTGAATATTACGTTTCCAAAGCACTTTCGTTTGCAAGCTTTCAAGTATGCGCCCCGATTTTGGGTGTACAATCTTCTAGAGACGGAAAAAAGCGTAAAGATGACCGGGACGCTCTCCCGTAAAATATGCGAAATATGGGGGGTTGTTTCATCGCGAGATGAAATGACCCACCATTTTCAGGGGGGTGCTTTAATCACGGGATGAAACCACCCCCCGGTGGTTCTATCCCGTGATAAATGCACCCCTCTGAGCCAGCTAGGGGGGTGGTTCTACCACGGGATAAAACCACCCCCTACACGGATCAGGGGGGTGACTTCACCACGGGTTGAAACTACCCCCCTGAGGAATCAGCCTGGGGGGGTGGTTTTATCCCGTGGTAAAGTCACCCCCGGTGCTTTTTCCAGGGTGGGTGGATCTATAACCTCACACCGGGACCCCGCGACGGGCGCACGGCGACGCCGCCTGCTGCAACCTCACCTGCTGCGACCCCCTCGGACCCCACCCAGGTCGCCACCTTAGGTGCAGCAGCGGTCGCCCCTACGTGCACCTCAGGACCCTCCCCGTGAGACTCTCGAGCCGCGGCGAAGTGGTCGCGCCATCACAAAGCCCTGACGCCTCATCGAAGAGTGTTGAGTGTGTGTGCTTAGTGTTGTGCATAGCGGTACCTCCAAACCATAACCGCTCAAATGCAGTTCCCCCCTCCCCATCCTTTACCTGAGCAGGTGAGGTTAGGGACGCAGTGGGGGGAATCGCATTTGAGCGGTTATGGTTTGGAGGTATCGAGTTGAGTGTTGTGCATAGCGAAAAGTGTTGTGCAGTGATATGCGCAAAGCAATGCCTTAGATTAAGTTTTTGTTTTATCCCTTTAAGTGCATTTGCATTCATGTATAAATGCGAGTTGGTAATAAATATGCTGTACATCAAGTTAAACTTTCTTTGGAGCCCAAACTGCTCACAGATGTACTTAAATTTAGAAGTGTAATATCTAATGTTATCTCATTGTTTCTCTCTGCTCCTCGGATTGCCGAATGTTGTAAGCGGCTAGTTAGCCAATAATTCAAATCCATTGCTTGTGTGTAAATTGGTTAGCTTTCTTTTTAAAGGAGGGAGGATGTTGGCATGTAAGGTTGGCAACGCCGCGCCGCCTGGCCCCCACTCCCGGCCTATCCCCCACCATCTCTGGAAGGCCTGCAGTAGTCAGTAGGATCGTAGAGCGGCAGCCGGGTGGGCGCATGTATCGCCCTTGTCTGATGGTTCAATACATCAACGTTTTCTTAACTATGGATTAGTTATTTAACCCCCAAGCTACGATCTGCTACGGGGGGGGGGGGGTCAAATTGGGCATTGCTGGTAGTCTTAGGATATCGTCAAGTACTTTTGCCCAATGACCAGTTTTTCGAACCCAGTTTTTCGCGCCTGTGAGGTAGCCTAGGCCACTGTCACGCCCCGCAACACCAGTGTGGAGACGGTGGCCTACCCCGCAGATAGCGATTAACGGCTGGACCACAAATAGTCCGGACGTTAGCGGCGCACACTGTTTGCTCGTGGCGTTACATCTGTAATGAAAAGTGGTTGGCCCCACCGTACCGACGAGTCGTACGTCGGAACTGTACGGCGCACCATCGCTCCAGGGTGCACGGGATCCAGGGCCATACCCTAAGGTATGACGGGCCCGGCCCCCCTCCACTCCTGCCCATACGTCTAACCGTATGACCATACGTCTCAAACGTATGGACTCTGTCAAAGGTCCGCAAAAGCTTACTCCGTGCCCCCACGGGGCCTCGAACTCGTCACCTGCGGCCCGTGAGCCGCGCTGCCTGCCCACCAGACCACCACGCTCCGTGGACTCGGTTGTGGGTAAAATTCAAGGGGATTGACACGACCTGAACCTCATGTCGTCAGAACTTGATGAAAGTTGGCTCAAATGTTACCCCCATAGGGGTAAGTAAGCCCACAAAATTTGAACCCTCTAGCTCAACTAACATGGGCGCAGTGAGCAATCTAATTTTCGCCTGAAATTCATTTTCACCTTTTTCAGCAAAATGCACATTTTTGGAAAAGTCGTCGCGCTGGCCGCCCCGACGGCCTTTCCTCCGCCTGATCGACGTTCCTAGACTCAAAATTGTCTGGGGAATCCGAATCTGGCGTCGGTTTTCCGATAGCGTTCCGATAAAAATCCAAAAATGGCACTTTTTTACGGAAATTTAGTTATTTTAGGGGTTCACGCGACAGGCCGTATCCACTAGCCCCCAGTCCAAACATGCCCGTTTCAACTTTTTTTCAGTTAAGGGACACCATAAGCTTAATTTTAAGATGGGCCCCGATATTGTGTATGGGTCTCGTTTAGGAGCTAGCCCTATGCCCAACTTTTGACTTTTCCCCTAAAACTTGTTTTTCTATGAAACCTTTAAAAAGGCATGGCCTCCTCAAAAAACGTCCTAGGCGGCAAATAAAGTAGTCTAACGGACGCAGAATTTCCCGAGGATCACGATGCTGCACGTGCATATGAGTTTTGGGGCCTCAAACACAGTCAAAACTACAAAAAACAACAAATTTATGTTAAATGCCACAAAATGATGAACGGCAATTACGACCCTTTTCCCCGTCGCAAGGCCGCTTTCCCGTTGTCTACTCGGACTCCTTGGAGTTTCCACTTTGAGAATAAGCAGGAAAGGGTCAGCAGCCCACACTGGAAACTGCGGATTTCCCCATAAGGGCGAGGCACCGCGCCGCCCAGGTGGGCAACCAGTTTGACGCACCTCTTGGCCACAGGCAGTGGAGGTCGCGCGCGCCGCCCGGGTAGGCAACGGCATTTGGTCTTTGGACCTTCCTTTAGGATGCTATTATTACGGAGTGCGATTATTCACCTTAGTTTGGGTGCAGTATTGTCTCAAAGTTGATCAAAACCGACTTTAATGGCATTTTTGACCGTTTTGATCAACTTTGAGACAAGACTGCTCCCAACTAAGGCGCATAATCGCACTCCGTAACAAAGGCATGCTAAAGGAAGGTCTAAAGACCAAATGCCCGTTGAGAAAGTATTAAGGCCCGCCTCGGATCAGACGCAGAGGCTGCTTAAAGTCGGCCCAAAACATGATTTTTCTAAGGCTTTTTTGACCGTTTTGAATAACTTTGAGATAACACTGCTCCCAAACTAAGGCATATAATCGCACTCCGTAACAAAGGCATGCTAAAGGAGGGGTCCCGTGGGGTTGCGAAATTTTTCCTGCTCTTCAAACCGACAAGCGTATGCTCTAACTTAAGCATGCCTGCAAGCACGCTCTAGCTAGCGCCTGCCTGCCAAGCGTGCACACTGTGGCAAAAAGGTACGGAAAATTCTGTTAATTTTTTTGCCAGGATTCTACGTAGCCCTCTTTTCAATATTCTCCGTAGGCTCTTACAGTATTCTCCGTAGGACCGCACAGTCTTCTCCGTAGGGCATGGAAGACTGTATAGTCCTACGGAGAATACTGTAAGGTCCTACAGAGAATACTGTGCGGTCCTACAGAAAATACTGTAAGAGCCTACGGAGAATACTGACAAGAGGGCTACGGAGAATCACCACAAGCTGTTTACAGAATTTTCCGTAGCTTTTAGCCACAGTGCACTTACTAGTGCATACATGCTATGTACACGCTAACTGAAGCATGCATCTAGTGCATAATGGATAGGGAGTTTCCTGCATCAGAAAGCGTGTACATGGCATGTATGCACTAGTAAGTGGGTAAAATTCAAGGGGATTGACACGACCTGAACCTCATGTCGTCAGAACTTGATCAAAGTTGGCTCAAATGTTACCCCCATAGGGGTAAGTAAGCCCACAAAATTTGAACCCTCTAGCTCAACTAACATGGTCGCAGTGAGCAATCTAATTTTCGCCTGAAATTCATTTTTACCTTTTTCAGCAAAATGCACATTTTTGGAAAAGTCGTCGCGCTGGCCGCCCCGACGGCCTTTCCTCCGCCTGATCGACGTTCCTAGACTCAAAATTGTCTGGGGAATCCGAATCTGGCGTCGGTTTTCCGATAGCGGTCCGATAAAAATCCAAAAATGGCACTTTTTTACGGAAATTTAGTTATTTTAGGGGTTTACGCGACAGGCCGTATCCACTAGCCCCCAATCCAAACATGCCCGTTTCAACTTTTTTTCAGTTAAGGGACACCATAAGCTTAATTTTAAGATGGGCCCTGATATTGTGTATGGGTCTCGTTTAGGAGCTAGCCCCATGCCCAACTTTTGACTTTTTCCCTAAAACTTGTTTTTCTATGAAACCTTTAAAAAGGCATGGCCTCCTCAAAAACGTCCTAGGCGGCAAATAAAGTAGTCTAACGGACGCAGAATTTCCCGAGGATCACGATGCTGCACGTGCATTTGAGTTTTGGAGCCTCAAACACAGTCAAAACTCCAATAAACAACAAATTTATATTTAATGCCACAAAATGTTGAACGGCAATTACGACCTTATTCCCCGTCGCAAGGCCGCTTGGCCGTTGCCTACTCGGACTTCTTGGAGTTTCCACTTTGAGAATAAGCAGGAAAGGGTCAGCAGCCCACACTGGAAACTGCGGATTTCCCCATAAGGGCGAGGCACCGCGCCGCCCAGGTGGGCAACCAGTTTGACGCACCTCGGCCACAGGCGGTGGAGGTCGCGCGCGCCGCCCGGGTAGGCATGGGCGGTGGGCCTGACGGAAAAAAGCTGTACGTCATGACCAGATATTGAGCTTTTGCACAGTTGTAGTATGGACAGTGACAATTTTGGCTGGAGAGGCAATTGATTCGTCCCCTAGGATTCCAGTAATCGTCTATTTTTCAAGGAAATTTCGGGAAATTGCCGTTAGTCCGTTTTTGACGTAGCTACGTTTCCAGTGGACCGATTTCAACACGCGAGAATGCTATCCGACGTAAATTTTAACAAGGAATCTAAAACTGCATTCAGATTTAGCGTAGGTGAAATACTTTTGACTTTTAGGCCGACAAAGTTAGAATTTTATTTTCACAAAAGCTCGAAGTTTTGTTCATTGGCCCATAACTTTTATCCTCGCTGGATTTTGGGAAATGGCCTTTTCTAACGGCTGTAGCCTGCCTCTTCTCGTAAAGAAAGGAGCAAAAAACCAACTTGGTACCTTGAACGGTGCCTGAGATAGGTGGGTGCGATGCGCGCGCGGCGGCTGTAGGGGCAAGCGCGGGCCCGCTCGGCCCGGCCCTATGGCCGCGCTAGCCAAAAAAGTCGCACATTCAGTGATAGAAGCATGAAACTTGACAAAGACGTTCTCAAAGGTATAAGAAACGATTCTCTTCGAAGTCTTTTGGATTTTTTCGGACCGTTTGGCCAGAAACGTTCAATGTGTTCAAATTGAACATTTTTTTTAAACTACATGAACTGCATGAAGCTAGCTAGCTAGAGCGTGTTTGCAGGCATGCTTAAGTTAGAGCATACAATGTACGCTTTTCGGTTTGAAGAGCAGGAAAAATTTCGCAACCCCACGGGACCCCTCCTTTAGCATGCCTTTATTACGGAGTGCGATTATATGCCTTAGTTTGGGAGCAGTGTTGTCTCGAAGTTGATCAAAACGGTCAAAAAAGCCTTAGAAAAATCATGTTTTGGGCCGACTATAAGCAGCCTCTGCGTCTGATTCGAGGCGCGCCTTCGTACTTTCTCAACAGGCATTTGGTCTTTGGACCTTCCTTAAGCATGCCTTTGTTACGTAGTGCGATTATGCGCCTTAGTTGGGAGCAGTCTTGTCTCAAAGTTGAACAAAACGGTCAATGCCATTAAAGTCGGTTTTGATCAACTTTGAGACAATACTGCACCCAAACTAAGGCGAATAATCGCACTCCGTAACAATGGCATCGTAAAGGAAGGTCCATGGACCAAATGCCTGGTTGCCTACCCGGGCGGCGCGCGCGACCTCCACCGCCTGTGGCAGAGGGGTGCGTCAAACTGGTTGCCCACCTGGGCGGCGCGGTGCCTCGCCCTTATGGGGAAATCCGCAGTTTCCAGTGTGGGCTGCTGACCCTTTCCTGCTTATTCTCAAAGTGGAAACTCCAAGGAGTCCGAGTAGGCAACGGCAAAGCGGCCTTGCGACGGGGAATAAGGTCGTAATTGCCGTTCAACATTTTGTGGCATTTAACATAAATTTGTTGTTTATTGGAGTTTTGACTGCGTTTGAGGCTCCAAAACTCAAATGCACGTGCAGCATCGTGATCCTCGGGAAATTCTGCGTCCGTTAGACTACTTTATTTGCCGCCTAGGACGTTTTTTGAGGAGGCCATGCCTTTTTAAAGGTTTCATAGAAAAACAAGTTTTAGGGAAAAAGTCAAAAGTTGGGCATGGGGCTAGCTCCTAAACGAGACCCATACACAATATCGGGGCCCATCTTAAAATTAAGCTTATGGTGTCCCTTAACTGAAAAAAAGTTGAAACGGGCATGTTTGGATTGGGGGCTAGTGGATACGGCCTGTCGCGTAAACCCCTAAAATAACTAAATTTCCGTAAAAAAGTGCCATTTTTGGATTTTTATCGGAACGCTATCGGAAAACCGACGCCAGATTCGGATTCCCCAGACAATTTTGAGTCTAGGAACGTCGATCAGGCGGAGGAAAGGCCGTCGGGGCGGCCAGCGCGACGACTTTTCCAAAAATGTGCATTTTGCTGAAAAAGGTGAAAATGAATTTCAGGCGAAAATTAGATTGCTCACTGCGCCCATGTTAGTTGAGCTAGAGGGTTCAAATTTTGTGGGCTTACTTACCCCTATAGGGGTTACATTTGAGCCAACTTTGATCAAGTTCTGACGACATGAGGTTCCGGTCGTGTCAATCCCCTTGAATTTTACCCCACAGTCAACCGAGCTTGAGACGCCTGTGCTCAGCCTCGGGCCGGCCTCCCTCCCCTCCTTTCCTTCCCCTGCGCGTACGGATCTCGTCTTAAAATTTCAGACCACAGTCACCTGCTCTGCCGCGCAGCTCCCTTCACGTGTATGAAACCCGTCTTAAAAACTGAGACGAATGTCAGCCGCCAAACGCGTGTGGCGTTGGGTGTGCGGTGATGTGAGGCAGGAATATGGAATTCAGGATTGCAAAATGCCAACAAATTTTAGAGTCACACAAGGTGCTACCCATTTTATTTGAAAAATAAGAGCTAAATTCTACAAAATTGGAACTCATTCCAGTTCAAACAAATTCAATGGGTCTACACTGTGGCAAAAAATCACAGTAAATCCTGTAGTGATTAGTACAGCTGTCACTGTAGTTCAGAGTACAGGATTTACTGTACTTTTTTTTACAGGATCTACTGTACTTTGTACGGGGGTGGAGTGGAGTACGGAATATCCTGTATCAGGTACAATAAATGCTGTAACCAGGCACAGTAAATACTGTGTCCTGAACTACAGTACACTGTAAAAAATTATGTTGTAATTTAGCAGTAAATATGTTGCTAATTTTCTTAGCGATCAAAGTTGTTTTCAAATGACTTTCGTTGTTTACTAACGAGTTGCGTCGTTCGTCCACAAGATGTTTGTAAACCGGTAGACACCCTTATTTGCATCAATTTTTATTGCCGATTAGGTCACAGACCTAGTAGAGTCCCGGTTACCCCGCAGTAACCGCTTCTTAGATTGTCCGGGTTGTTTGTACGCAGCAAAATATGGTTTTGAAACAGCATAAGTCATAAAAATAATTAGCAACGAATTCGTCGTTTTAAAACAAGCAAACTTGTTCACAAACAACAGCGCTGTCGAGGTTGGTAATTGTGTTGTTGTTTTAAAACAACAATTTTTAACAGTGTAAATCCCGGCAAAAAAATTTACGGGATTTACTGTGGTTTTTTCACACAGTGTACAAGGAAAATGTCCTCTTGTACATGGAGACCAAACGAAACACACTTCAACCTACTAACATCTATCAGATCATAGTTTTCCTCACATTTAAATTTTACAAATCTTTCAATGTTTACAGTAAGATCGTCCGATTTAGACACAAGAGCAAAGTACTGTGCTGGGTCAGTGACTGTTTTGAGGAAAGTTAGTATTACACCATGGCTTATTCCAGTGGGAGAGGTGTATGCACAAAATGAAGACACTCTACTACCTGAATCATAGGTTGAACTGACAAACAAGAATTTTCCATGATACAAACGTGGGAAGGTCCTGAACTCAACAGGAGCAGGAAACAATACAGTAAGCAGATTGTGTATTTTAGCAAAATGTTTGGTGATTGTGTCCATCTCCCCAACAACATAAGTACGTTCACCAACTTTACCAGTGATATTTAGGTACTTTCTTTGCTTTGTAACCTTCAAATAAAATAATTTCACAGCATCACTTTTGACATTAGGAATGAGTGAGGGCATAACTGCCAATACCCTCATGTTCTGATAAATTTCTTGCACAGCATGCAGAGTGCCATGGACAAGGGCTACCATCTGACCATTTAAACCCTCAAGCACTGGTAAAACTAAAGCGTAGTATTACCCAATGTTTTCAAGCGTAATCAGGTTACGCTTGAAATCAAGCGTAACAGGCTCATCCGCCAAGATTCCCCCTATCTAAATGCATGGGGGAATTTCTAGTCTATGCTTGATTTCAAGCGTAACGTCTTCAAGCGTAGATTTACGCTTGATTCAAGCATAGAGTTACGCTCTAGTTTTACCAGTGAGGTCAAAACAATTTGTCAAACACAAATTACCGGTTTCCCTCACAGTTTCAGAGAGATGCAACAAACTATGAATATTACTTGACATGTACCTTACGCCATACAAATGCTCAAACCCCTTGCAGAAACTGTTAAGTCTTTCATCTGATAAATCCAAATCTGCATCTGATAAGCTAGATTTATGCAAAAGAGAAGATCCATTAACCAGTAACAAAAAATTCTCAAAGTATTCTGGCTTCATTACAGATCTCATAATAACTGGCGCAATGTAAAACAGAAAATTTCTGGCAAGAGAAGCTTTCCAGAAGGCAAGCTTTGTTACATCCTCCGGCAACCTCTGCACAAAATGAGGAAGTTGTAAATTAGTTAACATAGCGTTCACTCTGCCAGCATGTTGGTAGAGTGAAAAAGGCTTATCCTTGTATTTTGAGTCAAACCAAAGTCTAAGTAATTGTTTGGTGACCCCAATGGCCAAAGCGTGCATACTGTCAATAGACACAGACTGAATAAAACTGCTGTGTGTCATGTAAGCCAATATAGATGGCCCTAAAACACCTTTAGATTCCTTTTTTGTTCGAACAGCTTCCATAACAGATTCTAAATAGTTAGCATCAGACCGCCGTGTTACGTTTTCCTCATATAGAAAAACCATGACATTATCAGTGCGTGGAGACTTTTCTCCTACAATCAAACATTTAGTACAAGAGCAATACCCTGCATGACACTTAATATTCATGAAAGAAGCCTTGGCTGGACTATCAACACAACCAAATAACAAATATACTTTAACAGTGGTTTCATTTTCAGAATTGTGCAAACGAACAGGAAAACCTTCTTTCAGATGAACCATTTCTGTAAATAAGGGTAACAAAAACATATTGGGGTGGGGCTTATCTGAATCTCCCTAAAAAGCACCAATTATTATGTTCTCTGGTTTGTACCTTTATTCAGGAGGCAGTTCATTTATTACAAAAATAAAAGGCCAAAGCGAGTAAGAGCTGCATTCAAATATACTGACACCATCTGTGTACCAAGTCAAGCTACACTTTGGAGGTGCAAGTAAATGTTCAGATTCTTTATAAACTGAAGAGTCATAAATATCTTCAATATTATTATCATTTTCCTTCTTCCTTGTAGACTTGTGTGCAATTTTTTTCCAAAAACCCAGGTCTTGTATAAATTTTTTGTAGTTGCGGTGTCACCGTGTTGTACTACTCTCGTCGCTCAACACTCCCCGGAGTAAGCAAACCCTAGGGCAGTGTTACTCCCCCCACAGGGGGAGTACACTATCCCTAAGGGCAGTTGTACTCCCCCACCGGATGGGTCAGGGAGTAACATATCCCTAGGGTATCGTTACTCCCCGGGGAGTAACACAACCCTAGGGCAGTGGTACTCCCCCTTCCCGACCCGGGGAGTAACAAATACCTGGGGTTAGGTTACTCCCCGGGGAGTAACACATCCATAGGGCAGTGATACTCCCCCTTCCCGACCGGGGAGAATAACATATCCCTAGGGTTAGGTTACTCCCCGGGGAGTAACACATCCCTAGGGATATATTACTCCCCCCGTCGGTGGGGGGGAGTAACACTGCCCTAGGGTTGTGTTACTCCCCGGGGAGTAAAAGAAAGCTG
This sequence comes from Thrips palmi, assembly GCF_012932325.1. Taxonomy (NCBI): domain Eukaryota; kingdom Metazoa; phylum Arthropoda; class Insecta; order Thysanoptera; family Thripidae; genus Thrips; species Thrips palmi. The sequence continues at coordinate 11,285,432 of NW_023144626.1, read as the reverse complement.
CGGAGAAATTTTACTCCCCCATCACAGCTGGGGGAGTAAAACTGCCCTAAGGGTATTGTTACTCCCCGGGGAGTAACATTACCCTACGGGCAGTTTTACTCCCCCCCAACAATGCAATGAAACTAAACGTCGTTGGAATTCCGAAAGAAAATGTTGTAACTCGGACGTGTACAGATGACCCGGAAGGAGGGCAAACAATCGCACTGTACCCCCGTAACAGAGAAATAAGCTACAAAACTGATGAAACAAGTGATTATTTATTTTAATGAACAAGCACTGTTGAGACAAAAGTAATTTGACCAACTTATCATTTGCTTTAATGAATCACCATTTAGTCACAACTTTCACAAAACTAAGAAGTGAATCATGTACACAAATGTTACAAAACTGATAAAAAGTGATCATTTATTGAAATGAACAAGCAATAATAAGCATGAAGACACAAATTTTCCGTTAAGACAAATGATCCAAAAATGTTAAAAATAACCTATTTATCTAACAAACACTATTGAGACAAAAGTAATTTGACCAACTTATCGTTTGTCTTAATAAATCACCATTTAGTCACAAATTTCACAAAACTAAGAAGTGAATCATGTACACAAAATGTTACAAAACTGATAAAAAGTGATCATTTATTGAAATGAACAAGCAATAATAAGCATGAAGACACAAATTTTCCGTTAAGACAAATGATCCAAAAATGTTAAAAATAACCTGTTTATCTAACAAACACTATTGAGACAAAAGTAATTTGACCAACTTATCATTTGTTTTAATGAATTACCATTTAGTCACAAATTTCACAAAACTAAGAAGTGAATCATGTACACAAAATGTTACAAAACTGATAAAAAGTGATCATTTATTGAAATGAACAAGCAATAATAATATGCATGAAGACACAAATTTTCCGTTAAGACAAATGATCCAAAAATGTTAAAAAAAACCTGTTTATCTAACAAACACTATTGAGACAAAAGTAATTTGACCAACTTATCATTTGTTTTAATGAATTACCATTTAGTCACAAATTTCACAAAACTAAGAAGTGAATCATGTACACAAAATGTTACAAAACTGATAAAAAGTGATCATTTTTTGAAATGAACAAGCAATAATAATATGCATGAAGACACAAATTTTCCGTTAAGACAAATGATCCAAAAATGTTAAAAATAACCTATTTATCTTGCCTTTGCTCGTAAACGAGGACATAACTTCTCTCCGAGAGGAGAAACTCCTTGGTGGCGAGTGAAACCTTAAAAAAGATAACTATTTGTGTCACGTGGTAATGAACTTTCTAAATAAATCTTAAATGCGACTATTAATTACCGTTCCATCATTGAAGAGGCGGTAGCCAGTTGAGCACCTCATACCGCACGTGTAGTGCCCATCTGAAGCATTCGGGCCTAAATGGCTGATTTCACCCACAAAGTCATACATGTGAGGAACCTTTACGTTGGCTGATATGTAGTCTTTTAGATCAAGGTGTGTGGGTGCTGAAATGACTCAATAATAGAAAAAATCCATCAACTCACATCCTTTGTCCACCTTGCCACCTTTAAAGGAAAAAAAGAACTCTTGTAGTAATTCTTAAAAAAAAAACAACACACACACAAAGGAACCTATTATTTTATCTCAAACAGGATCAGTATCCTTGCTGAGTTTTCCTACTACAAACCTTTGTTGGTATATGATCAAAAATATTTACCTGCATTGTGGAAAAAAGTGTTAGTTCTATGAGATAACTAGCCTCACTCACCTATAGTCAAGAATTTCAGGGGTGGTCCTACCAGCTCTAACGATACTGTGGTGTGTGAGAGTCAGTTAATGCGCCTCCACTGCAACTGTTGTCCCCCCCCCTCCCCTCTCAAAATTCATACATTTTAACGCATGATTCCACTTATGCATTAAATCGTGCGGGTTGCACGTACAAAATTCTACTTAAACATTAAGTGTGTACCATTTGGAATTAACAACGTAATTTGCCTGTTCAATAATGTACAGGCGAAACATTACTGGGCCCTCGTCGGACCATATAGGGCTCCCGCTTAGGCTTAACAGTTAAATTTCGTACGTTCCTAGGAGATCTCTACACATAATTCTATATTTTTCTAGACATGTTAGGTGTATGCTAGGGGGCGTCATACTCAGGCGACCTTCGATTTCGGCTTGCGGGTGTGACTCAAAAGTTTCGTTTTTTAGTGCTGAGTTCAGATTCGTGTCGGGTTTTGCGATCGGACTGCGTCTTGATCACCCTACCCGACGATTTATGTCAAAAAGCGGCGAAAATTCGTTTTTTCCCATTGTTTTGCCCCCTTGAGTTCGGGGTGGCGGTTTCTCGACTGGATTGCCTTCACTCACTCTAGACACGACTTTTCCAACCACCAGAGCCCATGTGAGCCACCCCATTTGGAGCCTAGGCCTCAAAACATGCCAAAATTTGGTGAAAAAATGAAAATTTTCACCGTTTTTTCGACATTTTTGGGCCATTTTGAGCCTCACATCGCCCCCTTAGGTGACCTGTATGGATAAAAAGGAGGAAGGGTGTGTAGGGAAGGCAGCCCAGCGCCGGGGCATCGACCGGGGTGTCGTGGAGGGCGGCGTTGAGTCGGCAAAATACAGGATTTTTTCGAAAAATTGAAGAAAATGGTCTATGCAGCCGCTGTAGCTGTGGCAGCGAATGTGCAGGTTTGAGCTCGTTAAGCAAGTTTGCTGTTCCTACCCAGGGCCCACCACGAGGAGGTGCCTGCACGTCGAGCCCCGCCCGCCCACCCACCCGGGCGTAGCGGTTAGCTGCGTATAACGCAGTTTTTTCGGCCATCGAAATACAAAGCTTCTGGTTGAGAGCACTCCGCCAGACCCGCAGCATTGACTCGGCTCCTCCCAAGACCCCCCATTTTCTTCAATTTTTCGATAAAATCCTGTATTTTGCCGACTCAATGCCGCCCTCCACGACACCCCGGTCGATGCCCCGGCGCTGGGCTGCCTTCCCTACACACCCTTCCTCCTTTTTATCCATACAGGTCACCTAAGGGGGCGATGTGAGGCTCAAAATGGCCCAAAAATGTCGAAAAAACGGTGAAAATTTTCATTTTTTCACCAAATTTTGGCATGTTTTGAGGCCTAGGCTCCAAATGGGGTGGCTCACATGGGCTCTGGTGGTTGGAAAAGTCGTGTCTAGAGTGAGTGAAGGCAATCCAGTCGAGAAACCGCCACCCCGAACTCAAGGGGGCAAAACAATGGGAAAAAACGAATTTTCGCCGCTTTTTGACATAAATCGTCGGGTAGGGTGATCAAGACGCAGTCCGATCGCAAAACCCGACACGAATCTGAACTCAGCACTAAAAAACGAAACTTTTGAGTCACACCCGCAAGCCGAAATCGAAGGTCGCCTGAGTATGACGCCCCCTAGTGTACGCTACACCGTGGATTGTCGCTGGACCGCGGAAGACGAGGGGGCAACCACTCGAAATTTTTTTGTACCCAGGATTTTTTAAGGTGCGAGATCGCGGACCGGGGTCCAAGCAACGGCTAAAGGAACTTAGACCGTTGTATTGACCGGAGTCCTCTCATGCGAATACTCCTTGCCATTTTCGTTCAGGCAGTTCAGGCAGTGTAGCACTTTCCCGAGAGATGGTACCACAGTCGAGTACTTCCAAAAAATTAAAAGTCCTTGTTGGGGGTGGAGAGTCCTATCCTCACTGTGCATCATCTTCGTGTCAATGCCGCCTGATTTGGCAGTGTAGTTGCCGGTGCGGGCGAGGCGAGCACCGGCACCCTCGTCAAAGTGCACAAAGACAGCTTGACAGGTGCCACTCAGCATGGGCACATCAACGGGTGAACTTCTGAGATTTCAAATTTATCAAATCAAACTTGTTTTAGCCGTTTTCCTCGTCTCATCGCGGTGCCAGGGGTATATAAATTTATCCCAATAGTGCAAAATGAACGGGTAGTGTCCGCGGCCTAATCCTGTTGTTGGCCCTTCTGGGGCTGCCCCAGTGGCCGAGCGCGCTGCCGGTCCTGGGCTGCGTCTCCAGTGGGGGGAGGGGAGGGGGCAGACAGAGCGGAGACAATAGATCGGAATGCAGCGAGGTGTCCATCATAAACGTGTCGCACCGACTCGGCCGTCCTGCACGCAGTTCTGATTCTTTCCGCCGCGCCACCCTCCAATGCCTCAGGATTCGACCGCCAAATTCAAAACGCGTGAAAAGGACGGAAAAATGAGTGAAACGGCAAGAACGCCTACGCAAAAACTATGATAGGTACAGTGAATCCGAAAACGGATCCGCACTCAAAAACTGAGATTCTTGGAATAAGATAGGCATACTTATCTTTAGTATATTTTAGTCTAAAATACGAACCTAGTATAATATACTTAAATTAAGAGGGAAATAGTCTTAGTATATTTTTCTTATGCGACACTCTTAAATTAAGAATGTGTATTCTTGTTTTTAGAAGGCTGTTTTCTTCACTCATATTCTAAACTTTAGTATATATTTCTCACATAATGCTGGTCACCAGCTAAATCAATTTAACTTCCTGGATCCGTGGAATATCTAAAATTATCGCCTGGGTCCCTCTGACTACGCGTCGAATATCAGAGTGCCCAGATAGCAGATCAGCACTATCAAAAATTCTCCTCACAGTGACCATAGCTGGTGACCCGTGGTGCTGACTGGAGTGGCAGAGCCCCTGAACCCTATCAAGCGACGACCCGGAGCCGTGCGTGAGAGCGAACTTATACTCACATTTATTGAGCTAATATTGAAGCGATAGAAATCAATTTTGCCGTGGGAGAGTCATTGCACCTCAAACGTTTATTCTGTATAGGTTTTTAATAAGAAGGACACCATATTACGGCTGCAAAAGCACTTTTTAACCCAAGACGTAAATAGAGCGACACTAGCGCCACCTAGCGGATGATGACAATACTATCCATTTTGTAGCTCTAGAATATTATTTGTTTGGCTCCGACTGTACTTAACAAAAGGGTAACTCAATAGATTACTAGTATTTACTTTGCTAATTTCAATATGGTAGAGAGATTTTGAAAAATAGAAAATATATAATTAAGCACTAATAATTTTTATAGATCTCTGAAACTTAAAGTTGCATTAAAGTAATTCTTTTCACACTTGTTGTAGTCCCTAAGACAATAATCTAAACAGTTGTACTTCTAATGATCATGGAAAATTTGTGAAGTGTAAGATTTAACTTTTCTTTTGGACTTTCACGACAAAGTCAGTTTACGTCAACTTGTCGCAGACTTTTGGTCACTTTGTCTGAGGGATGTACTGAAATGAATTCAATTCTGAAACAGAATTCCACTTGTGGTATAGCCACCAGTGTCAGTTTTTACACCCCTCAATCATTGCCAATGTTTTTAGAAATTTGTGTGGGAGACGACAAAATTTCTTCTACGTAAACCTCAATCGTTTGAAAACTTATGAAGCTTCAACAATAATTCTGGGTTCATCTCATGGAAAACTAATATTTTAAAAGATTAATTATTTGAAAAGGAATAAATTTAAAACAAACCTGAATGTCTATCCAAGGACAACAGTATTTCAACTTAGTTTGCAGTGAGTGTGTAGCATAAGTATTCAAATTTCTGAGGACATTGTACAAGTTACAATGCAAACTTTCTAGTTATGAGAATAAATACTGAATGTTAGTATATCGATAAGAGGATTTCTTTAGAGTATGTATTAGTATGGAAATATACTAGCTTTGAGAATATATACTGAAAGTTAGTATACTGATTAGAGGATTTCTTTAGAATATGTTTTAGTATGGATATATACTAGATCCAAGAAAGAGAGTTTTTGAGTGCGTGTAGGGGAAGGGTGTCCGGAGGGCAATTGATCAGTCCGAAAGTGATCCGACAATTATTAGTGCCATTGGGGTAGCGTCAAAGAAAAGAGCGAAAGTAGTCGGTTTTGAACACCTCACCAAGCGTACAAATATTGATCGCGCGACTCCCAGCCTGATCAATTGCCCTCCGGACACCCTTCCCCTACACGAATATGCTTTTGGTTTCCAGATCAGTCGCATAGTTAAGCCGTAGGCGTTTTTTTCCATGAGCGCTGTTTTCACACTTTCATCGTTCAATATTTCGGCTCAAAATTTTTTGTAAAGAAAATCCTTTGAATGGGGTGCTTGTATTGTCGTCCTTAATGAATGTACAAATTTTGAACGAAATCGGTGACCCAAAATTTACGCGATCTAGCACCTTAAAGGTAGGGATTTCGTCGAGATTTTGCACGATTTCGCGTCTAAATTATGCCAGATTTCGTAACATTTTGGTGGGATTTCGCGAGTTTTCACCAGATTTTGATGCGATTTCGTGAGATTTCACCAGATTTCTAGGAGATTGCGCCAGATTTCTACCGATTTCGCGCAAGATTTCGGCGAATCAAGTGTACACAGTACCTCGCGAGTGGTTGCCCCCTCGGCGGAAGCGCACTACGTATCCTTAACTGACCGGCCTGCAGACCGAGTCCGAGCAGTGGGTCGTCGCTGTCTCTCTTGCAGTGTTACGGGACGCGTGCACTCTTACGCGACACCTCCCCAGTTGCGAGTGCGAAAGAGACAGAGTGTGCGGATCTCTCGGCTGGTCCTCAAGGCTGTCCAGTCGGCGGCGGCCGCGCGGGATTCCTGCCTGCACGCCGCGGTCGCAGTGACGCGCGCACCGTCGGAGGCTGCGCGTCGTGCGTCGTGATCCGAGTGACGACCAGCGTCGGTGGTCCTGGCCAGTGCGTCCTGACGCGTCCTGCAGCACGCTGGCACCGCGCAAGAATGGGAGTACGTGTCTTGTTTTCGTTGCGGATGCGAGCGCATTGCCTGTCGTGTCCGATGGCGAGGCGGTTTGCTATGCACTTTGGGGACTTTTGTGCAGACTAGTCGGAATTACGCTGTATGACTGTGACATCACTCGGGTATTTACGGCATGGAAATGCTACATGTAGTGGTTGCATAATTGCAATTTGGTCACTGTTGGGCCCAGAGTGGTAATGTGTTACTTCTACTTACTAACTGGTGGTTCATATTACGCTTTTACGGTAAGTGGCACAGTTTTTATGATGCAATGCCTCTATGAAACCAAACGGTGAAAAGTGCAACACGCAGTGCAGTGGGTTGCCCTAGCGGAATTTTCGGGACGTATTCCGGACGTCCCGAGAGCGTCAGGTTTTTCTCATTATGGATGGTCTCAGAACGCGCCGGCTTCGTCCATGGATCGTCCCGCATGTGTCCTTACGTATCCGGAGACTCAATCGAGGTGTCCCTCCCGCATCCAGAAGGTATCGTCAGTGTCCGTCCGTCGTCTAGACATCATCCAAAGCGTATGCTGACTGTCCCAGGTGCATCCCAAATGTATCCAAAATTAATCCACAATGCATCACATCCGCCTCCACTCTCTATCCCACCCCATAGGTTTCACAATCTGCCGGACATTCCAAATAACGTCCAGTGCGTATCCGCTCCATGCCAGATGTATCCTGAATGCATCCGAGGCGTCCTGAACGCATCCAGAGGTACCCGGACCGTCCCAGAACCATACTAGATGCATCCCACCCGCTTCCAGCTGTCCGCACGGCGCCCATAATGCAGCCGGGGTGTTTTGAGCACGTCCAGAAGGTATCCGGACCGTCCCAGAGGCAACCCGAGTGCATCCAGTCCGCCTCCAGCAGTCCTCTCGGCGTCCACACTGCAGCCGGGGCGTCACGAGCGCGTCCAGAAAGTCTCCGAACCATCCCAAAGGATCCCGAGTGCGTCCCACCCGCCTCCGTCCGTCCTCTCGACATCCAGAATGCATCCCAACCACATCCATCGCATCTTGAAAAAATCCAAAATATTTGAATCGCATCCAGATCGCATCCATTGCACATGCGAGGTGTGGTAAGGGTAGGTGCCGGATGTCGTAGTGATGCTTTGCGGATGACCCCTGTGCGCTGGATGAGTTAGACGACTTCCGGATGAGGATGCGATGGATCTTTCTTGTGGACTGGCGTCTGGAAGTGCTGGGTGTCTTCTTGATGTGTGATGAACGTCTTGAAGTGGTGCTACTTTGCCGGGAGTTGAACCCGGTCCCTTCCGCTTGCTGGTCGACTGCTTAAGCCCCTCGGCCACCGCTTCCTTCTTAGAGGAGAAAGAACTTTGAGTACTCTTAAGCTTCATGCAAAAGTGGCATCCACCCAGCATCCTTGTCTCGTCATCACCACGAATCACGAAGCATCCCCAAGCCATCCTCGCATCCTTGCCATCTCTGAGCCAGCCGCCTCGTATCTCTGCATCCACGTAAGCAAACTATATCACAACGGCGTCCTAGTATCCAACCGTTTGACACGCATCCCTAGCGCGTCCATGCCGTCCGTCTTCATCGCGAAAGCATCCATCGCGACTGAATAGCTTCAATAGCATCCGTAGAGTATCCAGACGACCCACCCTCATCCTGAGCGCATCCGTCGGCCTCCAGTCCATCTCAGCAATCCATTTGGCATTACGAGTGCATCCAGGGCGTCCTGTAGGAGTACAGAGCGTATTCAGACCGTCTACATACAACGCACCCAGGATGCGTCTTAAGTACATCCGACGCATCTTTGATGCATCCAAAAGATGTCCAGTGCATCCAAAATGCGTCCAATAGACATCCAGGATACGTCCAAAGTACATCCAACACATCCAGAAGGCGTCCAATTCATATCCAACGCATCCAAGATACGTCCAAAGTACATCTAACACATCCAGAACGCGTCCAAACTACATCCACCACATCCAAATGGCATCCAAACCACATCCACAACATCCAGATGGCATCCGAATCACATCAGTGACATCCAGATTGCATCCGAAACGCGTCCATGGCATTCATTCTGCGTCAACGCATGTTGGGAGACTTTTGGATGGGCTGGATGTGATTTGGACGCGTCGGAGACCCATGTTCCGACCACTCTTTGAAAAGGTCTCAACAAGATCTATTCAAATCAACAATAAAAATTTTCAGTTGGTCACCCCCCTTTTTTCAAGATACTGATTTTTAAACTCTATCTTGAAAAAAGGGGGGTGACCAACTGAAAATTTTTATTGTTGATTTGAATAGATCTCGTTGAGACCTTTTCAAAGAGTGGTCGGAACATGGGTCTCCGACGCGTCCAAATCACATCCAGCCCATCCAAAAGTCTCCCAACATGCGTTGACGCAGAATGAATGCCATGGACGTGTTTCGGATGCAATCTGGATGTCACTGATGTGATTTGGATGCCATCTGGATGTTGCGGATGTGGTCTGGATGTGTTTGATGTCTTGTGGACGCACCCTGGATGTGTTAGATGTCTTTTGGACGCATCCTGGATACGTTGGATATCCTTTGGACGCATCCTAGATGCGTTGGATGTCCTTTAAACGCATTTTGGATGGATTGGATGTCTTTTGGATGCATCCAAGATGCGTCGGATGTACTGAAGACGCATCCTGGATGTCCTGGATGCTTTCGGAATGCCTTTCGGACACTCCGGCTTCTCTCAGGACGCGTACAGGACGCCCCGGATGCATTCCGGATGACGAGAGGATGGCTGGAGGTGGACGGTATGCATTTCGGATGCCGAGGGGACGGTCCGGATGCGCTTTGGACGCGTACAGGACGCCCTGGATGCACTCGGGATGCCAAATGGATTGCTGGGATAGACTGGAGGCCGACGGATTCGCTCAGGATGAGGGTGGGTCGTCTGGATACCTTACGGATGCTTACGGTACGTTGCAGACGCGCTGGATGTTTTGGGGATGCTTTGCGGAAGAAGGCGGACGCCATGGACGCGCCAGGGATGCGTCAAACGGTTGGATACTAGGACGCTACTGTGATTCAATTTGGCCACGTGGATGCAGAGATACGAGGCGGATGGCTCTGAGATGGCAAGGATGCGAGGATGGGTTGCGGATGGTTCGTGATGAGATACGTGGACACACATGGGACGATTTCGGAACGCAGAGATGCGGTGGATACGTCATGGACACCTTATGTTTTTCTGCCTGGAATGCACAGGATCTAATCTTGATGCGCGTCGGACGTCATTGGATAAGTTGGACGAAACTAGGATGGCCTGCAGGATGCGTGGATAGCTGTAAGATGCATCTAGTAGGTCGTGGATGTACGGGATGGCAATTGGACGAATCCTGGACGTCCTATTCGCATCCAGCATTCCAGCAGGGTGGCCACCCTTAAAGAACACATGTACGGGTATTTAAGAATCAGGACGACAGGGCAGGCTTCAGACCATACTTGATTTCAGTAAATTTTATTGTTCACATTTCGGACTGGAATTCCGTGGTGGATTAAAGGCAGTTCAGAACAGACCAAAGTTACTTCCGATGTGTATCGCTACTTTTCCTGTTGGTCTCACACTGTGGTCCACGGTGCCTAGATGTTTCGGAGCCGGAGCCGGCGGTTTGGTTCGAAGGGCTTCGTGTTGCATTTCGGCCTGTGCTTCCTGGCCTTCAACGTCGTCCGAGGTAAGGAAGACTTAAGTACGGGCAAGGGGTCTGCCACGACGAAAATTATGTACTTTCCGGCATTGGCAATACCAATAGCCTGTGTAAGTTAAAGGACAGGTTAAGTAAAGGACACTCTTCTGGAGCTGACATTTTATCTTTAACCGATCCCTGGACCCTGTACTTTTGTAGGCCGTGTAGGCCTTACAGTGTAAGGCCTACACGCACTGCTGCGGCGTTTTCTGTTAAAATTTGAAGATTACTCTAATACCGTTCTATCTGCCAAAATTTGAAGGCCAAGACCGCCGGCGTGCCACATTTTGTAATTCTCAGGGGCAAGCCAGGCCCCGGAGGGGATTGTCAGTATGCATGTATAGGCAGACCCCTTGAGGTTAAGTGAGAAGTGCGAGGAGTACTCTACAAACTGAAGTATGTACTCAGTATGCATCTACAGGTGCATACTTGCAAGTACACATCTACAGATGCATACTTAGCTGAGTTTACATCTACAGATGCATGCTCAGCTGAGTACACGTCTACAGATGCATGCTTAGACGAGTTTGGTATGCATCTGTAGATGTGTTCTCAGCTGAGTATGCATCTATAGATGTGTACTTGCAAATATGCATCTGTAGATGCATACTGAGCACACCTCAGTTTGTAGAGTAGTGATGATCGTAGAGAGTAGAGTGTACTATCAAGACGCGTTACGTGTTTCCCGCTGCCACCAGGGGCCCCGGTCGAATGCACGGAAGGCAGTTTCCAGTGCAAGGATGGCGCTTGCATCCCCGCAGCCCACCACTGCGACGGCTACGACCACTGCGGCGACGAGTTCGACGAGGACCCCGAACTATGTCGAGGTACACTGCCGACTAAACTCTGGAAACCTTACGAATTTTTTCAGGCCTTGGACACTTTGCCGGAAAAGAGTTTCAAAACGAGATTGTGAACTTCACGGTTGTAAATAACAGAAAACATGAGCCGTAAGTGAAAATTTACGTCCAGTATCGTCTTGAATGCTTAATTTCTTTCTTGGCCTGAATCGCAAAACCCGTCCGTCATATTTAACTCGCGTATTTATAGAGATCGTATGCAAAGTTTAAATCTCATCCATCCAGTGGTCTCCTCAGAAAAAAGGAACGCAAGATAGACAGAGTCACGCCCAATGGATTCCCGACCCCAGTTAACGGGATGGGCTTCGCTGTCGCTCAGCCAAAAATCGAAATGTTTCGATGTCACTCTAGTACACGGTAATTATTTGCAATAAGAACAAGTCAGATTCTTAGCAAGCTTACAAACACATGAGCTCGTAAGGAGTGAACGAAGGGACGGACCTGTATGGAACTTTTTCAGGGGCGATGAAAAAGTAACGCATATAACGGTATTTCCTCTCTCTCAACGTGTAGAATACATCGGCCATCGTTAGCTATGACACGCCATGCTCTTTTCGGGCTGCATCTTTTATACACACTTAAGTTAGTACCAATTAAGAACGACTTTTGTATTTCAAAGATTTTTTTGTTGTATTACAAAACTCTACGTTCAATAAGACAAATCTTTTCTTCGTATCTTAAATGAAATTATGTCTTTTTTCTGATAGGTTTTGTCACGGTTTCGGACTGCACTGCGTCTTTAAATGTTTTGAATTACGGAGAAATGTTTTGCAATACAAATCAGCCAGCTTTACATATCTAGGGTGAATTATTTTACAATACAAATGCACACTCTTTTCTAATAACACAATAGTAAGTTTTGTTATTCAAGATTCGTGCAAACTTACCTTCAGTAGCCTAATACAAAGGAAAATTCCTTGTTCAAACCGATGACTGCTTGAAGTTCTTCAGCAGCGGAGAGACTGAACTTTTTGGCTGTACTTGAAATCATAGTTTTGCCCGGCAGGACAGCAGCCGCACTTCACCTGTAAAAGCGGCAACTCCATTGCAGCGTCCGCCCACTGTAATGGCTACGACAACTGCAGCGACGGTTCGGATGAGGACCCGGCAGAGTGTGAAGGTGAGGCCATGTTTCCGGGTGGCGTCACTCTGGCAGAAGCTGCACCCTTCATCGATGAGAGTGCAACTTCTGCTAGAGTAAGCTGCCCAAGGATCCTTCAATTGGCATTTTGTTACTGTTCACTGACGTTTGCACGTTAGTACTTCGGAGGGAGTCAAAACAGCGACAGAACGGGAGAAACAAAAGAGCGTCGCCCGGCCGTGCTGGAGAGTGGCGGGGGCCGTGCTGGGCACAGTGGGGTTCACTGATGTCCAGGAAAAGTAGGGTCAATACAGCACACAAGAATTAATGCTTTAAAATATTAAGTTGAATTTTAAAAAAATAAAGGGATTTTTTTTGTACAGAATACAATGGTGTCTGCAAACCAATATCAGACACAAGCAAAAGGCAGCAAAAAGGAATAAGTCGCACACATCATCAGAGGATCGGCGGGTCACAAGATCGGGACAGTCTCTCAACGACTCAGTTCACAAGCTCGACCATGTGTCGCGGAGCTCTGCTCCCTCCTGTCACCGGAAATAGTGACAAGAAAGTTCTAACGGTTTAAGCTAAATGCTGCATTTGAAGAAGCTTTAAGGAAACACTTGTAATGTTTTTGCAATCATTTTGATGGCAACTTACCTTCTTGTTGTGTATTTGGCCATAATGGGCAAGAGGAGTGGTTATTCAATTAAGTGACGTTTGAATTTTCATGTTCTAAAATTAAATGAAGTTAGAACAAAAAACTTATTTTAAGAGTACCATTTCTCTGTTTGAATCAAAGAGAACTGCAAACATGTGAGTCCATACTTGAATGGTCTCTAAATGCATGGTATCGTTCATCCTCAACACGCTGGCAGCTGGGCCATTTAGCGGAGAGGCAGCATTCGGTTGTTTTAGGAGCGGGACCTAGCTGCCTCTTAAACTTGAACCAATCTGGTTGCAGGAGCCAGAAGTAAGATAATGAAACACCAAAAGCACATTTTTGACAGGCAAATGAAACATGCTTTTAAGCAAATTTGCAATTTCTTACCATTCACATAGATTTAAAATATTCATGCAAAGCAAACCTTACCCGCGTAAGGGCTAACGTTTGGGTGGTAAACTGGTGTTTCCAATACAACCTAAAAGAAAGAAGAAATCATCATAATACGGGGGTGACGTGCGCGCGCCACCTTCGCCCCCCACTCCGCGGATTTCAACCCCCACCGCCGCTCAGCACGGCTGCGCGACGCACTTTTGTTTCTCCCGTTCTGTCGCTGACTTCTGGTCTCGGTTTCATTGAAGTACCCTTGAAAAGAAACTCAACAGATGCGTCCAGACGAAATCAATAATGAAGTTTCCGAGGGGGCAAAAACTCGCGCAATCATGTGTACACGGCCCCCGAAATCACATGCGAATCATTGAGAATCACGCGAAATCAAGCAATCCGAAATCAACCAAAATCACTAAATTCGACCGAAATCAGGCAGAATCACACGAAACTAGGCAAAATCGGTCCGAAATCATTTCTTTCCGAACACAATCACACACAATCACGCTCAACATCACCCTGGTGCGTCGCGAAATAAGGCGAATCAGCCATGAAATCATTGCGTTTTCCGAATCATGTGTACACCAAAATCCCGAGTTTTTGCCCCCTCGGAAGTTTCTAAAACAAATGGAAATGATAATACGCTCGGTTATAAGTGCGCACAATCGTCGATACGCTGGGAAGGAAAAACTCAGTGAGTCTAAGACTGCAGTGAACACGCTGCTGGTGGCCGCGGGGGAGGTGGTGACGGCGCGCGTGCAGCACAACGTGAGCCGCGGCTGGATCTACTTCACGCTGTGCGACGACAGCTCGTGCAGCTCCATCGACGTGTACGGCACCACGCCGCACGGCCTCAAGTACAAGACGTGGACCACGTGCAGCCGGCTTGGCGCCTACGGCTGCCACTGGAGCAACTGGGTGAGTCAGTACTTCAGTGCACGGCGTAAAAGGTTCCTGGTTTTTCCAGGAACTCCATGGACATTGGTTATGGCTTTCCTAAGGGCTACCTGGAAATTGCCGTTTGGAATGTCTTGGCACGCGGGGGGAAAATGCTTTGTTCACTCTCAGACTGTTATTGACTTTTTCGAGGGGTCCTATTCTAAAGATCTTATCTGGGCGTTCCCCCCAAGACAATCTTATCTTAAACGCCTGCAAATTTCACTCATTTTGATCATTGAGAATAAATACGAAGGTAGGCGAAACATTTCTACATGCACTTTTGGTTTCTTTGATCTTCCATCTTAAGGTTCACTTGAACATACTCACAAATTATACTGATATGTAGCTGTATCAAATGATCAAACTATGTGAAATTCACTTGCGTTTAAGATAAGATTGTCTTGGGGGGAACGCGCAGATAAGATCTTTTGAATAGGACCCCTCGTTTTGTCTTCAGTTAAAGAGTAATTTACACGGCAATAAGAAGTACTATTTCCTCAATACCTATCTAAGATTCTGTTCCTTATATTGACTCAAAGTCAGTTTGCTATTGACAAAGAGTTAGTACGCGATTGACTTAAGGATACTGTAAAGTGAAACTAGCATGTCCTAGAAACATTTGTCACAGGAAGGTCATTTTGAGGTCAAAATTCAACCACTATTAGATGAATTTATTCCCAAAGTTGGGGGGCCCCAACTCTTATTAGTTTCTGAGTTATGGAGGTTTACGTTAACTTTTAGAACGCAACCGTATTGCAAATCAGTAGTTCGCATCTTCGCAATTTGCGAATATCCTGTTACTATTGCTAACCCTTGCAAACACATTGTTCGCAAAATTGCGAAGTTTGTAGTACAATCAAGCTAAGCCCTTCACAAGCTGCAAACCAAGGTTTGTCATGCGAACACATTCTTCGCACTGTTTTGAGTGTGTGCCCCCTTCAGCCGATCGAGGAAAGTTGATTACAACAATTTCAAGAGAATACTGATTACGCTTGAAAACGAAGGGTAATACTACGCTTTAGTTTTACCAGTGTTAGCGCTGGTTTATCCCGGATGGGACGGCTCGTTTTCCTACGTGCAGGGCAGATTTTCTTGATGCACTCTCTTTGAAAGATTCTCCAACTGTCTCTAGCACCGGCCTCCTGGCGCCACACCCCTCCCTACCGGCGAGCACGTGTTTCTGGTGGAGCGTCGGTCCTCGGAACTGGCGCTGTGGCCGCAAGGGCGGCCCGAGCTCGTGGTGACGGTGCGCATCAAGGAAGGGTATGACCGACTCCGCATCAGGTACTTCCGGTGGATGAAGGACATGCCGCCCGTGCAGTATACAGGTGAACCCATCCACACGGCAAACTGAAATGTGTCGTTGGTATGCGTCTAGTACTGTATACTAGAACTCAAAATTAATAGAATACAATTGTTTAACGCAATAGGAGGAAAACTCTGGCAGCCCGCTACGACTGCTGACTTCGAAGCAGACCTCAAGGGTAAGTCATGCCTTTGAATTGCAGAGGGGTGTTTACAAAACTTACAACCGAAGCTGCACATCTGGAATTCGTAGCTAATTTTCACTTGAATCAACTTGTTTCTGTATTCTGTCTCCTTGTGGAATGAGGGTGAAAAAAAAGCAACCGAGCTGTTGTTCCCTTTGTCATCATTTAGCTTATGTTCTTCACGCTGGAGTCTTGTAATTAGCTGATCCATGGTCTTGTGAGCCGCTAAAGGAGGGTGGGGCACCCAGCGACACTTTTAAGATTTTGGCACTCACTCCGATACTCTGCGAGAAATGAATCTGCCTACACTTCAGAAGCTTGCTTTGATCCTTCCTTGTCCACGAAAACACGGTGTTGCTTTTTGACAACACCTATTTCTATTATATAAATCACTTCCTACATATCTCTGTACTTGTCACTTGGTGCCCCAGCCCGGGGCACCTAGTGACAGGTCATATAACTCACACAACCAGCATAGAGCGGCGCTCCACCTAATAGAAAACAAGGTAGGTGTACGCCAGATCGTGTCTTTTCAGGCTTCGTGTCAGGCTTCGCGATGCTGCGCCAGTTTCGACAATCCACGCCAGACGTATACACCTACCTCGGCCTGCGGCGCTAACCTGCCTTCGGCTGCTTTGCTAGATAAGACCGTAGAGATGGGCGTGATCCCCTCAAAAAATAGCATTTGGTCATCAAAATCTACACCAATGAGACCTAACTGTGGGTCGGGGACCCGAATGGGTTCTATTTTCGTCATCAGCAGCCTCAGAAACAGAGGAAACGACATGCAACTTGACAAAAGGCTGAAAGTACTTAAAAAGTTGTCTTTTTCTGCCGTTTTTAAAGTGTTTTTTGGCTGTAATGACCACATGCATTGAGAGAAAGCTGAATTTAAG
Organism: Thrips palmi; assembly: GCF_012932325.1. Lineage (NCBI taxonomy): Eukaryota > Metazoa > Arthropoda > Insecta > Thysanoptera > Thripidae > Thrips > Thrips palmi. The sequence goes on along the minus strand of NW_023144626.1, from coordinate 11,268,591 downwards.
TGTGTGGCGAGCTGAGGATATACCTGGGCCATACCACGCCAAACCACCGAACCCCTAAAATGACCTATTTCAGATTTAACTTATTTCTGGTTGACTTGTAGGGACCAACCCCCCGAACTCCCAAACCAAAAGATTTTGAAAAATATCAAACGGTTTAGGAGTAGGAGCACTTTGAATATTGAACTTTTTACTTAAGTTTTATTTCACTTTTTTCATGAAAAATTTTTTTTGAACGCCAGTGAGGGTTTTGGTTTATGATTTCCTTTCTGATAAGTCTGAAGAAAGGTTGAAGTGGGTTAAACACTGTGGTGCTTCCAATTAAGGTATTTTTCCTTAGGGAAATTAGTCAAAATTACTAAAAATTTGCTCTACTGAAAATACGTTGTCATGGATTTGGCTCATTTTTTGGTCAAATGAAGGTAGTCATTGGTCGAACAAATCTCTGAAATAAAACCTTTGACTTGGGCACATATTCAATTTAACAGGAAGAAAAGTTGAAATTTCACTGGTAACGGTTTCCTTTAAATGGCCTGAGCACCAACAGTTTCTTCTCGTATCAAGTTCTAGGACTCAAAATGATATGAATATAAATCAATTTAATAAGTAGAAAGGAATCATGTGTAACTGTTTATGAAGGTTTTATAGCATGAATTGGAGTTTGATACTACCAGTGAGTTACGTCGAAATTTTAGTCGTTATCTCCAAACTTGGCTTCCTATACAGCAATGCGCAATGACCCTGCAAAATCTTAGCCGAATCGGCCGAGCCGTTCAGGAGGAGTAAAGCGCACACACACGCGCACACACAGACAAAACTTTTCAACCCCACTGGAGTAACGGGCTTCGCTATCGCTCAGCCAATTATCCGTTAGCCTCTTGAAGCTTTCTTTGTGCCACACCATTCTGAACTGCGCCAGTTTTTCAAGGAACTGCATTATACTACATTGCCAATCAAATTCAATGTTCTACGAAATTGTCGTACAAATTAGTCTCATTTATGTTTCGTTGTGTGACAATCTGTCACAATTTACTTCGCGGTTGTCAAATCGATGTTTTACAACGTTTAAATCATTGAAATACGGCAAATTGCGGTTTTTCGCCCCTAGCGGTCGAACGATCAATTTCACACACTTAACCCCTATATTGTTTTAACCGTATCCTCCCGTTCGTTGGAATGCACCATTCAAATTTTCAAAATTCAAAATATTTAAGTCGTTTGTTGCGTGGATTCTGGTGCTGCGTTTCCGCCTTTAAGCACAATGCGGGAATAAACGATAGGGCGGCTGGTCGAGCGTTGCATATGAGAAACTTTTTCGCATAGATCCTTTAATATTTAAATCAAAAGTGACAATTTCGTCAATTACCAATGCACATGTGTTAATAGTGACTTCCGACACACTAAAATTAACATCATCGGCTGTCACGAAAGCGTATTTTGGATTTTGAAGAAAATTTTTGTAAGACGGCTTACTAGAGACTGTTTAATAATACAAGTGCACCGTGTTTTCTTGTAATACAAAATGATAGTTACATAACACAAGACTCCTGCATGGACCTTTGTTTAGTAATGTAAAGAAAAATCCTTAGTTCATACTGTTGTGACACCCACACACTAAATTACTATGTAGGTTTCTCTGCGCGCCAATGCACGAAATTTAACAGGCACTTTGTAACGCACGAATTTGTGCGCGACAATGCACGATTTCATGAGCCAGTATGCGGAAAATCGAGCATTGTCCCGCACAAATTCGTGCGTTACGAAGTGCACGTTTAATTTCGTGCATTGGCGCGCAGAAAAACCCACATAGAAATTTAGTGTGCAAAATTTTCACGTGGTGAGGTTTCCGCTACACTGCAAGTCGTTCCGGTCACATTTGATGGCAGGCTGCGGTGGTGCGCGGTTCTTCGGACCTTTGGTGTCGGGCACTCTGGCGCGTCCGGAGTACTTCCCCTGGCACGGCGCGCTGTATCAGAAGGTCCACGGCGAGTACAAGTACCTGTGTGGCGCCTCGCTGCTATCCGCGTCGGCGCTCATCACAGGTGACTGACTATACGAAGAAAAATCCACACTTTCGCAGGGAAAATGTACAGAAGAATAGAATATGGAAGAACGGTAAACCGTACGGAACGTCCGTACTTGTCCCATAAGAGCTCCTGTAATGAAACTGGTACGGAACGGATGGTCGAGACAAATTGTGGAACAGACTTTTCCCGTACTTTCACCGTATACTTTTTGCGTCCAGTGTATACCATCACTTTAACGACAAAGTAAAAAGTTGCAATGTTTCAGGGGAAAACATTTCGAATAAAAAGTGTCAAAGATCGTCCTCCAAAAAATCTTCCTGGTCACAAAAAGTGATCGGATTAAGAAAAAGTCGTATAGTTAGTGCTTCTAGCTTGTTCTTCCAGGCTTCTATTCAATACTTTGTTGCTTCCAGCGGCGCACTGTGTTCAGTCCAGAGAAGGGAACTACTACGTTGCCATCGGGATGCTGACATCAGATTGGAACAAGGATTCAGTTGGGGTCCACAAGTCCAAAGTGAGTGCCCATTCCCAAGATCTTCGAATGCCACAGGGGAAATGGATTTCAAACTTTGTGTCAACTTTCGTAGAGTCGTCACCGAAATTAAAACACACAAATTCGGAAGCATGGCGGTGCTGTTGTTACATCTTCCTTCGCCGTTTCTTCACCTGATTTTAACCTTCGTGAACCTGGCAGGTTTCGCAGGTGATCATCCACCCCGACTACTACGGCCTCCGCGGCAAGTACGACGCCGACCTGGCCATACTGCACTTGGAGAAGCCGGCGCCGCTGGGCCGTCGCATCGGCACGCTCTGCGTCTCCCGCGCTGAGGGCACCTCGCTCGCGGCGGAGGACATCATCACCGTAAGGAGGCGCACTCTTAAAACCTTACCAAGTATTTTGAGCATACATACGTGCAACCTAATTCACTTTGTTATACGAAGTAACAGTTCGTAATTTAGGAAGTATTTTCTTTGCAAGCTTATGTATGCTCAAAATACTTTGTTCTAGCAAACTGCTTTGCTTTGTAAGGCCTGAAATAGTTTGTAAGGTTTTCTCAGTGCATCCTCACCGTGAAAAAAAAATGCTAACGAAGAATCGGCTTTAAAAACTTCAAAGAAAATTAACACAGCATATTAGATGGCCAGATTGCTTGCCTCAAAATTAGCATGCCGTAAATGCCAAAAATTCTTCACCAGCTTGCCAGTATTTGGTGCTACGGCCGCCTGCAGGTACGGCGGAAATATGTTTTACCGGAGGGGGGGGGGTGTTACTTGGGTCTAGGATGCCACAAAATGGCAAGACTGCTGTGCGTCTGACCACGGCTCATTACGGCCTTTACGCGATGGTTGAGAGACTTTTGTGTCTCACCATTTTGTGGCGAGACAAAAAAGTGTAAAAAGTGTAACAGCGCTTTCAGGTCTGACCAAAACATGGCGAGATGTCTCGTCATATTTTGGCGAGAAGTATTTCCATCCAATTTGCAGAGCCTCAATTGGCTGTGCCCTACAGGAGTAGCGCTGACACACAGACACTCAAAGAGACAAAACTTTTCAACCCTGCCCGAGTTACAGACTTCGCTATCGCTCAGGCAATTGACTTCATACGAGTTACGATAGCCTCCCGGCTTCCAAGCGAAGCGAGTTACGATGGCTTTCATAAGAGGGGTTGAAGAATGCATTGTTAGTGTGCATTGTGAGAGGGCAGGTTTAATGTGGTGCGCATACTTACACGAGGGGCCGCTAACTCTTCGTCCCTTTTCCGCCTCCCTCGCAGGTGGCGGGCTGGGGAAACGGGTCCGCTGTGTTGGACGAGCTGCACTTCGCCGAATTGCCGTTCCTGCCGCGCCGCCAGTGCCTGACTGCCATTTCGGAGGCGGCCGCGTTCGCCGTGAGCTACCTCACCAACGACAAGTTTTGTTCCGTGCGAGACCGAGGTAAGCCCTGCTCGCCACTCAGTGGCGAATCCAAGGAGTTGGACCACGGGGATCAAAAAGTGAACCCAGGTTTGAGTAGATCTCAAGACAGTACTCTACAAACCGAAGTGTGTACTCAGTATGCATCTACAGATGCATACTCATAAGTACACACCTACAGATGCATACCTAGCTGAGTACACATCTACAGATGCATACCTGTTAAGTATGCATCTGTAGGTGCATACTTGGCAAGTATGCATTAGTAGGTGTGTACTTGTCACCATATAAATGCCCAGTATCAAGTACACATCTTCAGATGCATACTTGGCTGAGTACACATCTACAGATGCATACTTAACAGGTATGCATCTGTAGATGTGTACTCAGCTAGGTATGCATCTGTAGGTGTGTACTTATGAGTATGCATCTGTAGATGCATACTGAGTACACACTTCAGTTTGTAGAGTAGTTCTTCGGCGATCCAGACACACTCTCAGGCTCGTAGTGACTCAGAGTGCAGCTTTGTCACTCTTTCTGCTGCTCTTAATAATTTGTTATTTTGCGAAGTCCGGGTTAGTTTTGAAAAGTTGTTAAGTGTGACCGCAGTGGCGGATCCAGAGGCCGAGGGGGAGGGGGGGGTGTAAGTATCACTTTTTGCCTGCTTACAGGCGCCAAGTAGCACTTTTTGCCTACCGTTCAGGCGGCTATCTAGGGGCTATGGGGGGGACCCCATCGTATCACTCTAAATTACTATGTAGGTTTTTCTGCGCGCCAATGCACGAAATTAAACATGCACTCCGTAACGCGCGAATCTGTGCGTGACAATGCACGATTTCGCGCATTGGCGCGCAGAAAAACCTTGTCGACAAATTCGCGCGTTACGGAGTGCATGTTTAATTTAGTGCATTGGCGCGCAGAAAAACCTACATAGTAATTTAGTGTGTATGGCCCCATTGAACCCTTTTGCGTTTGGAACTGTTCCATTCCGTGCGCTCTGCTCCCTACAGGCGTCATCCTGAAAGGCGACAGTGGCGGCGGCGCAGTGGCCCGCCACCTCGGCGTCTGGTACTTGGTGGGAGTCGTGTCTAGCGGCATCGACAGCAGCCGCATCGTCGCCTTCACCAACACCACCTTCGGCGAGTACGCGTCCTGGATCGACTCGGCGGTGCGCTCCGCGCCGCAACCGCCTCGCCCAGAAGCCACCGAAGTAACGACGAAAGGAGCATCCATGTCTTCGCCATCGACACCTCGCCCAAACTTGACGAAAGGATCAAATGTGTCTTTGGCAACGACACCTCGCCCAAACTTAACGATGTCTTCGACAGCGACACCTCGCCCAAACTTACCGAAAGGATCAGATGTGTCTTTGACAACGACACCACGCCCAATCAGAGCGCCACCTTCGTCGCTTGCTGTTCCTTGAGGTGAAACTGCTAATCGAAGTGTACGAGTGGAGGGGGTCCTTTCCTGAAGACTGTATTTAAACGTTTCCGGATAAAAAGATCATTGAGGAGAGTGAGGCACATTGGTCTGGATGTTTTCCTTTTGGCTACTAGCAACGTATGTGACGAGCAATAAAACTTTTGTCTTAGCCAAGTCTTGGTTTGGTTCGTACTTTACCTCAGGAAACCGGTTCCAACACTTTCCCGAGCATGCTGGTCGCGAAAAGAAGAAAACCCAGGAGGCCTACAAGTGGACCAATACGCCCCGGCCCGGGGCACATTGGGCTGACCTATGGGGCACATAAGTGGGCCTCGTGTGAGAGGGACGCAGAGCGAGCGCCTGGTGTCCCCTGGGCGGCGGCGCGTGGTAGCTTGCGCGAGACTAGGCTTCGGTATGAGAAGAAAATCGTGCGCTGCTCCCAAGGCGGGAAACCCGGCCGGCCGGTCTGACCGCGACTAACTATCATACCCAGCCTCGCACGGGGTTTCCCCGGGGCGGGTTTCGCCCAGGGGACACCAATGCGTTCTGATTGGCTGCCTCTCCGCCGCTCTGCGTCCCTCTCACACGAGGCCCACTAAGGCACATTAATTCGTTGCTTCTGTCTCCATGTCATGCAGAGCACTCATAGATGAGTTTTGAGATAGGTTAGTTTCCCCAGTTTAAGCTTTACCTAACCTGACCAAACCAACCTAACAACCCGTACCTTACCTCGCAGTTAAAAGAGAATTCGACTTTGCAACCAACCTTGGCTCGAAAACGGCCTTGCGAAGACTCGTAATTCTCCGTAAAAAAAAAAAACAGATTTCACTTTCTTGAGATTTTTGTGTCAAACCCTTTAAGGGTAATACTTATGGCCGAAATTCTCTTCCCGATCATGTAAACCTTGCCCTTTTCTGCCGTTTTGGCGTGTTTGTCTGCTTACTATAAATGAAGAAATTGAGATAAAAACGATTTTTGACGTGTGGCGAGCCAAGGACATACATACACATACCCAATGACCCTGGAAAATCTCAGACAGACAGGCAACGTTCTTCAACCCCACTGGAGTAACGGGCTTCGTTATCGCTCAGCCAAAAACTTTTTTTAATTTTTTTTTTTGTACAGCTGTTGATAGCAAGTAATTATGCATCTCCATGAGGGCTAACATTTTTCCTTCCGCAGTGGATGCATCCACACTGCAATGTTTTCCAATCAAATGAATTGTCCTTAAGGCATTTTCTTCAAGAACCTTAAGAGTGTAGTAGTTTAAAGTCAGGTAATCAAACAGCATCTAATAGGTATTATAATATTTTCATAATGATTCTCTTCATAGGATAATCAAATCAAACCAATACTGAATCTTGCATTTACCATATCAGGATCTTTTAAGTGAGGATATAATCTTGTCACCTTACAGCTCGCTAGAGTTCTGTATCTCTCTCTTCGGATGTCCTTCGTTCACTGAGAGGTTGTACGTTGAGGATCCACACCACAACCTTCTGCCCCCCAAACGGCATCTACAACCTCAGGATGGGTTGTGGATGCGCGAAGGGTCCGCACGGCTACCTGCCCTCTTGTTATCCATTGACGAGGCCGTGACAACCTTGTGGCTCCACAACCATGTCCGCGTGCTCGCCCCGAACGGCTCCATGCCTGCGTGACCACGTGACACAGCGCGGCGGGGAGGGGGAAGGAGGGAGGAGCGTCCAGCGGAGGCAGCTGCCGGGCGGGCCGGCGGCGGATAGTTGGCGCTACTGGACCCGTCTCCTCTCAGCCGCCTCGCTAGCGTACCGTGAAACGGGGTAACTTCGGACACTTTTGAGAGGTTGTTTTAGAAATTGTGAAAGTTGTCGTGTTGTCATGGACTTGAGGGTCAAAGTTTATCATCTACCCACCTTAAGCTTCGATTTGGCGCTAATTTCAAATATCTGCGCCTCACCGTTTTTATACACTGGAGGGTCCGAAGCAGTGTCCCAAATTACCCCGTGTTTTGGGGTAATTTCGGACACCCCCGGAAAAAACGACTTTTCGTTCTGATTTTGGTTTCAAAATCGATCGTTGTCTCTTTCTATAGTGCTTACATGATTATATGAGAAATTCGTAAGGGCTGAGATGTGGAGGTATGGTAGGGGTGGTCGTTCATACGTAATTTGAAGTCATGGTTTTGAACTTGAACTAATAGTTCGGCTTCAGGGAGAGTGGGTCGAACTAGTGGAGCTACAAGGCGGCTTATTTTTAAAAATTTGACCGAAAAGCTTTTATATGCAACTCGGGCCATACTTAACGCGTAAATGAATCGTAAATCTTCCTCTTCAAGATTTCATACGATTACATACATGCATATGAAAAGCAAGTAGTCGTGTCGTATGTACGGTTAGGAAGATAGGGGCTCACTGGGAAACCTTTCATTTCAATTGTAGTAAACCGGCGAGATATGCTGCCATTCGCTAAGTCCAACTCTCATGTCACATGAAAAAATTAGTCACAAAACAGTCGTTGACATCGAGGCAGGATATGTACATGAAAAAAAAAAGGATTACAGATGTAGCCTTGCCCCTTTTTCTATGAAAGTCAAAGTTCACAAAGCAACCGCTGTGGCAATGGGGATTATCGTTGTTATTGGATTATCTTCACCTTTTAGAAGAGCTCTTCAGCTTCCCCTACTCAAACCCTGCGCAATTGAAAGTGTTCAGAACATACCTACTCTCCCTGGCGTGACGTTTATGTGTCCGAAATTACCCCGTAAAGTAACAATTTTTCAGTTTTGAGCCCACACTCTACCAAAAATGTCCTGTAAATGCCGTTAATTTATTACCAGTTTTCACTGTAGGTCAATTCACAGCGTTTGCTGTGAACTAGTTCACGGCATTCACTGTGATCTCGGTTACAGTGTTCACTGTGATCTGGTCCCCAGTAAACACTGTGAGTTTGACGCTGCTGAGCACCGAAATACTGCAAATCAGGCTCCAATTCACGGCGTTTACTGTGGCCAGATAACAGTGAACACTGTAACCGAGATCACAGTGAATGCCGTGAACTAGTTCACAGCAAACGCCGTGAATTGCATAACAGCAAACATTGGTAATAAATTAACGGCGTTGACAGGACATTTTTTGGAGAGTGCACACCAACCAAACTATTTGACCAAGATGATTGAAAATTTGACACAGCATGCTCTCAACATGTTCGAATCGACAAACAAGCACCTCATGAACCGCCCATTAACAGTTTCAGCTTGCCAAAGTTTTAACGTTTAAGGCGAATTTAGGTAAAAAGTGTTAAATACAAAAACCACTCTATCTCTTGAAGTTTGCTCTTGTTTTGACCTCCGGGTGAGTGATTGGATGTTTTCAAATGAGGCCGATGCGATGCGCGCAACGGGACAAGCCTCCAAGTTGGCCGTTAGATGGGAGCATCATCGCCTTGCTTCCGGGCAGAGTTCTCCGAAATTACCCCGTTTCACGGTAACGGTAAAGCGCCGAGCTGGTATCTACCGGCCCGGGTACGACTACAGACGACGCTCTTCCTACAAGGTAGGTATACGCCAGACCGCGTCTTGTCGTAACAGGCTTCGCGATATCTCGCGGCCTGTTCCTCCAATCCGCGCCTGGCGTACCTACCTTGGCCTGCGGCGCTAGCCTGCCTTCGGCAGGCATTGGCTTGTCCATCGTCGGTTACTTCTTACGTGTTGCATGCTGGGGGGCTCCGCCCCCCAGACCCCCCTTTATTCTAGAAAGAGTTGCTTCATCTACAGATAACACGATCTTGACCCTTGTAACTCTTTAACCTGTCGAGGCTGGGGGGCGGAGCCTCCCAGACCCCCCTTTCTTCAAGACAGAGGTGATCTACCTGCAGAAAAATCGATTTTGCGCCGTTTTTTAGGTGTTTTTCGGCTATAAAAACTGAACTAGTTGAGCTAGGATAGTGAAATTTCGCGTGTGCCGAGCAAAGAATATACCTAATAAGCCTGCAAAATCTCAGCCAGATCGGCCGAGCCGTTCAGGAGGAGTAGTGTACACACACAGACAGACAGACGGACAAAACTTTTCAACCGCACTGGAGTAACAGGCTTCGCTATCGCTCAGCCAATTAGTCGCTGGCGCGGCAACGTAGCTGTCACATCCTCGTCAAACCCTCATTATCCCTCCGTCTCTCTCAGACGGCATCTACAACGCCTCTTTGCCTTGAGGATCCTCAACGTGGAGGTTGTGTCAGGAAGTCCAGCCTTTTCGTTGTGGATCCACAGCGTCCAACCTCACAGTGTTCCAACTACAAGGTAGGTGTACGCCAGACAGTGGCTTGTCGTAACAGGCTTCGCAATGCTTCGCCAGTTCCGACAATGCCAGGCGTTTACACCTACCTTGGCCTGCGGCGCTGCCGTGCCTGCGGCAGGCTCCTTCCCTTGCTAGACGGTACACGAAGGGTCGGAATAGGTCCAATTTTCGTCATCGGCACCCTCAAAAACATAAGAAGCGACGTTAAACTTGGTACAAAGTGGAAAGGTGCTGAGATGTTGCCTTTTTTGATGATTTTTAAGTGTTTTTTGGTTGGTTTGACTGAATGGTTTGAGAGAGATGGAAGGCGTGTGGCAAGCCAAGAATATACCCAATGACCCTGCAAAATCTCTGCCAGTTCGGCCGAACACATCTGCTTCGAATCACGATTACATTATTGTTACTTGACAAGGAAGTTGTTATAAAACGAAAGTGTTGTTTCTGGATGGGTTTCCCGTTCAGACACAAAACAATACTGTTATTTAACAGCATTACTGTAGGTGATTGTGTTGTAACATTAGTGGATTTTTAACACTGCAGGCAGGACCGTGGTTCAACTTCTCCAGGCGGCGGCGGGCGCTCTAACGTCATTCCGACGGGAGGCCAGCCTCGGATCATCAAAATCTATCATTCGGAAACTTTTGTTTTTCACTATCTGGTTGCCGGGTTAGTGATGTTCTAGGGTTATCGGATTCGGATGTCGAGATATCATCGGCGCCGACTGTCGTCTGATCGTGGAAGTTGTGCCATTTCCGCGGGGGGAACTCAAGCGGGGGCCCTGGCGACGCCTTAGTGCTTGTTGTTCTGTTTTGTTGTTGCTTGCCTACCAGATCCTGTCGGGCCAACGTGAAACGCTAAAGCCCCGCTCAATCAAAACTGCATTTTTTTAGTAGAAAAATTAGACTGCTTTTCTATTTTAGACAGATGTAAGATGTTTCTTTTGATAAGTTCTCATTTTTTTTTGCCGGGTCAAAGTCAGAACTCGAAAAATATCGCTGAAGGCAGGGAAGGACATTGTGTGAGTGTTGGCTGCGTCCTGCAAGGCTTTGTTCATTGTGAAGCGGACCTGTACCTTGATCGTGATCTTAAAAAGTATAGTTTTTCAAAGAGAATAAGCCATGACACACGCTATTAAATAGCCGGATAGGTTGAAGTGGACGTTCAAACCGAATATATGTAGACTGAATTCGACATTTACTGCACGATTCTGTGTTTGTCAATCATCTGACGTACATTTTGAAGAGGTTAAGTGGTACGTTTGTTATTCTTTTTCTCTCGAAAACAAAATTTTTATTGACGGATGACTGCCTGATGTTTCCTAAGTTGATAGTTATCATTTTTCTGCTACTTTTTGAAGAATTGATTTGTCACGAGAAGAATATCATTCAAAGCTGCCACAGCTATGTCCTACAGCAAGGTAAGTTTACTTCCTTGATGTACTTCACAGTAATTGTGAGCCATTACGGATGGCGATGGCAATGACTGAACCTCATGTTGGATGAAGTTTTCAATTATATTTGTTTGCACCATGGTGCAGACGTGCTGGCAGTATTTCCTTTGCCCGTTTGAAAACCCCTTCTACAACATTGACCACTTCTTGTGATGGTTATACTGGGTTCATGTCTCCATCAGTCTGCAGAAGTTTTTCATAGTCCTCGCAGTCCAACTGTCTGCAGTGTTGGTGGACAATTGGAGCTGCGACATGAGCAGCCTTCAGAGTGGCTGCCTTCTCCCTCATGCGTTGATGGAATTCTTCACTATTTAGGAAACGTATGTACATCACCTCTTCATGATTTATGTCTCCAGATTTAGATCCATCGTTAGCTTCATCTCCTTCTTGTTCAAATGTAGGTGCCCGAAGATGTGACAGTCCTCTGGGTAGAGGTGGTGGAGGGGCAGCCCTTCCAGCATCGCTCAAGACATGCAACTGGAGCATGTTCAGAGCATTGTCATCTCTGCAATTTTTACCTCGAGCCGATGCGTAGAGTAACCAATGCCGATGCAAACACAGCGGGAAAGTCTTTGATGGTGAACGCTCTCTTGGGGCCTGAGTTATCTCTAAGAATACTGTTGAAATTCTCGATGGGGTTAGAGTTTACATTGCCCACTGGGAAGTATTCATGACCTTCAGCCTGCAGGTCCTCCCACATGTCAGGCTCATGACCTAATTTTCAGGAAAATGCAGCTGTTTGATCCAGGAAAGTGCCAGTGTGAAATTTCAAGAATCATTTGACGCCATAAACCAGTCTACACTTTGGGACTAAACTTTGGGTAAGGGGCAGAATGGATCCTATTTTCGGCTTTAGCACCTTCAAAACGTAGGAAACAAAATGAAACTTGACAAAAAGTTGAACGTACCTAGAAAGTTGCCTTTTTTTCTGCCGTTTTTGAAGTGTTTTTTGTTTACGTTAAATAAATGAATTGAGATAGAAAGCTGAATTAGCGTGTGGTGAGCCAAGGACATGCCTAGCGACCCTGCAAAATCTCAGCCAGATCGGCTGAGCCGTTCAGGAGGAATAGTGTACACACACACACACAAACACAGACAGACAAAACTTTTCAACCCCACCCGAGTAACAGGCTTCGCTATCGCTCAGCCAATAACAAGGTAGCTGTACGCTGGACCGTGTCTTGTCGTAACAGGCTTCGCGATGCTGCGCCAGTTTCGACAACTTGCGTATCACCTACCTTGGCCTGCGGCGCTAGCCTGCCTTCGGCAGGCTGCTTTGCTAGACAGACCGTAGAATTGGGCTCGATCCCCTAAAAAAATTGCATTTGTTCATCAAAATCTACACTTATGGGACTAAACTTTGGGTCGGGGGTCCGAAAGGGTTCTATTTTCGTCATCAGCACCGTCTAAAATTTAGGAAACGACATGAAACTGGACAAAAAATTGAATGTACCATAGAAGTTGTCGTTTTTCTGCCGCTTTTTAATTTTATTTTTTTTGCTTAAATGACCAAACGGTTTGAGATAGAAAGCTGAATTTTGGTGTGATGTGAGCCAAGGACATACCTAATGACCCTACAAAATCTCAGCCACATTGGCCGAGCCGTTCAGGAGTAGTGCACACACACACACGCACGTACTGACCCACGCACGCAGACAGCACAAGTTTTTTAACCCCACTGGAGTAACGGGCTTCGCTATCGCTCAGCTAACAAATAATTGACAACAAAATTTGATTTTCTGTTACTGGCAGCGTCAAAAACATACATACTGAGGTACTTACAGTGGGGTGAGCGTCATCAATGGCTGCATTCACAGCCCTGTTGATGGACTGACACAGCATCTACGTCAGGTCGGTTGACCCATTCACCATAGACATAATCTAAGAACTGCATTGTCCTAAATTTGACTGAGACATGCGTGACTTCTTGGAGATAGTCTTTCACCATATCCGTCCTTTATTTTATTCCCAGGAAGGCGAGGGAGGAGGCAGCACAGATGGAGGATGAGGGTTGTTGTGCTCTCCTCTACCTTGTGGTAGATTTCCCATACGGCCCTCAGTCACAGCGATTTCGCTTTCCTTTCAAGACACTACAGAAAATGGGAAAGATATAATTTTTGGTGATTAATCTCAACAAGCTTCAAGCCTCATCAGTATGGTATGACCAATTCAATTTTTCTAATTGCCAATAAGTTAAGGCCATTTGCTTTGTAGTTAGTTAAATTATTTACAAATGCAATTAATATTTAAGGTAAAGACATGTAAAGAAAAAATAATAAGGTAGGTTTACGCCAGACCGCGTCTTGTCGTAACAGGCTTCGCGATGTTTCGTGGGGGGCTCGCCTCCAGACCCCCCCCCCCCCTTCTTCAAGACAGAAGGCATCCTGCCTGCAGAAAACTCGATTTTTCGCTTTTTTTAGGTGTTTTTCGGCTATAAAAACTGAACCAGTAGAGCTACGATAGTGAGATTTCGCGTGTGCCGAGCCAAGGACATGCCTAAAGAGTGTGCAAAATCTCACCGAGATCGGCCGAGCCGTTCAGGAGGAGTAGTGCGGACAGACAGACAGAAAAAAACTTTTCAACCCCACTGGAGTAACAGGCTTCGCTATCGCTCAGCCAATGAAAAGTGTTGAGGTTTCTTAATGTTTTATGAGTAAGGCTATTAAACGAAATTAAAGGTGAACTTACCCTTATAATGTGCCAGACACAGCGAAACAGTTTGATGCGAAGGTACACTCTCTACCATGCATTTCTTTCTGCATCCTCCCAGTCTATGGCGTTGTCCACCTTAAGGCCGTGGTCTTCCAATTTCTGAAGGCAGCTTGCATAGGCCGAGGTGGTCTTTCCTCTCATGACGAAGAAAGCAAAAGGAAAAGCTTGAAAAACGATAGCAAATACAGTTTGATTCAATTGTGTCGAGATGTCACACTCGGAGTTTGGACGCTACAAGTCATAAAGCGTGCATGGTTAAATCTAGTGCAGAAGGGATAGGGAGTTGTCTATATCAGGAAGCGTGTACATGGCATGAATGCACTAGCTAGTGCATGCTTGGCACACAAACTCCAGACACAGCATACAATGCACGCCTTCGAAACGGCGAGAAGAAAATACTTTAGAGTCATTTCCTTGGTAACCTTAACTCGCCTCAGTTCAACGCAAAATTTCTTTCCCTTCTCAATGAGCGCAGACCCACGCCCAATAGGAGCCAAGATAACGTTGCCTTAACGATACATGGTTCACTCTCATTCCAGGAACGTGACATCACGTTGAAACGCATGTGACAAAGTGTCACGTTCCTTTGAGCATTGAGTCACATTCGTTTGGTGAATAAGCCAAAAATCAGCTTATTCACATTCTAACGAATGTGACACAATGCTCAAAGGAACGTGACACTTTGTCACATTCGTTTAAACGTGATGTCTCATTCCGGGATTGAGAGTGTGTGAGTAAGTTACAAATTGCTAAATTTGAAATTTTTAAATTTGACAACTAATTAAAAATGACAAAAAAATGGTGAGTTGCGTTCTATACGAAAGAATTGGACATTGGGAAAAATCATTTTAGAGGGTCACTCCACGCCAGACACTAATAGATGGCGATTCACCGTATTTGGTTAAGATCGAACGTCAGGTCTTCCGACTGTCCAACGTGAAGGGGAAGGCTCGTCATTTTTCGTCAAAAAAGCAGATTTTCGTTTTTTTACATTTTTGAATTCTTTGCATCAAATCCTTTAAATCTGTGGCTGATTGGTTTCAAATTTCGATACCGTTCGGCCAGAGGACAACATTTTGTAAACTATTTTCTACAGGTTAGGTTAGACCGTTCCAACTTTACAGCCATTCTACTCTATTGCGACATTTTGGGCCTTGCGCGCATGATTTAGGCCAAACCATTTAACGTATTGACTTGACATTTTTTCTGGCGTTACACCTAAGCAAGATCCATAAATTGAACCTCTAGTTTCCAAATTGAACAACCGCCAGTATTTTTTTTTTTGAAGTTTTAAAAGCCAGACCGCGTCTTGCCGTAACAGGCTTCGTGATGTCTCGCGGCCTGTTCCTCCAATCCGCGCCTGGCGTACCTACCTTGACCTGCGGCGCTAGCCTGCCTTCGGCAGGCCATGGCTTGTCCATCGTCGGTTATACTTCTTAGGCACCCTTCAAATGACACAAAGCTACGTGCCACGGCCACGGGACCAAGACCAGACACCATGGAGCCTTTCACCAAGGTATCTGTTCTGCTATAGTGTACAAGGCGTCATGTGAACTGGTGCAGAAAACCATGGGTGTCTGTTATGAGCTGCGTGATGGTGTCTCATGATATACCGTACCTTATCCAGGTGTAGATAGTATTGCTGGATACACCTGGATGAATTTTGTGAAGCTGCGACGCCGCCTCGCGAAATGAAAACCTTTGCATACTCGCCACAAAATTTTTTAAAACTTCTTTCCTCTCTCGGAGAGGGGGGCGACCCCTCGCAGGAAAAAAAATAACAGAGTTCATTAAAACATTTAACACACAGACAGGCAGACAGGAAAAGTTTTTCAACCCCACTAGACTAACTGGCCTCGCCTTCGCTCAGCCAAAAAAGAACCTTGCAGGCAGGCTGCGTGAAAACAACACCAGTTATTATTGTAGACACGCAGCGTACAAACAACGCTAGTTTTCATTAAAGACCCGCAGAAACAAATTATATTAAGGCGAGGTTTTGAACCCGAGCCGAAAACTTGGCAGACATGCATGCTGGCACTCGACCCACCAGGACGACATGCTTGACTCCATACCGAGTGGAACGACTTAGTTCAGCTCTGCGTGCCAATAAGTATTTGATGCCTTGGGTGCACGCTCCGTTTCAATAAGAGGCAGAAAAATGATTTTCTGCGCGTATACAATAAATATATGTTATTTTCACGCTTACTTGTTGCATGCTGGGGGGCTCCAGCCCCCAGACTCGCCTTAATTCTAGATAGAGTTGCTTCATCTACAGATAACACGATCTTCACCCTTGTACAGTGGCGTCGGAAGTGGGGTGACGAGGGGGCTCAGAGCCCCCCCCATCGCCAGCCAGGGGGGGCTGAGCCCCCCCCCCCATTTTTTGGCCCGAGCGGAGCGATGGCCATATTTAATTTTTGCGCGTAACGCTATTGGACGCACCTGGAGGCGACTTGACGTGTCGCAGCAACCACGCCACGAACAAATGGACATTTCAAAGCATGCTCCTTGCTTTCATCTTGCAGTTAAAAGTAAACAAACGTCGTTGGCTTGAAGCTCGCTACGCTCGCACTTTGAAGTAGCTTTTCGAAGTTACTTTATTTCTATGCAATAACATGTCGTTCACAGTCCATGAATATTTACCATGTCAAAAACATTGAAAATCTAAAGAGAAAACAACCGCAAATTTTACATTAAATTTCTTAGGCAAATATTCATAGTGCAAACCTGTGCAGGAGTACCTTTGGATTAAAATAGGCACGCACAATTGTTCTCTTTAAACAAAATTTGACCTGTTGTAAGTATCACGTAAAATGGGGGGGGGGTCGCGCTTAAGGATTTTTAAAAATATTTGAGCCCCCCCCAGCGAGAGGGACTTCCGACGCCACTGCCCTTGTAGCATTTTAACTTGTCGAGGCTCGGGGGCTCCGCTCCCCAGACCCCCCTTTCTTCAAGACAGAATTGATCTGCCAAATTTTCGCCGTTTTTAGGTGTTTTTCGGCTCTAAAAACTGAACCACGTGAGCTAGGTTAGTGAAATTTCGCGTGTGCCGAGCCACGAACATACCTAATAAGCCTGCAAAATCTCAGCCAGATCGGCCGAGCCGCTCAGGAGGAGTAGTGCACACGAACATACACACTCTGCAAACTCAACAGTGTACTCAGTACACTCTAGTTAGAGTGTGCTCATGAGTACACTCTAACTTGCGTGAACTCAGAAGAGTACACTCGAACTAGCGTGTACTCAGATGAGTACACTCTAGCCAGCGTGTACTCAGATGAGTACACTCTAGCCAGCGTGTACTCAGATGAGTACACTCTAACTAGCGGGTACTCAGATGAGTACACGGCAATTTATGCAGCTGAAAGTGTGTACTCATCTGAGTACACGCTAGTTAGAGTGTACTCATCTGAGTACACGCTGGCTAGAGTGTACTCATCTGAGTACACGCTGGCTAGAGTGTACTCATCTGAGTACACGCTAGTTCGAGTGTACTCTTCTGAGTACACGCTAGTTAGAGTGTACTCATGAGCACACTCTAACTAGAGTGTACTGAGTACACTGTTGAGTTTGCAGAGCACGCAGACAGAAAAAGTTTTTTAACCCCACTGGAGTAACGGGCTTCGCTATCGCTCAGCCAATAACAAGAGTTAGAAACCAGATATGTTGAACCTAGAGGTTCAATCTGTAACGCCAATTGCCCAGTTTTAGGATGTTCCCCCGAAGGGAGATGGGCGACTGAGAGGCGCTTAATCTTTGAAACCGTGCAAATATGTATGAATGTTCTAATTACATTGGACCGGAACCATCCGGTTTCATAATTAGCAACGTACTTTTTTCCGGTTCTAGAGCGCACTTTACATCTTCGACAGTAACAAACCGCCGATTGTCAATAACAGCGTGGATAAATGCTGTGTTGATAACATCTTCCAAGTAATTTCGGAGGTGATCTCTGATCTGCGCAGCAGCAATCCGTCCGGAAGGTATGGCAACTGGGTCGTCGGCACTGGGCAATCCAGGAGGGATGTCCGTGTGCTCGACAGCGCTTCTCTCAAGGCGGGAACAGGCAGGCGGGACTTCCAACCAACATTGTTGGGTTGTCGTCAACTTTTTCAACTTGGATCGCAGCTCAACGATTGGTTCCTTTGGAATAGGAAGGTGTTCGTAAGTTTTGTACGGTGTTAACCCCGAAAAAGCGCGATAAACGTCTGGAGGCATAGCCAGGTAGGTGAAGCTCATGGCTTGTTCAATGGCCGCCTGTCTTCTTTCTTCAGCTGCGTCTATTTGTTGTTGTTGGGCTCGTGTCACTGGCATGGTGGTTGAAGGTGGATGAGGTCGACAGCAGCAGAAGTGATACGTACATGCGCACGAGACTGTTAGAAACTAGGGGTACGCGCCGTTTTGTTTATGCGCGTAGTAGGCGAGCGATGCGTCTGTATTCTTGTAGAAGATGGTTAAGAATATATGCAAAGTAAGGCCAATACAGGGTCAATGTGAAACTCAATTTTAAAAGTTTGGTCACAAATTGGTAAATTTTGGGGAAAGTAAAGGTCTGGGATGAAATTGGAAGTCATTTTCGTGACCAGCACACCAAAAACTGCAGGAAACTATGTAAAACTCGATGTAAAAATTTTGGTCGGAAATTGGTAAATATTTGGAAAAGTAAAGGTCTGAGATGAAATTGGAAGTCATTTTCGTGATCAGCACACCAAAAACTGCAGGGAACTATGTAAAACTCGATGTAAAAATTTTGGTGCGAAATTGGTAAATATTTGGAAAAGTAAAGGTCTGAGATGAAATTGGAAGTCATTTTCGTGATCAGCACACCAAAAACTGCAGGGAACTATGTAAAACTCGATGTAAAAATTTTGGTGCGAAATTGGTAAATATTTGGAAAAGTAAAGGTCTGAGATGAAATTGGAAGTCATTTTCGTGATCAGCACACCAAAAACTGCAGGAAACTATGTAAAACTCGATGTAAAAATTTTGGTCCGAAATTGGTAAATATTTGGAAAAGTAAAGGTCTGAGATGAAATTGGAAGTCATTTTCGTGATCAGCACACCAAAAACTGCAGGAAACTATGTAAAACTCGATGTAAAAATTTTGGTCCAAAATTGGTAAATATTTGGAAAAGTAAAGGTCTGGGATGAAATTGGAAGTCATTTTTGTGATCAGCACACCAAATACTGCAGGAAGCAATGAAACACCGAGGAAATTTTGGTCCTTAATCATGTGATTCTAGTTGAAAGTATGGGTCTTCAGTTGTTAGGTTTTTTAAGAGTGTTTCCTGTTCATGGTGTCATGCCATGAACCCTGACCCTGTTACTCAGTCGAGTAACATTGAACAGCCAGCATTGTATTGCTTTATACGATTCACAAATACTTCAATTACCATACGATATCTCCTTGTTACTGAACTTATGAATACGCAATAATATTAGTAATACCTAAAAAGCCTTTCTCCCTTTTAGTTTAAACTAGTGGATTAAACTATATTGATTTATCTGCATTAATTAAAAAGAGACATATTTACAGGCAGGCTGATTTCAACTACTTTACGGAGAAGACCTTCTGTCAGATCCAATGAATCGTTTCATAGAATCCAATGTCGAGGCCACTTATTGCTAAACGCAAGTTTATCTTATTCATAATGATAGTCATGGTGTGTTATATAATCTTTGAAACAGTTTAGCAAAAGTATTTACCTAACATTCTGAGTAAATTAAAAAAAAAAGCCAACTCAAACCATGACCAACACAAATTACCAGTTGTCGCAGACAATGTATGATTAAGTTAAAAGAATCGTCTCATGAAATCATATGACCAAGTCAGTGAATCGTCTCATTGAATCTGATGTCAATGTCAAACCTTGAATGCGCTACACTCACTCATCATATGGTTTTCTTTAAGGTTAGTACTATAGTAAACTCACAGCATTGCAATGAAGCCTTTTCCCAGAATCAGTGCCAGGAGTCAGCAAAGACTATTTATTTTGGCAAGATTAGCATCTGGTTTGTACTCATAGAATGTATTAATATATTTTCTAACTTGTAATTGAGCAAAGCAAACAACTAAAAAATATAGTGTCTGAGAATATAAATGGAAATACACTAACAAAGGTTAAAAAGACCAAATCATTCTTGCAATTATCAAACACACTCCACTGACTAAAACATTTCCCCTGTAGCGGGGGAGGGGAGAGGCGTAATAATTGTCACTTTCATTTTCCGTATTTCACTGAGTTGACACTCCGGAGGGGTTTCAATCATTCTAAAATATCGAAAAACTATGACCGTACTCACTTCTAAGCCCTTCTGCTCTTTAGTTTGTTTTATTTGCCAATGTTTTGCCAGGTCCCGTATTTGAGAGTCGCGGCCGCAAGTATGAAAAATTGCTACGAGCTGCCAACCACTGCCAACCTAACCACGCTAAGAACCTAATTCAAAAAGATGTTTTGAATATTTCAAACAATATTAATCGTGAATATAAGATAAACTCCCCCTGGGGGAGATTTAGGAGCCTTCCGGTGCGAAATTTTGAAACTATTTGTGCGGTAGTTGCTGAGAAACGTGAGTGAGTTACAGACAGACAGACGCACGACCAGTCACTTTTTGGTACCCCCAAACACGGCATGGGCTCGCTATCGCTCGCCAAAAAGTCTGAATATTCAAACCAAATTGGTAAGAAGTTATTAACAGACTTGAGGTCTGAAAATTCAGACCATTTAGATGGTCTGAAAATTCAGAACTCGAGAGTCTTACATTTAAGAGTTTGGTGGTTTGAAAATGCAGTCCTGTACGAAGATTGTGAACTTTAAGGTTCGTGACATGTTCCATATGACATACATAGAAAGAATCTCAGGTGTGAGTGAACCTCCAGACAGGGCAACATTGAGTAAAAATTGTGATGAGGGGGAAGGTCCTTTGTCCTTTTCCCTACCTCTCGACAGGCCGGCCTGTGGCACCCAAGGAAATGGCGACACGGAGCCACCCGCGAGAGGTAAATTAGAATGTGGATTGTTCAACTTCCACCCATATTACGGAGATAAATCTTGCAGCAGAGAATGGTTCTCATATGGCCGATTAAGTCCTGTCAATTGGGAACTTTTCAACTAATATATTTTCACATTTTAAACAGAAGTAGGTATGTTCCACAACATGCGCGCCATCTAGCGGACAAACGAAATCTTGGGTTGGTCTGAATATTCAGACTTAACCATCTAAATTTTCAGACTGCTCTGGTCTGAATTCAGGTTCTGAGACGATCAAGTCGCAATTTTCATACCGGAAGGCAAAATTTTCAGACAAGCAGTCTAAAAAAGGTCTGAAAAATAGATTTAGACCACCAAGTCTGACAAAAGTGGTCTGAATTTTCAGATATTTTTTTTTACAGTGAACGGATTTGGAAAAAGTTGCCGGATAGCTTCAAAACCTTGCGCGCAGTGAATTTATGTCTTTTTGTAAGGTATTTTTGATATGCCTTTAGAGCCTTGTTAAAGTGGCCCAAAATTATTTTTCTTTAGAAAATGTTCTTAAAAGTGTGATCTTTCCAATGGAAAACCCCACATTCCTTCAAAAAAATCTGGAAAGAAATGAATTTTTTTTTCATTTAACCAAAATTTTAGTGTTAATGGCGAGCCTCCCCCCTTAACGCCATCCTTCACAGAAAGTCTACTGAGCACAGCTTCTTCAAAGAAAGGAGGCATCGCAAATTTTACGAAGAATTGCTTTGTCTTATGAAGCAAACCCCTCCGAAGCATTACTTCGCAATGGGAAGGAATTCTTAAATGCCTTATTTTTCTTTGAAGTTATAACTGCGAAAAGCTTCGTAGGTACTTTTTACGAGTGTTTTTTTCGGCGCCACATGGCAAAATCGTGACTCATAAATATTATCGTCGCAGCACGACGATGAATCCAATCGCGGTACCGCTGAGTCAGGCCTCACGATCGATTGTGGTTAGTTGACGCCATGTTGCACCTGCTGCTGGCCGTGTTCGTCTTAGGGGCTGGTAAATTAGTTTCCTCGCATCAAAATTGGAAAGGGCGCAAATCAGTTTAGGACTTTCGGGCCAAATTTGTGTGCTCATCTAAAGGCATTACATTCATACGCCCTTACTTCCATGAATTCATTGGATGCATTGATAAAACCGCATGAGATTGTTTTCATGCCACCCCTTAAGAATTTAGAAGGGATTGCAAATCCAACTATCACCTTGATATTGACCTTGTTTCAATCATAACACCTTTGTAAAGATAACAGTAATTTCAATACATTACTAGACAAGGTAGGTTCACGCCAGACCGCGTCTTGTCGTAACAGGCTTCGCGATGTCTCGCTGCCTGTTCCACCAATCCGCGCCTGGCGTACCTACCTTGGCCTGCGGCGCTCCGTCGTCGGTTACTTCTAACTTGTTTCTTTCTGGGGGGCCCGCCCCCCAGACCCCCCCTCATTATAGATAGAGTTGCTTCATCTACAGATAACACGATCTTGACCCTTGGAACTTTTTAACTTGTTGAGGCTGGAGGGCTCCGCCCCCCAGACCCCCTTTCTTCAAGACAGAAGTGATCTGCCTGCGGGAAACTCAATTTTTCGCCGTTTTTATGTGTTTTTTTGGCTATAAAAACTGAACTAGTTGAGCTAGGATGGTGAAATTTCGCGTGTGCCGAGCCAAGGACATACCCAAAAAGTGTGCAAAATCTCACCGAGATCGGCCGAGCCGTTCAGGAGGAGTAGTGCGGACACACACGCAGACAGGAAAAACTTTTCAACCCCACCTGAGTAACGGGCTTCGCTATCGCTCAGCCAATAACACAAGAGAGGTGGTAATCTGGAATAACTTTAAGAACCATGTATGAAAAAAACATAACTTCAGATGGAACTGAAAACTATGTCAGTGTCTACCTGTTAATGTATTGTTCGTGTTGAAGATGTACTTCTATCCATGTTGGCCACTGTGTAATAGGGGCCGTCGACATTTGCGACTTTTCGATTTTGACAACGGAATAGCACTCAAAAGTTGCGTTTTTTAATGCTGATTTCAGATCTGTCCTTGGTTTTGCGATCAGACTAAGCTTTGATGACCCTACCGGCCGTTTTATGCAAAAAAGCGGTGTTTTTCATGTTTCTACTGTGTTAAGGCTCCCGGACAGCCTCCACGTCGTCGGCCAAGGTAGGTGACCGTTGAGTTGTCTCCAGTAGCATAAAAGACAACACTCTGAGCCACGAGGGGTCGTGGGTCACCCCTCTAATGTGCCAAAGACCTGAAAAACTGAATTTTTTGGTCGAAAATCACTCAATTTTTACCATTTTTTCACCGTTTATCGACTATTACGAGAGCCCACGGGCCCGAGGTCATAACTTACGCAGACCAAAAGGTGTCACTGGGTATAAGAAAGGTCACCCAGCCCCTGCCCGGGCCCGGGGAGGCGCTGGGGCAGCGAGAGAGGCGGTGTCGAATATGTTCAAAATGACCAAAATCAGCTGATCGGCCGCCTGGGACATGCTGTGTAGGGGATGGGAGCGTGTCGCCGCGCCGGTCACGACGCTTCGCCCGCTGCCCGCCCAGCCGGCCTGCTAGCCAGCCGGCCTGCCAGCCCGTCGGCACTGCGTAAGACTGCAAGAGGGACAGAGCGACGGGAGCTGCAGGGCGGGCAGGCTGAAAGCGTTTCTGAAGAATCCATCGCTGCCTCTGTCGCACCCCGGAGGCAGAGCGACGGAGTGCTGCTGGCGCGTGTTGAGTTTGAGTTGCCTAGGCACAGTGAGGCAAGGCGTCAGAGTCGGCGGTGACCGCTGCAAGCGTCGTGCCAGCCTGGCATGGTCGACATGAGCCCCGATGGCCTGAGCCCCGGCCGAGCCCGACTTGAGCGCCGACACGAGCACTGACTGAGCTACGATGGCCAGAGCCCCGAACCGAGCCTGGTTTGAGCTCCGACCTGAGTCCCATCTGAGCCCCACGCCGAAAAAACTTCCATTTTGGAATTGTTCTTCGAAGATTTTGGTTCAAATTGAAAATTTTAACTTTTTAGGCGCGGGTCTCAAATGAGGATCAAATGAGGCCCAGGTCGGGGCTCAGAACAGGCTCAGGTCGGGGTTTTGGACATCGCAGCTCGAGTCGGGCTCGGCCGGGGCTCAGTTCGGGGCTCTGGCCATCGTAGCTCAGTCAGTGCTCGTGTCGGCGCTGAAGTCGGGCTCGGCCGGGGCTCAGGCCATCGGGGCTCATGTCGACCATGCCAGGCTGGCACGACGCTTGCAGCGGTCACCGCCGACTCTGACGCCTTGCCTCACTGTGCCTAGGCAACTCAAACTCAACACGCGCCAGCAGCACTCCGTCGCTCTGCCTCCGGGGTGCGACAGAGGCAGCGATGGATTCTTCGGAAACGCTTTCAGCCTGCCCGCCCTGCAGCTCCCGTCGCTCTGTCCCTCTTGCAGTCTTACGCAGTGCCGACGGGCTGGCAGGCCGGCTGGCTAGCAGGCCGGCTGGGCGGGCAGCGGGCGAAGCGTCGTGACCGGCGCGGCGACACGCTCCCATCCCCTACACAGCATGTCCCAGGCGGCCGATCAGCTGATTTTGGTCATTTTGAACATATTCGACACCGCCTCTCTCGCTGCCCCAGCGCCTCCCCGGGCCCGGGCAGGGGCTGGGTGACCTTTCTTATACCAGTGACACCTTTTGGTCTGCGTAAGTTATGACCTCGGGCCCGTGGGCTCTCGTAATAGTCGATAAACGGTGAAAAAATGGTAAAAATTGAGTGATTTTCGACCAAAAAATTCAGTTTTTCAGGTCTTTGGCACATTAGAGGGGTGACCCACGACCCCTCGTGGCTCAGAGTGTTGTCTTTTATGCTACTGGAGACAACTCAACGGTCACCTACCTTGGCCGACGACGTGGAGGCTGTCCGGGAGCCTTAACACAGTAGAAACATGAAAAACACCGCTTTTTTGCATAAAACGGCCGGTAGGGTCATCAAAGCTTAGTCTGATCGCAAAACCAAGGACAGATCTGAAATCAGCATTAAAAAACGCAACTTTTGAGTGCTATTCCGTTGTCAAAATCGAAAAGTCGCAAATGTCGACGGCCCCTACTGTGTAAGTACAGTCCTAAAAGGAGGATCCCAGGGGCAGGCAACCTGATAGAAAATAATACTAGAATTGAAAGTGTTCTCAAGTCATTTTAACTTCTGCTTAAAAATATTTGAGATAAAAGTCTCAAGAAAATTCGGGGCAATGGAGAAGGCACTTGCTGGCAGTCGGTGCAGCTTATTTTCCTACCTTTTTTTGCAGCCTCGGCGTCTGCCGCTGTGAGCAACCCTTTCCTTGACAGCAAGATCATCGGCGGAACAACAACTCATGTGGACGACGCCCGCTTTATGGTAACCCGAAACGAAATCAAAAGGGGTAATAGACTAAAAAGATGAAACCCTACGGGGCCGTCTATTAATTACGTTACGCACCATGGGGGAGGGGGTATCTGAATAGGGTAATGCTGCGGAATAAAGGGGATGGAGGGTCCGAGCCAGCGTATAAATACATTGAATTTGAGAGCAACATTACAGCAGTACTAACAGTAGATCAGGTGAAGAAAAGTGTTTCCCTGGGAAATTTTTCTCGACGTTACGGTGTCGGAGGGGGTAGGGGCTTCTGGTCTAGCGTCATGCAGCGTAAGGGAAGGTGGGGCTCATTGGGACGGATTTTTTCTTTGCGCTCTACGTCAGAGGGCTTTCGAGCTATAATGGTCGGGGCAGGCCTAAATTTGTGCGTTGACATCTAGCCTATCATATCCTGAAGCAATCAAACTTATTTCGACACGTTTTTAGGCAGGAGAGATATTTTCCGTAGAGTCTGCACTTGTCCCAATGTGGACAGTACCGGGGCACATTGGGACAGCAATGAAAAAAATGTGGATCTAAGTCGTGCATTTATTTTTTCGGACCGCCAAGTTGTAGAAAAAGTTGTGCTGAATACAATGAGCGCGGACTCGGATCTCTGGTTCCAAGCGTTCGGAAGATACGCTGCTTTCAATGGAATAGTACTATTTTTCGTGTTTTTTTCGACCTCTCTACTCGAGAAAACCCTGAAGTAATGACTTAAGAGACCGCATGCATAAGATAACTTTTATTTGTTTGGACGAGACAAGACAATATATGTACGATTCATGTATTTTTGCTATCCACATGGCCCAGTAGCCTCACCCTGTCCCAATGTGAAATGAGCCATTTTAAAACGTCAACTCGGTCTGTGGCCCTTGACCTCAAGGCCAAGCTCCGCGCGTTGACCCTTTTTGACGCCCATTGCACCAGGGAACACATTTCTAACCTCGGCACGATCATCCGACGTGCATTTCAGACGCTAGAAAGAAAACAAAATTTAAAAATCGTGCTACTTTTCATCGTTTTTCGTGCAATCGAAACCACATTTCTCAGTCAGAAAGCGCCCAGTTCTGTCCCAGAGTCGTGAAAACAGTAAACCAAATAACGCTCTATTATGGTCAATTTTCCGGCGAGCCTGACATAACCGGAAGTTGGAAATATTGAAGGTTTCCTAATGTACCCGGTGTCCCACTGTACCCCACCTTCCCTTACACTGTGGCAAAAAGGTACGGAAAATTCTGTTAATTTTTTGGCCAGGATTCTCCGTAGCCCTCTTATCAACATTCTCCGTAGGCTCTTACAGTATTCTCCGTAGGCTCTTACAGTATTCTCCGTAGGACCGCACAGTATTCTCCGTAGGACCTGGAAGACTGTATAGTCCTACGGAGTAGGGCTCTGACTTTTGCCCGGGTCTGCGGGTCTACCCGGAGCCTTGGGTCCACCGCCCTGGCAGTAGGCAACACGCAGTGCGCTCCAGTGGGCCGTGTTGCCTACTTCTAGGGCGGTGGATCCAAGGCTTCGGGTAAACCCGAAGACCCGGGTCCACGGGTTTACCCGCAAACCTGGGTACCCGGGTCTACCCGTAAACCCGGGTCTTACCCGGGCGACCCGGGTACCCGCGGTCCGCGTTTTTAAGAGCTCTACTACGGAGATCACTGTAAGGTCCTACGGAGAATTGCGGTCCTACGGAGAACATTGACAAGGGGGCTACGGAGAATTACGACAAGCTGGTTACAGAATTTTCCGTAGCTTTTCGCCACAGCGTAACAGTGGGGGGGGGGGGGGGTGCCCAAGAGTGCGTAACGTAACGAAAGGATAGCCTCTTGAACTGTGCTTTCAAAACAAGTTGTAACTTTTCATGTAGAACCTGCATATTCGTAGAAGCACCTTTCCGGCATTATGCATAGGGTACTCCAATGAGTTTTGAAACGAAAGTACGCTCTAAAAGCAGCCTCTGCGCATGCGCAGAAGCCCTCTTTGGGGCTTATCCTTTTGAAGTATATCAGATAAAATTGTTGGGCCTGTGAACGAAGAACTTTAGAAGTGCCCCCTGCCCCTCCCTCTTCGGTTTCTCATGTTACATCTTTCCCGGGGCCACCAAATATTTGTCAATGCCACGAATCTTTTGTAAGGAAGATTACGGAAATGTCGTCATCGTCGATTTTGATGAAATCTTGGAACAGTGCGGCAACATCAAATTCACTTTCTTCTTCGGCATGTTGCATTTGCGTTCTAGGTGCAAGTTATAACAGTTGGAACCACAGATGTGGCTACCTGCGGTGGTACTCTGATTTCGACAACACACGTTCTTACCGCCGGCCACTGCGTACCGTAAGTTAATCGCTGCAAGCTTAGGAGCAAAGGTGGTCGAAAACTGGTTACACGCGGTTACACGTCACACTGGTTATATGCCACTGACTACATACAAGCGTTGTTCAGCTGAAATCTTAGTGAGTGGGAGTGAGTGTCGGCTGGACGCGTATAATGCACTCTTAAAAACCTACGAAGCATTTGCTTCATAACTACAAAGAAAACGAAGGCATTGTAGAATTGCTTCGTATTGTGAAGGAATGCTTCGTATTACGAAGGATTTCGCTTCATAATACGAGAGCGATTCTCACGTTTCGGGGTAGTTTTGGCGTCTCTGATTTGCCGAAAGTGAGAAATATCCAATTAAGTTTTTCTGATTATTGGGGTCCTGGATGATACTAGAGTTATGGCAATGGTATTTATAGTCAAGACCTTGTACTACCTTCCTAAAAACATGAGCCATAAGGTATTCCCATACGTTTTAGTGGGTGTTTTGATCACGGAAATTACGTTATCACGGAAGTTACAAAGTGTGAAAATCGGCTTTAACGGCTGACTCGGGCTTGCTGTGGCTTAAAAGTCGTTCCAGGGTCAAATGATACTCTAAGCCCGACATTTAAGCGGAAAATTTTTTCACCTAGTGCTGCTGCAACATTGGGTAAAGGGTGCCACGGAAGTTACAGGTAATTGTTGATACACGCCATTTTATAATGCTCTAGCCCGCTTTGAGACCGTGTACAGCATCTTAGATTTCCGCGACCCATGCAATTATATCTCAGGGACTCCACTTTGATGGCTTGTGTCATGGAAAGTTTAAAGTTTGGCTTGGGGAGAAGTCCACAGCTGCCTTTTCGAAATTTGTGTAGTGAAATTGAATATACGGAGGACATTTTTCGTTGCAGCATAAGTACCTTTGAAAGAAGTCTGGCGTATTGGTCTTCGGTCGAAATTAGCTCGAGACATGCCAAGTTTCGAATCCCCATCGACAGTTGGCAGCATTTTCGAACCACACCACCACACTGGGGGCGGAAAGTTCGAGTATGTTCTCTTTGGACAATCACGGAAGTTACATTTAGGGTATTCCAAACGCTACGTAGACCAAACCAACGAACGTGAACTTTTCGAAATGTGTGCGTTTAGTGGGCAATGGCCCTCCCTAACATCAGAAACAAACCCCATGTCGATATCTGCGCTCGTTTGGGCACAGGAGTCAGAAGAAACGAAACTACCCCGAAACGTGAGAATCGCTCACGAAGCAGTTTTTCGTAGATTTTACAATGCCTTCAGTTTTTAGGGGTTCCGACGAAGGAGGACCCCTATTGCCCGGGACGGCTCAGATTCTTTCTTCCGCCGACGCAAATCTAAAAATGGTTCCCGCCAAATTACTCCTTATCCTAAAAAAATGAAAATTGCTGAAAATTTTGAAAATTTATCGTAAGAATTTAACGTAAACGACAAAAACATAAATTTGCAACAATGAAGCACCCTTATCCCTTCACATTTTCCAGAAACGTTTCAAAGACAAAATGTGCTACTCCCCAAAACTACACTGTTACAAATTTTGTCGTAAATTAGCGACAAGAAAGTCGCTAATTTTGATAGCGACGGAAATCGTTCTTAAAGTACTTCGTCGTAACTGAACGACTAAAATATCATTTCTCGACGACAATGTCGCAATCGCGATTACATATTTTGACATCTGAAATTCCCGAATAGTTGGTGAAAAGTTACAATTTTGCTCGCTTATTTACGATTTGTGTCATTCATTTACGATTCATAACACAATTTAACGACAATGGTCGTAAATGTACGACTGAAGTCATAACAGCACGACATATTCCATAGATAATTTACGATTGTTCGTAAACTTACGATTAAGTCGTAAATTTACGACTTAATTCGTTTCAAAACGAAACGTGTCGCTATCAAAATTAGCGACAAATATGTCGTACATTTACGACTCAAGTCGTATCTGTACGACTTGAGTCGTAACAAAATATGTCGTTTAAAAACGACATAATTGTTCTACAAAATGTCGTCAATTTACGATAATTTTTAACAGTGTAAGCATCCTGCCTCATCAAAGTGACAAAAAATCATGTCTGTTCTGACAAAATAGTTAAAACATGAAAAAAAAGTCACCATGGCAACGACACGATGTCATCGTACCAACTGTCAAAATTTAAAGTCGCCGATAAAAAGAAATCAAAACGCCGTGAAATTCGAAAATGCCAATGCTAACGCATTGCACGGTGTCCCGACATTGGAACATCTTTGAAGTCTGTCAGTAAAAAGTTCGAAGCAAAAAAGACGCAATAAATTAATTGTCGGGGGTTGGCAACAATTTTCTCGGCGTCTGCGCCCTTTCGAAAATCGCGAGGCTGAAAAAACGAGTAGTCGCGCATTGAAACTGCCCCTCCATTGTTGCTGAGGTTGAATTGTTTGGCTTGCTTTTAAAGGTTGCGGTTCTCTTGTGATGTTTTCCTCAATTCTGTAACCAGCACGACGTTGGTTTGACGAACTTTATAAACTCGGGAGAGGTGGTTTCGAAACGCGGATGACTTTAGTTTGACGAACATGAGCCCTGTAAATCGCGAGATCGCGAGATGGACTGAGATGGTCATTGTGTTAACTGAATCAGGTTTGGGGATGTAAAAATGCCGGTAGGATTCAAAGTTACGTAAATAACGGTAAAATTAACGTAATTAACGTTTAGACGACAGACTTCAAATTTATTTCCACAACCGGAACACCGTGC
The DNA here is from genome assembly GCF_012932325.1 of Thrips palmi. Taxonomy (NCBI): domain Eukaryota; kingdom Metazoa; phylum Arthropoda; class Insecta; order Thysanoptera; family Thripidae; genus Thrips; species Thrips palmi. The sequence continues at coordinate 11,238,358 of NW_023144626.1, read as the reverse complement.
AATGCGTTAGCATTGGAATTTTTTGTATTACAAAGCGGTTCTTCGCAGAGTTTTTTCTGTGTGAGTGCGGAAGACGTAGCAGACCGTTTGTAGTCATAGTTTGAAAGTATATTGTAGGTTAGATCAAAATTCGCGTCCACCAGCGTGCGTTGACACTCGCTAATAGTGAAAAATTCCTGACACAAATTTGAGGTCGTGGTATTTGGCTTGTCGTCGGCAAACGGTTTGAAACAACTCTAAACTGAAAAGAAGAACAAAAAAACACGAAACACTGCGAGAAAAACTACGGAGAATCCTGTTAATTTTTTCACAGCGTCGCTATGTACCCAAAACTACAGTGATCTCCGTCTTTTAAAAGACGGAGCTCACTGTTGTTTTTGGTGTTCATCTCTCTGTTGTCCGAGCGGCCAATGCCACATCGGGACGGCATGGTCAAAGCCTCATAGGTCACCGTTGGGTCCCCGAGGACGTTAACGGGCACCTCACAGGGTCCCCGATGACGATGCGAGCATTTTAGACCTAGGTTCCGACCATTCGTTGAAAAGGTCTCGTCAAGATCTACTCGAATCAAGAATAAAAAAAAATTCTTGGTCAACCCCCTTTTTTCAAGATCCTGATTGGTCAACTGGATCTTGAAAAAAGGGGGTTGACCAAGTAATTTTTTTATTCTCGATTCGAGTAGATCTTGATGAGACCTTTTCAACGAATGGTCGGAACCTAGGTCTAAAATGCTCGCATCGTCATCGGGGACCCTGTGAGGTGCCCGTCGACGTCCTCGGGGACCCAACAGTGACCTATGAGGCGTTGACCATGCCGTCCCGATGTGGCATTGGCCGCTCGGACAACAGAGAGATGAACACCAAAAACAACAGTGATCTCCGTCTTTTAAAAGACGGAGATCGCTGTAGTTTTGGGTACAGAGCGACGCTGTGAAAAAATTAACAGAATCCTCTGTAGTTTTTTCTCGCAGTGAACTTGGGCGTTCCGATCGCTTCTTTATAGCCTCGGCCGATCCTTTAAAGATAAATATTGTGATTTTCACCTAGTCATTCACTCTCTACATTAACTTTTACCGCTTTTGGCAACGCAAAACAAGCCTCATGTTGGAGCTGCTCGTACTCATAATCATCGCAGTCCTAACAATATTCACCTTGCGTTGCAGAAGCCCCAAAGACGTAGGGAAGCTCCGCATATTCGTGGGCACCTCAGATTACCTCGGCCAGGGGAAGAACGGCAGAATGGTGAAAGCGAAAGCCTTGCGCCCGCACCCCAAGTTCACCATCATTCGGAACAAGGACGATGAGTACGGATACTTCGACGTGGCTGTCATTCGCCTGCAGGAGGCCGTCTTGCCCTCCGCGAAGACGTCCACCATCGCCATCACGCCGGCACGCGCAGAGCCCAAGGACGGGGCGAACATAGAAGTTGCCGGGTGGGGCATCTACAGGGTGTGTAAACAATTGTTGCAACTTCGGACGGGGCAGCCTATTTTACGTCATTTTAGCCTCACTACATTTCGACGTGTCCTAATAGAATAATCCTACACTACAAACCTAACTGTCTACTTAGTACACACTTACAAATGCATGCTTGGCCAAGTACGCACTTACAAATGCATGCTTGCAAGTACACACAAACGCATGCTTGACGCCGTATAACTCCATGGGTCAAGCATGCGTTTGTAAGTGTGTACTTGCAAGCATGCATTTGTACGTGTGTACTTGGCCAAGCATGCGTTTGTGTGTACTTGCAAGCATGCGTTTGTAAGTGTGTACTTAGTAGACAGTTAGGTTTGTAGTGAAGGGTCGTACACAAATGTATCACCGAAAAAAGGGCGCTACTTCCCCAGGAAAACAAGGGCCAATCTCGCTGATGTCTCACCTTTTTTTTTCGGTGATACATTTGTGTATGACCTTTTTTTTTCGGAGATACATTTTGCATCGTCAAAAATTAGTGGGATGTCGAACCCTTTGAACTATCACTGCAAATCAGAAATGTCCGCGTAATTATATGAGGATAAAACTTTGTAACAAGCCCTTCGGCGAGTAATTTTATGACGCATGTTTGCGTCATGGACTTTGAGAAAACACCGCTTATCACGTGATGTGCTGTTAGGATAGTTCTGTATTGACGCGAAAAGTTAGGATTGTCTTGGATCTGTTCTGACAGTTAGGATTGTCTAGGATCTACTCAATCTACTCTGGCAGTTAAGATTATTCTATTAGGACGCGTCGATTTAACGGGTCATTGTAAAAAGAATAATAACTGTAGGGATAGTACTTCGTCTGTCCGGTTAGTAGATTCGTCAAGCCCACAAATTCTCACAAACTGCCCCGAGGATAACCTACAAAACTTTTGTTTTAGTTTTATTACGATCACCTAATTTTTACCTGTTTCCATTCGATAGCGCCAAGAAATCTCCAGGAAGTTGCGGCGCGCCACTTTCAAAGTTATCAGTCGAGCCCAGTGCAAAATGGATTTCGGCAATGCTTTCAACGCTCAAGAGTTCTGCATCACTTCTGGTCCCAAGTCTGCGTTCTGCAGTGTAAGTACACCGTAAAACGGCGTCACTTCGGACAGCAAGGGTACCTTGATTCACTTCCGCTTTTTGGAGCTGCGTCCCTAGCGGGGTACATTCGGGGGCGAGGGGTCGGCAACTCATATATTACTTCGTACGCGGTGGCTATGTTACCCGTATATATTACCTATATATTACCATATATTACTTGCTTATTACCACAGTTTTGTATATACCCCTATACGTATTACTTTGAATTACTTTATATTACACATATATTACCTATATTACTGGTAATATACGTATACTCCCTCGTACACGGCCAAGGGAAGTTGCCGACCCCTCGGGGGTCATGTGAAAACTGTAGAGGCACTTTTTCATACTTGTTTGGAAATGTGATTGTACCGCAAAACGGGGCAATATGAGACAAATTCCAAGGTTGTTTCTTTTCTTCGTTTTTTTTTTGTTGTGAATTTCACCCTAGCGAGTACTTGCCAAGCATGCTCCAGCGTGAGGGAACATGCCAAGGTTGATTTTCGGTGGAGTGTACATGCCAGGTTGGCTCCAGGTGAAGTGTACGTGAAGCATGCAACGTACACACTTGAGTTTGTAGAGTTATCGCAGGTTGCGAAAAGTTCTTAACAGCTTTGCTATATTCTGCTTACAGGGTGACTCTGGCGGCCCCGCCTTCATCGGCAACGTACAATACGGAGTCGTTTCCTGGGGATCGTGCGGGAAAGAAAAGCCAAGTGCGAGTGTCCTGGCTGACTTGGCTGATCCCCAAATCAACTCATTCGTGAGAAATATGATGCGCACGCTGTAGACTTTGCGTTTCGCCGAAGTAGCCGGTGAAAGTTCACGTGATTCAGAGAAGAAATCAATCCTTTATGAATGTGTTCAATTGAAATAAACCTTATTGTAGATTGCTATTTGATGGTTCTTTCATAGCGTAATTAAGAGAGAGATATCAGTGATTTTAATTCTTTGATGGATTTCTGATGACTGAGGTTAACAGAGAGGGGTGGACAGGTTTACAGGTTTTGCCACCAGATGGCGCTAGTGTAGTAGTTCAAACATACAACGTCTCCCCCTTTAGTCTTTACAATAAAATAAAATTAAAAAAAAAACATTCATGATAAAATATTGCATTAAATTTTAACTAGGGGTACGCGCCGTTCAGTCTGGGCGCGTAGTGTGGCTGAGCGATGCGAATTGACATTTTTTGTGCACTTTGGACTTTGCTTGATTAGACGAAATGTCCATCTTATGGGCTAATATTCAGTGAACTTTAGACCAGGGGTACAAATGGAAGTGATTTTCGTCATCAGAACACCAAAAACTGCTGGAATCAATGTCAAACTCGATTTAAAAATTTTGGTCCAAAATTGGTCAAAATTCGGTGAAATATGAGTCTGGGAAAAGTTTGAAGGTCATTTTTGAGTTCAGCACACCAAAAACTGCAGGAAACAATGTAAAACTCAAAATGGAAATTTTGGTCCAAAATGATCTAATTTGCGATGAGAATATAAGTCTGGAGTCGAAATGAAAGTGATTTTCGTTATCAGCACACCAAAAACTGCTGGAATCAATGTCAAACTCGATTTAAAAATTTTGGTCCAAAATTGGTCAAAATTCGGGTAAGTGTGAGTCTGGGAAAATTTTGGAAGTCATTTTCGAGTTCAGCACACAAAAAACTGCAGGAAACAATATAAAACTTGACTTGAAATTTTTGGTCCAAAATGACCTAATATGGGATGAAAATATAGGTCTGGTGTTAAAATGGGAGTTATTTTCGTTATCAGCACTCAAAAAACTGCAAGAATCACTGTACAATTCATTTCAAAAAATTTAACCAAAAATCGGTTAAATTTTGGGTTAGGGGACAATTAAAATGTCAAAATTGAGGTCAGGGCACTGAAAACTACAGGGAAATACATAAATCTCAACTTGGAAAGTTTTGCCCCAAATTGCGTAGCTCTAGATGAAAATGTAGGATTGGCATTGAAATAAATGTAGTTTTTGTGACCAGTACACTGCAAACTACATACAATACTTAAAACTCAATTTCTGTATATTGTTCCTATTTGTCTTCATGAAGCACCCTCTGTCGTCACCAATTCCCTGATGCCACACCAAAGCGAATCCCTCAGTCGAGTAAAATTCAATTGCCAACATTGAATCGCTTAATTGGCTACTCGTATGCTTGGGTCACTATTCGATACCTCTTTTTCCATAACTAATGAACTCACAATTTTATAAGTTATATTTATGAAACATTTTGTTATTCTTTCATTGTGAACCAGTGAATAAAACAATATTGGTTGGAACATGTTATCACAGTAAATATTAAGAGAGTCAGTTTAGGGTAGGCTGATCTAAACCAGTTAACGGGGACAAATTATTGTCAAATCCAGTGTTTCGTCACATAGAGTCCAATGCCAAGGCTACCCAAGGCTTAATGAACCGACATAATTTATCTTACTCATGTAAACATTACTGAGTAGTACCAGTTACATTAACTTCGGTGAAGTTAAAGGAATCGTCTCACTAAATCCAATCACCAATTCACTCACCGCTCAAAACCTGAGTCGTCTCTTTGAAACCAATGTCAATTCAAACTCCATTAGGATTAAATATACACAACCATATATTGATTCTATTAATAAACTCATGTTAGTACTTTTGGACTCTTGTCAGCTTGCAGCATTGCAATAGAATGAATTTCTCGAGTCCAAACTAAGTATGCCTGCCAATTTCAACACAAGTTATTTATGCATTTCCCTGATTTCCTCTAGTTTGAAAATTTTAAAAAGAGGATGACACTAGAATGAAATAAGAAGATGCACACAATACAAAAGGTCAAAATAAAAACATCCTTTTTACAAAGCTTTGTCAAAGTGCACTGACCTGAAGATGATTCCCCTCTGACAGGGGAGGGGGGAGAGGGGAACGAAACACGTAAATCATTTTCGAATCCATTTTCCATATTTCGCTGTGTTGGTGTTCCAAAATGGTTTTAATCATTCTAGAATGTTGAAAAACTAAGGCCGATCTCATTTCCAAACCCATCTACTCTTTATTTCGTTTTATTTGCTTATTTGCTTAAGTCCCGTATTTGAGAGCCGCGGACCCGCAGGTATGAGAAATTGGTAAGCGCTGCCGCGCTGCCAACCTAACCACGCTAATGACCTGATTCAAAAATATGTTCTGAATATTTCAAACGATACTAAACAACGATTTGAAACAAACTCGTGTTGGGGGGTACTAAGGCGACGTTAAATACGAAATCTTGAAACTATAGCCACTGTAGTTGCTGAGAATCGTTGGTGAGTACAAACAGACTCACAGACAGACAGACAGACGCACGACCAGTCACTTTTCAGCGCGCCCAAACACGGCAAGGGCTTCGCTAACGCTCAGCCAAAAAGAAGTTAAGGAGTTTGTGGCACTACTTACTTTACTAATACACATTACTAACATCTCCCCGTTTTGGTTGAATGAATTCGGAAATAAGCTATTTGGTGGTCCTCGCTAAAAACATACATTTAGAGAACACCAAGGGTCTTTGTACCGGCAAAATCGGATTCCTTGTCCAAAATTACGCCTTGAAAACTTTGAATCACTCATCTATCACATTTATTACCCGATCTGGGACAGGTCTTCAAATTTACCCCAATTCTACCTCACGTGATTGCAAGACTTTTGAAGGCTGCCATTTCCAAACAACTGGAGCTACAGCGGGGAAATTTCACACAAACTTTGACATTACTTACAACAGTATTTTGACTTAATATGAGGTGGAGATGGTCACGCGAAAGGTGGCTTATCTGATCTAAAACTACCCAGAAAAGACGGTTTTCCAATTTTTACAGCGCCACTGCCTTGCACACGGCGTACACAATATTTTAAAATTGGAACATGATAGTTTGGTCCTTTATCTATAAAATCCACTCATCGGATTGGCGAAAATTGATGCTGAACACTAAAACCCCAAGAAAAGTAAAAACTACCACAAAAACTGGAAAACAGTCAAACATCTTTTTAAGGCTGTCCTATCAACAAACGGGCGCCGGATTCGTGTTCCCCGCGTGATTTCAATTGAGATATTCCCAACTTTGTGCTCAAAGACTTTTTGTGTGTCAATTCTTGAATACCCAGTGGAATGCCTGTTGCTTATGGAATACTGTGAAAATCATACAAGTTTATGAACACCAAGTCACCTTTATTATGAGTCTGCCACTACAGAGAGCAATGTTTTGGTTTGCTTTCAACGTTGGATACCATCAGAAGCAGTCACCCTGTCCACGAATTGATTCAGAGGGGCTGCTCAGAGTACCTTATAAGGTTAGTACATTTTAAACAAAAGACTGGGTATGAAGTGATGGTGGCTTTGAACTATAGTTTTTATTTAAATAAAATAAAATTTAAAACCAGTCCATGTGAGAGCAGAGTTGGGCGGAAATGATTTGAATTCACCAACATGCTGGTGATAAGTTCCACCGCTCAGTTTTTATGTGAGACATGAAGACTGCTGTTCTCGTGAACGGTGCCGCATAATTTGATCACAATTGTCTCGTCAAATTGAGCATTGCCTTTGTCACGTTGAAAGAAACGTGACTGCTTTCCAGCTGGCTAGTGTCACGCTCAAATTAATATGACAATTGAACCAAGCCTGTCACGTTCCTTTGAGTGTGACCTGTCACGTTTAAAGGAACGTGACGTCACATTCGTTGAATAACATACACTGTTAAAAAAAAAATCTTAAAATTCAGACCAATTTTGTAAGACCTAGTGGTCTGATTTCTGAATTAAGACCGGAAGTATGCGAAAGATGAATCCTCGGATGAAATTTAAGACTTTCGCCGTCTTAAAAGCAAATTCAGACCATCCAGACAAAAAGTCTGACAGGAGTGACCGGAAATTCAGACTAAGTATAAGACCATGTAGTCTGAATCGTCTTTTCAGACTATTCTACTGAAAAGGAAGGGCGATTGATCTTAAATTTCAAACTGGTTGTTTATTTTGAGACCATGGCTCTGAAACGGGAGACGTATTGTTCTTAAATGTCAGACTGGTTGCCTCACTTGACCAAATTTAACTGCAATATTTGAGCGCTCGATATAAAATCTTAAATATTCACGAACAGCTCGAGTTGTCCGCAGTTTAACTCCCGCAACACGCCCTAGGTTTGTTTATTTGTGGCCTCCCTGCGTCCAGCGAGCGCGCTTGGAGTCATCGGCATCCTGCAGCCGTGCCCTCAGAGCGGTCCCGTGGTGTAATGGATAGCCCGCAAGGCCGACGAGCGAAGATTCGATGGTTCGAATCCCCAAGATATTCGGAGTTTCCGAGTAAAGAGCACGGCCGATAAGTAACGCTCAAGTTCTATCAATGACTTCTCTCGCAATGGAGTGAAGGTTCAACGTTACAATTTTGTGTTTTTGGCTGAATTTTCTTCAGAGCGGCCGTGTCTAATAATTCAGACCACCTAAATCTTAATTTTCAGACCACCCAATTCTAAACTTTGAGACAACCCTATTCTAAATTTTCAGACCGCCGAAATGGTCTGAAATTTCAGAACCCCTTACTGTTAATTGACTTCAGTCAAATTTTGTCTGAAATTTCAGAATATTTTTTTTACAGTGTAGTGACGAAGCAAGAGCGTGACTGAAATTAATTACTACTGCACGACGATGCCGACTGCGCGGCAATATAAGTCAGTCCTACCGACACGTCGCGGTATGTAAGCGCCATGCTTTGCCTGTTGCTGACCGCATTCGTCATCGGGGCCGGTAAAAAAATTGTTCGAATGAAAATAAGCGTAGCAGACATATTCAGTAAAATTGGCTTCAGTCCGTTTTAATTTCTCTCTCCAAAAGTGAGATTAAAGTACTTACGTTATAACACACTCGGCAAACCTTTCCATGTTAGACTTTACGGACAAACGTTGTGTTGTAAAAAAAAGGTAATATGAAGGAGCATGCATAAGCGTACAAAGAAAATACAAAGGGAGAGTGGGGCGATTCGTAACAGGGGCGATTCGTAACAAATTACTGCAAAGCCAGTGGTAAGTTTCCTTGCCACAAATTTGGCAAGCCGTTTTGAATGCCAAAATTTGGCAAGCTTTGATCGGCACTCTTCATAAGCTTGTCAAATTTTGGCAAGCTGGGGAGTATTTCCGGGCCAAGCTTGCCAATTTTCGGCATTCAAAACGGCTTGCCGAATCCGTGGCAAGTAAACTTACCGCTGGCATTGCAGTGATGCGTTTGTTAATTTAAGTGGAGGGAGCAGAGGAAAATCTGAGTATGGCCCCTCCTTCGCTTCAAATAGAAGGTCCTTGAACAGTCGAAGCGGATATGATCGGTGCTCAGGTATAGTTTCGGAGCGCGTCTGAAATATAGGGTACACCGAAAACAGGCCAATCTTTTATTTCAAGTTCTAGTAAGTTTCTGTCTGAGGTTCCCCAGGTATGAATCACCATCGAAGTACCGTTTGGGCCTTGAAGCGTGACCCTTTTACAATGTAACCACGTGGCATAAGTTGCCTTTACGTTGTCCTGTCAGTTAGGAACGTATTTCTTGCGTAACAGGCATTTGGGGTGATTCGTAACAGACCCGTATAAAAACAAGAATTTAAGTAGTTTATGCAATTAAATGCTTGAGTTACTTCTCAAATCATCTGCTGCCCTATTCCAATACATTTACACAGCACAAAATGCTTTTCAAAGCGAGTTATTCTAATCTCTCCTCCAAAATTGAAAGAAAGTGAGGTTACGTTTGACATATCCGATCAGTTAATGCTGGGGCGGTCAACGGCAGCTTGTAATGTAGATTTTAAGGCGCCTGCAGGACATCCGAAGAACAACTGCTGGAGGAGATAACATTCCCGACGATGTTTCATTTGATTTGTAGGACGTTATGAAAAGCCCCACGGCTGTTACAAATCAGCTCATGGCGGGGCGATTCGTAACAGCATGCAGGGGTTTGGAAAGCGTCTTAGATTTCCAAGGATTCCAGATTAATCTAATGGAGCTGTACAGTCTAGATGAAGGGCCAGACTGCTCAACTGGCACAAGTTTGGAACCTATATGCAGAATATTCTTTATTTTGTATAGAGAATTCCGAAATCTGTTACAAATCGCCCCACTCTCCCTTACGCCCTTTTACCCGCAATTTTTCCTGCAGCGTCGGCGGCTGCCGCAGGGACCAACCCCTTTGAGGAGAGCAAGATCATCGGCGGAAAAACATCTCATGTGGACGACGCTCGCTTCATGGTAAACCGAAACGAAATGGAAGCCTGGTAGTCCTGTGGCATTTCAGTCGATTTCTTTGGCTTACCCTACTTTGCATTCTATTTTAAGTCTTAGCCGACTTGCAATATCCTATTCCGTCTTTGAGATCTTTAAGGAATTCTGGAAACACGTTTGGATGAATAATGTTCCTACACTGCCAATCCAAGTGTGAGACAGTCTCACACTTGTAAGTGTGGGACAGTTTGTCTAACGCTTACAAGTGTGAGACACGTTTGTCTCACGCCTGCAAGTGTGAGACAAGGTTTGTCCCACACTTGCTGCCTTGCCTATGCTAGCTCTGTGGTTCAATGCCACGGGTCCCACGCCTGCAAGTGTAGGACAAACCGTGTCTCACGCTTTCAAGTGTAAGACATCGATGTCTCACACATGTAAGCGTGAGACAAATTGTCCCACACCTACAAGTGTGAAACTGTCTCACACTTGGATTGGCAGTGTAGTGGTTGGCCGTTTTTGCACACTCAGAAAAGCTTGCAAAGAAAAGTACTTTGCAGTGTATTCTCCGGCATTGTATTACAAAACCCCTTGCGAACTTTTCTCTCTTAGCATTGCAAAGAAATAGTTCGTAAGTTGCAAAGGAAAACGTTTGCAACGTTGCGAAGCATTGGTTTGTAACGTTGCAAAGCATTTTCTTTGCAAGTTGCAAAGTAATACTTCGCAATGCAAAGAAAATAGTTTGTAAGAGAGTTTGCAATACAATGCCCGAGAATACTTTGTAAGGTTTTTTGTAGTGTTCTAAAGGGCAGGAATATTCCCGGGAATTTAGGGAATTCCCGGGAACGTTCCCGGGCACAATCAGACCCTAAAAATGGGAAATTCCCGGGAATTTTCAAAAAATGGCTAAAACAGCTGGTTTTTGCAGGAAAAACGTAGAAAGTGCAAGGTATCAAGTAATAATTATAAAACACTTGAGTGTATTTCCATTTTCTTTCAGAAGAGAACAAAACAAAACGTTTCGTAATCAAAAATTTGTTTTCTATCAAAAAATTTCATATTAAAAATTTAACTTTTATCAAATAAGATGGGTTTCACATGAAGCAATGTTCCCGGCCAATTGGGAATATTCCCCTAAATGATTGTTCCCGGGAATTTTCGATCACTAGTTTTTTGAGTGCAGTAAAGGGCATTCCACGTCAAACCATCATGGTCCAAAACGTACTTACTCAGATCCAGCCCTCATTTTTTTCTATCGTAGCCTGCCACCCAAAGAACACTCACATTATTAATTTTTTTAAATTCAGTACTTTCGCCGTGGTAATATTTCAAAGTTTAAAATAAAATTTCAAAACTTTTTTTAAATTTTAAGGCGCTCAGATGGGTTGTAAACAGTGAAGGGCAACTTACTATAGTGAAAAACAAACTTGGGACCCCTGCCTGAACTAGAAAACTAGTTTTTGACTAAAAACACCGTTTCTTGAATTCCCAAATTGAATTCAATTCGATAGTGTCAAAAAAACTCTGAAAGTTTTCTTAGATTTTCCCCCAAAACATGACCAAATGGGACCAGTGTTGGTCCCGTGCATAGGAATAATATCCAAGTGTCTGTCTTAAAATTCCGAGGTGAATGTCAGCATTATAATAATTAAGGCATAATATAGGAAGAAAACGTATTCCGAAACTCTTGTAATGCTGACCCTTACCACTGAAATGGTTCCATGGTGTTAGAACAGATTATTGGATATTATTTCAATGCTCGGGACCAGACGACAAATTGCCAACCGTACAAGCGGATAATACCGTATGGACCACACTAGGTAATGTGTACCACCACCCCTGACGTATACTCTGACCAGAAAACGAAGAGCCCTGGGTTCTCGCGGTCGAGGGCTACCTGCAATGCTAGCCAAGGCGGCAGATGTCATAAACCGCGAGGACTCAGGGCTCTTCGTTTTCTGGACAGAGTATAAGGACGGGTCCTTCCAGTGACCCCTTTCGATTTCCGCACTAGATGGCTTGGCGGATTGCTTACCTTAGTAGATGTCCAAAAATAAATTATAAGGTCGCTCGGAGCCTTCTTGGCTGGGTTATAGCTAACCTTATTTTTTTCCCGCACCCATCTGTTACTCTGCAAAGAAGCAAGATACAAACATGCCGTTTGAGGCAAAACATGCGAGATGGTGGATGATACACTGGTAAAACTAAAGCGTTGTATTACCCTGTTTTTAAGCGTTATCAGTTTACGCTTGAAATCAAGCGTAACAGGTTCATCCGCCAAGTTTCCCCTAGTATGGGGGAATTTCCAGTCTATGCCTTTCAAGCGTAATGTCTTCAAGCGTAACTTTATGCTTGACTCAAGAATAGAGTTACGCTTAAGTTTTGCCAGTGTACATTTTAATCGGCAAGACTGCAGCACCTGTCGTTTTTCATTAATTCTAAAATATTCTCGAAAAGTAGTCTTTTACCCGCTTTTACAGTACATTTACGCGTTTTATTAAGGGCAACGGCCCCCTTGACACTTTAGTCGGCAATAATTTCGAAGAGTTGTGGCTTGTGTGTGGCTTCGGTCTAAGTAATACATAGTCTAAAGAATCTTCACACGGTAAAAACGGTACCTGGTTTTCCCAGGAAACCTATGGCAGAGACATAGGCGATTTCCAGGGAGTTCCTGGGAAAACCAGGAACCACCTTTACCGTGCAAGTCGAATGAAATTTCGAAACTGATAATCAACCTTCTTCATCAACTACTGCATTTTGATTCTAGGTGCAAGTTATAACCATCGAGTCTCGAGACCCGAAGACCAATCTGAGCACCATAAATATCTGCGGTGGGACTATGGTTTCTACAACACACGTTCTTACTGCCGGCCACTGCATAGTGTAAGTTCGTTCTTGCTAGAGGGCGGGCAATTTCACCCGGAAAAGGAGAGGGAAATTTGAACGTCATCGCATTACACGTTATGCTGCACTGGGAAGTCTGTGTAAAGATTTATGAATGATTCATTACAGATGACATAGAAAGATGGTTACACTTGATCCAGGAAGCGGAAAAAGGGGAAAACTCCATTTTGACCACACTGTTAAAAAAAGTCTGAAAATTCAGACCAATTTTTTCAGACCTAGTGGTCTGAATCAGAAATTCAGACTTGAGTCAGAATTTTCAGACAGTTGGTCTTAATTTTACACCTTGTGGTCTGAAAAATGAGTTTCGGACTCAAGAGTCTGAATATTTGGATGGCGCGGTATAAATTTTCGGCGTCGGGGTCTTAAAACAGTCATTTGTAGTAGAAGGTCTGAATTTTCATCCTGCGCAGTCTGAAATTGACGCTTTATTTTCTGATAAAAGGCGTGACTGCGTTTCAGGTGCTATGGACCCTGAATTGCTAGAGCAGTAGTAAATAGACTTTTGCTCAGCTAAGCGAACGGCCGTCTAGTGTTGAGTTTAAAATCAGCCTGCACTCCGCTGGTAGCTGCAGGATGCATATGTTTGCCCTGGTTCCGGCCTGGACCGAAGCCCGGGTCACCCGAGCCGAGCCGAGCCGCTCCGGCGGCGGCCAGCCGAGCCAGGCACACCGAGCCGAGCCGGGGGCGTTCGGAAAATCACCGCGGACCGGCGCACAGTGGGACGAAACGCCAAAAACGCGGTGAGAAGTGGATTTTTGAAAATTTAGCGATGGGGTCCAACGAACTATCAGACATTTGCAAGAAAGGTCTGGGCTACACGGGACACTGCTTCGTTCGTCAATATTTCACACGTGTGAGCCCTGGGGGGGCGCCGAACTTGGTCATTTTTCCGGTTTTTCGCGCACTTACTGTCAGGGGTGTACTGTTTGTCCTCTACTGGCCGTGTCGTTTTAAATAACCTCATCATGTTATATATTTTTGGAAAGCTGAGAACTTGACGAATCTAACGCACTCCTCGGATTTAAATTTTGAGTAACCTATCAGAAGTAACAAGCCAAAGAAAGTAGAGTAAAATCGTGTCTTGGACGATTTTCACGTTGAGATAAGTCGAGTTGCGCACATTTGCGCACGGGTGGGAAAAATGTCCGTGACAGAGCAGCTTCTCTACTTTCGGGCCCATACCGCCGAATGCTCCGCAATGCTCCGCGTTTTGATAAAATCAACTTTAAAAATGCGTTTTTTCGCGCGCCGCCGCGCCGCCCGGCTCGGCTGGCTGGCCAGGCTGTGCGGTGCGGCGCGCGCGCGCGCGCGCTGCCGGGACGTACTGTTTTTAGGTCAAGCGTATCAAAGCTTGAGCTATTACTCGCAAAATGTGCGAGGCTGTGTCTACAGTTTGGTCAGAGGCCTAGGTTTGGGATCTGTGGAGGCTGGGGCTGGGGAGGCCCGGGCTGAGGCAATGTACACTGCTCAGAAACATACCAAAAAGGAATATATATATAGGGGGGGGGCCGAGCGTCGCCGTGGCCGTGGCCGTGGCCGTCGCCGTGGCCGTTTTTCGACTTCACGCCTACCAGGGTAACAAGAAAGCTGAGGAGGTCGACAGTTTCTTTTGGTGCAGCTTGCACCATAAAGGCCCTCCTATGGACCGCGGCCTGCGTGACCCCTCCGGCCCCTCCCGCGCACAGCAACGCGCGGCGCGACAGGCCCGACGCCCCCCTCCCCCTCCCCCTCAGCCGCGCCGCCGCGGCCCCTGTACGAGCCGTCATAAACGGCGCTCAGCAAGTCCCCAATTTTTACGGCCGTCGATATGTAAGACTTCTGTCTTCGCGATGCATTTTGTACGCAACCACACCAATTGTTTTTAGCGAGTGTGACAGGCCAATAGCTCATGATTAGACGGCAATTTTGATACCAAGCAACACGAAAATGTGACGGGAGGGAAGATTCAGCCTGCGTGATGCGTTCTGTGCGCAATCACGGAGTTCTCAAGTGAAACAAAACCGCGGCCACAGCTAGGCCGAAACAGAGCCCGGCGCCTCCCGGCCAACGCCACCAGTACCGCGGCCGCGCACACCCAAGCTTGACCTGACCCTGAGCTGAAGCAAAGCTCTCAGCAGAGGTTTTTTTTTCTTAAGATATAAGAAATGTCTTAATGTGCAACTGTGTTTGTTTACCCCCCCCCCTCCCTTTTCTTTCTCGTTACTTTTTCTGGTCTGATTTTGTCAGAAATGGGTTTCTCGCACCCGAAAACCCCCGGATAGTGATTTCGGTAGCGATAGTCGCACGCGTTCCTGGTTTACCCCCCTATCGATTGCCGGATCCGCCCCTGGCGGTACTTTTTCTGGTCTGATTTTGTCAGAAATGGGTTTCTCGCACCCGAAAACCCCCGGATAGTGATTTTGGTAGCGATAGTCGCACGCGTTCCTGGTTTACCCCCCTATCGATTGCCGGATCCGCCCCTGGCGGTACTTTTTCTGGTCTGATTTTGTCAGAAATGGGTTTCTCGCACCCGAAAACCCCCGAGTAGAGATTTTGGCATTGATTTGAGCACTTTATAATTATCACCGCGTTTTTGGCGTTTCGTCCCACTGTGCGGCGCACTATGGGTCAGAATCAGAAAAACCTTTGCAAAATGTCTACCATGGAAACGATTTGAGTTCTCGATGTGAAATTTCTGTGAGGGGGGTTTTGAGGTGCGCTGAATCCATTTCTGGCGTCAATTTGAGTCAGTGGCGTACCCTAGACCCAGTGGCGTAGCCATGAAACACAAATTTTCAGAAATCTTTCCGAATGTTTACTTGCCGAAGTGTTTCCAGGTGCGCTGAAACCATTTCTGGCGTTATTTTGAGTCAGTGGCGTACCCTTGACTCATTGGCGTAGCAGAACAGCATGAAAAGTGGCGATACACATCGGCAACTTTAGCTTGTCCCGTACATTTAAAAATTCTCGAATTACGCCTATGTTTAACCGTTTCGGGTTTTGAACCTAGGTCTGGGTCTAAATGAATGTTATTTTCGTCATTAGCAACCCCAAAAACATATTAAAGAATGCAAAGATTGATTTAAAAAAAAATGGTCCCCCCACCGGGATTTGAACCCGGGTCCAAACCTCTCCGATTTGCTGGAAACTAGCACCGTTGGCTTTTTCTTGTCGCCCCGATTCCAAAAATACCCCTGCATGCCATTCTCGCTGCATACTGTGCCTAAATCGGGCGTAAATCCTCTTCGACCCTATGTAGACCATGATGCACCTGCTGCACCAAGCCCGGGGCTCGGATCGGATTTGCTGCCACGGGGCAGCTCTAAGGGTCACCCAAGGAGGCTGCATACCAAATTTGGTGAAGATCGGACCACGGGAAGTCCCAAAACGAACGAACAGACGAACGGACGCATAGCACGCATCACACTAAATGTTTACGAATATCGCGCCTTTTGGGCCTCTCGGCGCAAATTGGCGCAAATTCCGCTTGGTGCATTCGAAAGGGGACACTTTAAGCTTCACATCGCGATAAGAATCAGGAGGTTGCAAGAGGTTGGCAAAGTTTGGCAGCCTGTTTTGTGAGAGAAATGTATAAAAATATTGACAAATGTGCATGGTCACTTGGTTTTGGCTCTAGCGGCAAAACTATAAACGCTACCTGAAAAATTTTGGTACCAATGGAAAGACGAGGTCTCAAACTACGGGTAACCGTGCTTGTACAATCTTCAAACGAAGTAGCGTCCCGTAGAACGACGCTGAAAGAAGGTACATTTTCTCCGCTCCGCGCTGGGTCGCGCGCTTGCTTCCAAACGGTGGCGACAAAAACGTCGAGCCTGGCGACCAGGTGGGGGATAGAGACGAAGTTTTTTCGTCTTTTAGCAGCGTTGACATTCCTCTTTCACACCTACGATCTATTTTCCCACAATTCAGAACTTGACGAATCGTCATATTGCAAAGGTTTTTCCGATTCTGACCCACAGTGCGGCGTGCCGGCCGAAGCCTACCTGCGCGGGGCGGGGGGAGAGGAGGGGGCCCTTAATCCCTCGGCCACTCGGGATTTCTGGACAGAATGCGTCAGTTTTAGCTTGTCTCCAGAGCAGTGCACTTCGCATCCGAATACAAGTCCGCGTCGCGTGTCATCTTTCTTGTGACGCTCCGTCGTGAAGCAACGTTTTATGTGTTACATCGGCGCTCAGCACAGTGTGTACAGTGCCGTTTTGCCTTCGCCTTTCTGTGCTCCAAAATTGCTTCTGGGTGCGTGCAGTCACCACTCTGAAGCATCCGAAATCCGCGGCCAGCAGGCTGTGAAAGTGGCGTAGCCTTATACTGATATTGCGTCTTCCAAACTAAAGGGACGGGTGATGAGCGAGTGGGCGGCGTTTTGGAAATTTGTCACTCCTCTTTCATCCTTGTCCCCAAAGTATTTTCATCGTGCCGAAAAAGTTTCCACAAAGTGTGCATCTGGATCCAACATGCTGCTTTCAAGTGTTTACAGCTGCATCTTCTGGAGTCTTACATTCGAGGACTAGTTTTTCTGGGAAGCTCTCTCAGCAAAATATCATATCTAGTTAAAGTTTTGCGCAACTTTGGGTGCTACATTTAACAAATAGAGCGGTTTTACAACTGCTCTATTTAGTGCATGCATTCCATGTTTCTCAGCAATTAAAAACATGCATTTCCAAAACATAATATACATCCTGACAAAAGTGGTAATTTTATTACCTGGGCGGCTTAGAATTCAAACCCGCGAGGTGAAAAATTCAGACTGCCATTAGTCCGAAAATTCAGACTACCTGGTAGTCGTAAAATTCGAAGTACATGCTAGTCTGAAAATTCAGACGACAGGTGGTCCAAAAATTCAGAGTGTACGGGGGTCTGAAAATTCAGACCACTGGGTTTCAAAATTGACTTCATCCTAAAAAGTCTGAAAATTTCGACTTTTTTTTTAACAGTGATTTTTCAGGAGCAACAAAAAACGGTTAGCAGGGAATCTAAAACTAAACTATGGAATGTTGTAGATGATAACAAGTTCAAAAAATGTAAGTTAAATTTTGAGATGAGCATCAGGAGTGTCAGGTCACTGCATATAGGACATGAGTGACTTATCACTTTCCGCTAAAATGGAAAACAGAGTCATCTCAACTTATATTTCATAAACGAAGTGGAATGTGGAGACATGTCAAGTTGAACTATGGCCAGCGGAGAGTGTTGGTTCCTCTGGTGCATTTTTTGGACTTAGCTCCCTTTTTCCGTTTGAGTTCTTAAAATTAAAGGTGGGTAAGTTGACTTGATTCTTTTTACAATGGATACATAAAAGCACAAGTTGAGTTATCGCCTATCAACAATATGTTCAACGGAGTCATGTTGACTTTGGTTGAGACGTTTCCATTTTCCGCTAAATTGAGAGTGTAAAAGGGGTCAAGTTGAGTTATATCTTTTTTCGAAGTGGATTTTCTCTTTAACTGCTAGGAATTTAGTCCAATTTTTTGGTGCACTGATGCAAACCATTCTAAGGCACAACAAACATCATAAAAACTCAATTTGGAGATAAGTCGAATTATTCCCTTCTTCCCACTGTAAAAAATTAGTTCGTAAATTTACAAACAATTTATGGGTAATTTCGTTGCACAAATTATCTGTAAATTTACAACGTTTTTTTGTTTCTTGACGTTTTATGAATTATTCTTCACGCAGTAGTTTGTGAAATCACAAACTTTTTACACGCTCCAAATTACGTGGACCGCTTTTGTTCTACCTTGTCACGCTGATTAAATGGAGATTTACTTATTTCAGCGTTTTTGTTTTGTTTTATGAAACATCTTGTAAAATGATGAAGGCATCACCATATCTCGTAATTTTACAAGCGATTTGTGCAACGGAATTACCCAAGCATTTGTTGTAATTTTAGGAAACTTTTCATATTTTTTGGACATTGCTGTACTATTATAGTCACGTTTGAGATGTATTTCGTTCCTACGATTTCATAAGGCGGTGTTCACAAACAAATTTCATAAAATTAAGAAGATTTCTGTGATGAATAATTCATAAAACGGCCTCTACGAATAAATTTCATAAAATAACGAAATGTTATTGTTACTTTACAGGGAATTTGTAAAAAAAAATTCGTAAATTTACAATAATTTTTTACAGTGCCGCTTCCTGGATCACTTATCTTCTGGGTTAGCGATAACATATACCAGAGGTCGGACTTGTGAACGATTGCGGCTGGCCTGGGGTCCGTCTGACTCGCTCTGTGTCACACACGATGGCAGCCGAAGTTGGCTGAGGCCCAGCCCTGGCAGCCGACTCGCGCCAAAGGCCACTGTGGCAAAAAGCTACGGAAAATTCTGTAAACAGCTTGTGGCACCCTTGTCAATATTCTCCGTAGGCTCCTGCAGTATTCTCCGTAGGACCTTACGGTGTTCTCCTTAGGACTTTACAGTCTTCCAGGTCCTACGGAGAATATTGATAAGAGGGCTGAGGGCTACGGAGAATCCTGGCAAAAAAATTAACAGAATTTTCCGTGCCTTTAATACTCGATGAACCAGCATTGATTTTAAACCTTACCCGGAGTGCAATGCAGTCTGGTTCTGACTCAGTTCGAGGCTGGAAAAGTCAAATGCACACTGAGAATGAAAAAGTCTTGATCAATACCCAATTTTGGGCGAGGTATACCGTTTCGCCCAAATTTGGATAAGGAACGTTTCCTCGCCGAAATTCGGGTGATGAAGGGAGTGTGAGCTACCTATCCGGCCAGATAGTAACCGGGTTACTCACCCAAATTTGGGTGATGAAATATGCGTCACCCAAAATTTAAGTCGTGATTTTGACTGTTTTATTCTCAGTGTAGGACCTCGAAGTGCAGCACCTCGGTTATTGAGACAATCCAGGTCATGCATGACCCAAAGACGTTTCAACGCGGGGGGGTAGCCACATCAAGAATTCGTGTACAGACTACTCTGTGTTAGCCTACGCGGTGTTACGCTGTATAACGGAAATATTTCACGTTATTACGGCCTTAAAATGACGAAATTTGGTACTTTTACTCAAAAAAGGTATTAAAAGTTCACGTGTATTAGGGGTAGGTTGGGGAAGAAAAGTACAAAACGCGTACTTTGCACTGTACAGAAGTTCCAAATGAGGATTCAACTATTCTGCTCTCGTGAACTTGTAATCCAATGCCTTCCTAATGAAATGGATCACTGTTCATTGATTATAGTTCCCCACATTACGTACAACATGCCAAAATGTATGTGATTTCGGAACTCCTCGAAAAGGGTAAGAAAAGTACACCACCGGGAAAGAAAAGTACACCGAAAAGGATTGCGATTTCGAACCAGGAGACCACCAATCTTGGCTCAATACAGGTTTACCCCTTAAGTGGAGAGCTTTCACTTGCCATTAGTTTAAGTTTCGTCAAAATCGGTCAATTGGTTCTGATTCTACATGGACTCATCACAGAAGGTTCAAAAAGCCTTTTCTCAGAGATAAGTGGGTACAGCATTTTTGTACTTTTCTTCCCCTTTTCACGTAAATGCCCAATAACTTGTTTATTCTAAGTCTAATTCTATAACTTGTGTTGACATTTTTTGCTTGTCTCGCCTAATCAAATCTATTTCCATGATCAATTCAATTTTCATCCCGGTTTTAGTTTCTTAGAGGGTGTTCTTTTCTTCCCCAGCTGACTGTACTTTTCTTCCCCATTTCATTTTTACACTTATAAAAAATTGTATTGAAGCCTAAGAGCATCGAACGGCACTGTTTTTCAAAGATGATGGTCTAAGCTAAAAGGTGGTGCCTTACATTGGACTGTCGGCTGATTCTGCAGGAAGCTGTACTTCAAAGTACAAACATTTAAAAAAAAGATTTTCTTAGTTATTTTTAATGTTTTTTTTCAAGCGTGCAGTTTGATTCTAAATATTATATGTAGAACTGGGCTAAATTTATTTTTTGTCAGCGGGATGACCAATCTTTCTAAAACCACTAACGTGGTGGTTCAGTGTAGTTTCAGTTCGGAGATATAACGGGTGTTCTTTTCTTACCCGAGCCTCGAGTGTACTTTTCTTACCCTACCAACCCCTACGCGAAATACACGATTTTTGTGTGCACGGTACTACGCGAGTGTTCTACCCTTCGTTTCAATGGCCATATCCGACCGTATCCCGAATCCTTGGTCGACAAATGCACGAATAGAGTGAAATAACCCATCAACTTTAATACATTGACGTCTGTCTTGGGCAAGCTTTTCGGAACAATTTATTGCACTTAAATGCATCAAAGCCATAACAAGAGTTTTTTCCTTTATTGAAGCTCCAAGGACGTGGGAAAGCTGCGAATATTCGTGGGCACCTCAGATTACCTCGCCCAGGGGAAGAACGGCAGAGTGGTGAAAGCGAAAGCCTTCCGCGTGCACCCCAAGTTCACCGTCATTCGGAACAAGGACGATGAGTACGGATACTTCGACGTGGCTGTCATTCGCCTGCAGGAGGCCGTCTTGCCCTCCGCGAAGACGTCCGCCATCGCCATCACGCCGGCAGGCGCAGAGCCCAAGGACGGAGCGAGTATAGAAGTGGCCGGGTGGGGCATCTACAGGGTGTGTATAAGATAATTGCCCTTCACTATTTCAAATGTTCGGAGTTTTACGTTACAGTGGTTTAGGAAAATTACTAGACATAGTATTAGAAACACTGCATGGTTACGCCACATAGTTGCTTGTTGTAAAAGGCTTAGCAATGCTGTGCCAGTTCCGCCGACAATCCAACGCCTGGCGTTTACACCTACGGTACCACGGCCTCGCTTCGCCTGCGGCGCTGGTCTGCCTTCGGCAGGGTCTTTTGCAAGACATCTGTTCTTCTTAAACGCAACATAGCAGACCACCAAGAAGCAATACTGATAACTCGGCAGGTTCAAAACAGGCCAATTTGTGGCAAAAGTTCGGTGTGCGTTTCTTACACACCTCGCAGGTGTCAGATTTTACATCGTCCTTGACCCTTCCTTTCCTCCTCTGCCCGCAAATAATTTTCGGATTTTTTAAACCTTGCGAAGTGTACTACCCACTACTTTTTTAAAGGCTGTGGTGCCTGGTTACTGACAATAATAGAAAGAAATTAAGTCCTTTGGGGTTTGGCGCACCTTGAAGTGCGCACAGCGAAGTGCACTCTAATGAGGCCCTGCTTACATCCAATAGCGCCAAGATATCTCGAGGAAGTTGCGGCGCGCTACATTCAAAGTCATCAGTCGAGCCCAGTGTAAGAAGTATTTCGGCAATGCTTTCAACGCGCAAGAGTTCTGCATCACTTCTGGTCCCAAGTCTGCGTTCTGCAGTGTAAGTACACCGTAAAACGGCGTCACTTCGGACAGCCAGGGTACGTTGATTCACTTCTGCTTTTTGGAGCTGCGTCCCTAGCCGGGTACATTCGGGGGCGAGGGGTCGGCAACTCATATATTACTTCGTACGCGGTGGCTATAGTACCCGTATATTACCTATATATTACCATATATTACTTGCAAGTAGATTCGTGTTGAGTTCGCGAGGGTTACGTCGAAACATATGACGATCAGGCACTGTTAGATTCAGTTACATTTACGGAGTATCGACGGTGGTCCATCCTGCCCGTCTTGAATACCAAAATTTTGCATTCTAGGCCGCGATTGCCCCATATCAGAATTCTGAAACGGGGCACTCTGCGGGCCGGGAACTCACAGAAAAAATTCCAAGAAAAGTTTCGTAAGGATGCAAAATCCTTCGTAATACTTGTCATTTCTCCATAATAGGAAGAAATTAAACAATGCCTTCATTTTCTTCGTGGTTATGAAGCAAATGCAAAGACGTAAAAAAAACGAACAGAAAGTATTCATACAAAATTTCTTTTATAATAAGAAAAGATTTGTATTTTTAAACTGTTTTGTACCGTAGGACGGTGTAATATGAGACATGACGGGAAATCGAGACAAAAGGCAATTTTTTCGGTTTTTGTCGTGCTGCTCTCTAGTGGTCAGCACCTCAAATTGATGAAATTAAAAGATTGAAATACACTAAAATCTCGAAATTTGTCTCATATCACTCCGTTGTACTGTGAACTTGAGAAAAATTTTATTCACACGGCCAATCCAAGTGTGAGATAGTCTCACACTATTTAGTGCGAACCACTATATCTCACGCTTGCAAACGTGAGCCACGTTTGTCCCACGCTTGTGAGACAACATTTGTCTCACATTTACAAGTGTGAGACATGCACTGCAAATCCAAAGGTCAGACTTCTCGCCACTCCAGAGGCAAGACATAAAAGTCTCGCCAAGATTTGGTCAGACCTGAAAGTCTCGCCAAAATTTGATCAGACAAAAAAGTCTCACCACAAAACGGTCATACACAAAAGTCTGATCCCAAAATGGCGAGACTTTTGTGTCTGACCACCACCGCAAGGCCGTAATGCGCCGGATGGTTACGGCCTTAAGGCCGTGGTCAGACACAAAAGTCTCGCCATTTTGGGGTCAGACTTTTGTGTATGACCGTTTTGTGGCGAGACTTTTTTGTCTGACCAAATTTTGGCGAGACTTTCAGGTCTGACCTAATCTTGGCGAGACTTCAATGTCTCGCCATATTTTGGCGTGAAGTCTTTCCATCCGAATTGCTGTGTGGTTTGTCCCATACTTGCTGCCTGAGGTTAAATTTCGTTCACTGCCACAGGTCGCACGCTTGCAAGTGTGACACAAGCCGTGTCTCACACTAGCACGCGTGGGACAAACCCGGCTCACGCTTGGAAGCGTGAGTCAGAGTGGTTCACACTAAATAGTGTGAGACTGTCTCACACTTGGATTGGCAGTGGAACGTCTTTTGTTGTGTACCAAGGAACGTTTTGTACTACAGAAGTCGTTCTGAGGACCTTGCTTCTGGTTTGGAGTCGGCACTCCTACCCATGCGATGTTGCTTACAGGGCGACTCTGGCGGCCCCGCCTTCATCGGCAACGTGCAATACGGAGTCGTTTCCTGGGGATCGTGCGGAAAAGGCAAGCCAAGTGCGAGTGTCCTGGCTGACTTGGCTGATCCCCAAATCAACTCATTCGTAAGGAAAATGATGCGCACGCTGTAGACTTGCGTTTTGCCAAAACGATAGCGTCAAATTAAGAATGTTTGAATAAAGCAATTTTCCGTAACTGAAATCATTATTGGCCTGATCCTCGCGATCGGATCGCATACCTCGTCAGAAGTGCAAAATTACCTTCAGGTTTATGAACGACTCATTACAGATGGCATAGAAAGATGGTATCTTCTGGGTTCAGAGGTCGGACTTTTGAACGATTTCGGCCATCATTCTTGGCCTGATCTTCGCAATTGGATCGCAAAGGTCGACAGAAGTATGAAATTATCTTGCCCGAAACGTCGGGAGAATGCTGCCCATCCAAATTGGTTGGACGAACAGTGTCATTTTAAGGAAAATTAGGGGGACAGACATCAGACACCCCATGTAGCTTAACAAGATGCTAAGCTCACACTAATATTTTTTCACGAGGACCATAAAGATAAGGTCTATAGACAATGCAGCATATAGGCGCCTTCTGGCGAGGCGCCTAAAGGCGCCACAAAACCTAAGACAGGCGTCAAAAGACGCCAATTTTCAGAGCACCCCTGAATAACAGTGTGAAGTGCCGTGTGATGCCTCCCGAAAACTGTTACGCGCTCCGCTCAAAAATCCGCGCGACCAGAGCCAGAGCGTCGGAGCGTCGTCTGCTGCGCGTTGGCTGAGCTGCCGTCCGTCGAGAGAGCGCCACTTGTCACGAGCCGACGCTGCCGCCCGGCCCGCCCGATCAGCTGTTCCCCCCCTCCTCTCGCTTGCCGGAACGGGCAGTGCGTGCTGACCGTCTGGAAGGTTCGCGTCGCTCCGTGTCCGAGTCAAAGTGGACGTCGACGGCGTGCTCTGGTGCTCCACGTGTTCGCCTTCAACATGGACTCCTCGGCGCCCCCTATCATGAAGCCCGAAAGGTGTGCATCCACAGCAGTGTATCGGCGGTAAATTAGCTTCGGCAAAGAGTGCGGCATTTTCAACGCAATGTTTTGTACAGGGCTCCAAGTACTGGGCTCACGCCTCGCCCTATGGACGGCTAAACTCGCCAAGATGCCCCTGCTGCCCGCTGCTGTGTTGACCCGGACGCCGCCATGAAGTGGGCCACCGAGCCGGCCGACGAGTCGCCGCCGAACACCTGGTGGCGTCGCCAGCTCCTCGCCTCCACCAAGACCCCGTTCTTCGTGCCTGCCCGCTTGTTGTGCTGTGGCGAGCGGCGCGACCTGTGTGACGTCATGTGAAGTGCAGTGTAGTGTCCGTGCCGACTTGGACGTTTGTTACGCCGGTCGTGCACTAGTGTCTAACACACTATGGTTACGTAGTGTATGTGTGTGTGAGTAGCCGGGGGGCCCCCCGTGCTATTTTTGTACTTGTCTATAGTATGAATCCATCTCTACAATTTTGGTGAGTGCGCACTCCTTTATTTATTTTCTCCTTGGCCAAGGGTTATTGTTAGTATTGTTTTGCAGTGTAGTGTCAATTGTGGTTGCCGCGGCGTACGCGTACTAGTGTGTATTTGTTACATTCTAATAACTTCTAATTACTCGATGTTACCGCGCGGATAGTACCTTCTGTTAGAATCTTGTGAGTCTTGTTTTCCTGCGGGTTTTTCCCGTTTTGATTGTTAATTTTGTCTCGGTAATTAGAGTAATATTTTGCTCTGTGTACGTCGGTCACGTTATTTGTTTTTTCCTGTGCGCGCCGTGAAGTCAGGATTCTAGTCTAGTGTCTCGCTTTTTGGGTACCATGCGTAGCCACGGTGTCTGTTAGTGCGCTTGTAGATTTTATTGTCGTTCCTGTTTTGTCGACTTGTTTCTTGCGCGGCTAAAATGTAGAACCAGCGGTATTATTACGCTACTCTAGTTATCCTCGATGTCGACTCGAGCCGTGGGTTATTATTCACTTGTTTATGTGATTTTTGCTCCGATTAACTGTAGAAAAACCGTTGTATTTTTGACAGTGAATTTTCTGTAGAATGTGGTTTACAGTTTTTATTAGGATTTCCGCGGTCTCTTGTGTTTGATTTTGCAACCATTATTTTCCGATCATTGTTATTGCTATTGATTCATGTGGGTTCGAGCCCCACGTTTTGTACTGCAGTACTTGTTCATGGTCTTTATCTACTTTGCTCTAATTTATGTTGTTGGTCAATTGTCAACACGGTTAGTCCGGTCGGCGGTATAGCCCGGGGTTTGATTATTTATGAAGTGACTTAACCTTCAGTTAAATATTTAATTCTTGGCGTACCTGGCGCCCGTATGAAAAATAAGTCGACCGGTCTAGCTTCACCCTCCTCTCTCATTTCTCGCATACGTGCTACCTTGTAAGCTCCCTGACGTTGCCTAAGAAGATTCACCACTACTGCGCCTTTGTGGCCAAGTATAACCTACCCCCCTTTTAGCAACTGTAACAAAACGCCCGATGCTGATTCGTAGAAAGGCGTCGCACTTCAGGTTCGATGCAGAAGCATGGCACCAGTGGGCGATGAATGCGGTTTCAAACGCACTGCACGCAATTGACTCTGTACTCACAGCCGTGGGGTTCTCGGTGCGCGCTAAGCAAACACAAGTTGGCACACGCAATTCTGTTCGCCACTGTTTCAATCGTTTTTTTCGACTCTCTCGAAGCCCTGCGTCGTGAAGCAAGTGAAGAAGTACATGGAAACTGCAGACAGCATCTGCAGAACAGAGGCAGTTTTTACACTTCCATTCCAGGAGCGTGACGTCACGTCGAAACGAATTTGACAGAATGTCACATTGAAGTGTCCCACAATGAGATTTGACCGATGTTATTCGCATGTTACTGTGAATTCAGCACAAGCAAAATACGAAGCAATATCAGCAATTTCAGCGTGGTTCATTTTGTGGGCAGTTTTATGCTCGTTTTGATGCACTTCACCGATTGAAAAAAGTTGAAAACTTGGGCTGAAATCGTGCGCGCAGTGACACCATGTATGATTTTGCAGGCCTTTCCCACGTCCCTCATATGAATGCCTCCCTTAATGCTATAACAATTTTTTTTTTTTAAATTGTTGCAAAAAGTTTGATCTTTTACATGGTTATCGCCGTCTGTCTCTAGCATTCATGCAAGTCTTTTATTATTGAAGTGCAAAGGGAAAAATCGTAAAAAATTGAAAAAGCGTGCACAAAGTGCTACTGGCCCCTTAATCGTCTTTCCAAACAAGAATGTAAAAACGTGCTTGGGCAGTTGGGTGGTTTGCATCAAAACGTACATCTTTTGTCCCTCTCTTTCCTTAGAAGCCACGGAAGCAGATGACTGATATGGAGGAGGAAAACTGGGTGGTAACCCGATCCATGTTCGGCACTTAACCTCTATGCGCTGCATCCTTATTCCAGGCCCTGTATTCGTTCAGCATGTATTCGTTGACGTGCGTGATGCGAACATTCTTCAATTGAAAGAGAAACCGACAACCGATGGAAGAGCGGGGAAAGAGAGGTGTGGCGGACAACCGGGCAATTCCGTGCCGCGGTCCTGACATCAACGACCGCCTCTGCCAAAATTACCGCAACAGTTGCCAAAAGCGCAGGTGCAACAACGGTTGCCACAACCTCGGGAGCAAAAGCCATTGTTCCACTTCTACCCGACTGAAAAAAATTGTTTAGTTGCATCTACAACAATTCTAGGAGTCCGAACCCCGGGGGGGGGGGGGGGGGGGCAGGGGGCAGCAGCCGGGCCACGAGCGGCAGGGCCGTGATTTGTCAAACAAGTTTGCGTTAGAGTGAAAATGGAGCCTACGCTCAGACAAGGTGGTGCCCTGAAACTGACCGACTAAGTCGCCCGCCCCAGTTTTTAGGGCGACTTGAGTCGCCTACTTTCTGGGCGACACAGTCGCCTAGTTTCTGGGCGACACAGTCGCCTAGTTTCTGGGCGACACAGTCGCCTAGTTTCTGGGCGACACAGTCGCCTAGTTTTAGGGCATCTTGGTCGTAAATACAGAGCTTACTTATGAATGGTGGCCCAAGGCGCCCTCAACCTGAGCACCTTTGGGGTTGGTCCGACCTAATGTAATCCACTGCTGCCCAGATTCGGGGCACCTATTGCGCCTAGATTCGGGGCATCTCTGACGCCACCCAAATGTGAAATCATTGAGTTTATCCATGTGCAGGCAAACTTGTGTGCAATGCCTTGGGCCAGCATAGATAAGTAAGCTCTGTATTTGCGACCAAGATGCCCTAAAACTAGGCGACTGTGTCGCCCAGAAACTAGGCGACTGTGTCGTCCAGAAAGTAGGCGACTCAAGTCGCCCTAAAAACTGGGGCGGGCGACTTAGTCGGTCAGTTTCAGGGCACCACCTTGTCTCAGTGTAGTCGTGGATTTCTTCATGATGAACTGATCTATGAAGCGGAAGAAGGGGATAACTAAATTTTCGTCATTTTTCAGAACTGAAAATTTTCAAAAGTGTAGCATTACTCAGAAGACAGTTTCTGTTATTTAAATCTTTACGTTTGAATTGACTACGGAACCATGTTACTTAGTTCTCCCAAACGAGGTGAAATTTGGAGACAATTCAAGTGGAGCTGAAGTCTGCGTTGAGTCTATTTCTGCTCGTATTCCTGCGGTACCTCTTTTTTCTTTCAACTAGTGATGGGGCATTAAGTTGAGTTGATTCTTTTTACATTAGATTTTTAAAGACACAAGTTGAATGATCGGTGAGTGGGCCTAGAACGCTAGAGCGCTTGCCTAGTGGTTTTGGAACACTAAAGTGATGGTTCAGAGTAGTTTCAGTTCGGAGATATAGCAGGTGTTCTTTTCTTACCCGAGCCTCGAGTGTACTTTTCTTACCCAACCTACCCCTATGGTGGTGCAGCTGACTTCGTAACGTACCATTGAGAATTCTCTATACCTTACAGATATTTTGATGAATTTGGTTGGTATTTTGGAGAAAATCTCCACCATGTGCAGCCTTTCACCGTAAGACATTTACTGTGCGGACCGCCGCACAGTGCGGCCGATTTCGAAAAAGGTGGACATAATTCATTAAACTGCTCCTGTCAAACGTACGACGACGATTTTTCACCCTCGTATGTTTTCGAGGTCACTGCGTCCATTTCTTAGCTTAATTTTGATACTCCAGGGGCGGAACCAAAAATATTATTGGGGGTAAATTTTAAAAAAAAAATTCAAACTAAATGAAGTTTTGCGTCAAAGGGTTTTGGGGGTTTCTGAATCCATTTCTGACCTTAACTTTTAGATACCAGGGGCGGATCAAGGCGTTCAAAAGGGGTAAACTTCAATTTTTCTTGGAATGTTAAAATAAATGCCAGAAACGGATTCAGGGACCCCAAAAACCCCCGAATACAAAATTTCAAGCAATTCGAACAATTTTCAAAATTTACCCCCCCTTTCTTTCGTGGTTCCGCCCCTGTTTTCTCAATATTATGGTAACGAACAGATTCACTGACCCTTTAAACAAGAGGGGAACCCCATTTGACAGGCCCTGGTACGATTGTTACATAAGTATCGACTCGTCCACAAGGTTGTAAATATGACGAGCCGGTCAAATTGCCGTTCAAATAAAGGCGTTTTGCCAAAAAACGGGACAAAACGGGATAGAAAACTCTTCGCGACTGCATAGAGGAAAGTCCAAACTTTCATTTCCAATGTCGCACGGCACGTCAATGTTTGTCAATCGTTTTGTATCTCAATTTAAAATCTGCTAATAGGTTAAAGCGTCTCACAAGGTTATGAGGTTAGGAAAAATCGATATTATTCATAAACTATCAGCGAAATGATAAATCCACGGGTACTGTTCGAAAGAAGAAGGCTAGAGCTATCGCCTCATGGTCGGGGTTTAAAGAAACATCACTCGCACAACAAATAAGAGACGCTTGAAAACAGCCATCGCATACGCGCTCTCGGCGCGCCATGACGAGTCGCGCCGGAACCGGTAGTTTTGAAGCATCATATCTCGGAACCCACGCTCAGTCGGGGGCTAAGTTGCACAGTAATATGTAGCCCAGACACTGTACTTCGACCACCATAGGTCACAAAAGCTAAAAGAAAACTTTGGAAAAATGAATTTTGGCCACCTTTTTTCGATTTCGCCGCACTGTGCGCCGCGCCGCAAAGCCACGCCGCACGTCCAGAAGGCCCACGGCCTGAAGGGGGGGACGACGCTGACCTAGCTCTGACGCGGTGCTGGGTCGGCCCCGTCGAAGACGACGCCCAGCAGCCCGACGCGCCACATGGGCTGCCTAGCCGTCAGGCGCCGCCCGCCCGGCCACTCCACCAGCCAGCGCCAGGCCCCTAGAGGAGAGGCATCCCTCCACACGCCGGTGCAACTAGGGCGGTGTTCCTCGATTTCCATAATCATTAAGGGCTAGACCACACATAATCGTATGCCATTTCGGGCCCGACACATGCTCGCCTGCACTGGAAAACGAGACGGCCACGTGGCCGTCCTTACTAGGGTGACACTTTATACAGGCGGAGACGAACCTCAAGCGGTTCGAAGCTCCCACTCGCAGTATGACCCGTCAGGGAGGAGGTATACATCCCTCGGGAGGGATTGCAGGCCTCCGCCCCAGAACAGCCTCTTTGAGCACTACTGGCTCCACGGTGCCCGCCTGCTTCGTCTTCTTGTCTTGGGCACAGCTGCGACTTCTTCGTTTTCTTCGTGACACGGTTGTCTGACAGTTGCTTCGCCCGCCCCCTCTTCAAGCGACTCTGCCGACGGTAACCTGACGGAAACGACCTGTAAGATCAGGGGTCGCGGCAGACGGCCTCGGCCAGAGCTGGGTCATTCCAAGAGCTGAGCAACTTAGTCTCGCCCGGCGGACGGCGGGGCAGCCATGACCACATGGAATCGGCTTGGGGACGCTATGGGTCAAAGGGCTAGAGACAGACTAGAGCTCCGGTGCCTGGTACGTCCAGGGATCCTTAACTTACCTCATAAGGGCATCGTAACGTTATCATAACAGTTCAAGTTATTAACCTTAACTTCTAACATCTTTTCAAAAGGTTAAGTTATTTTTTTATGTCTCGAATTTGTGTGGATAGACTTTTGAGAGTACTTTCATAAGTCCGCACCCTTAACCCATAGCGAACATTGTCTTATGTTAAGTTGTGACAGCAGTGTTAGTTAAATGTTAAGTTAAGTATCCCTGGGTGCATCTCGCTATTCTGATAGCGGGAACAACGCTTATTGGCGACGAGAACCAAACTCCTACTAGCAAGCAGGCAGAATACGACTGAATCTTCCAGAAAATTGCATAAGTATAGATTCTTTGTTGTGTAATGTGCACAAAAGTTGGACTGTATCTTGATAACAAAACAAGAAATATGCAGTATTGAAAATTGTACTGGCAGGTTCCATTTATTAACGAATGCGATAGACTGGGTGGCGAGTGGCTTGACTGTACAGCTTCGTCAGCAGTTTCATGCGCTCGGGAAACAAGTCTCGCTTGACCGTCATCTCGTCGCCGATTTCGAGGTACACATCTTTTCCCCGAGACTGGCGCGGCCAAAGAACCGGGGTGAGTTCCGTCAAGTTGGGCGTCGGATTACTGGAACAAACTCCACGTTCAATCCTTTGGTTTATTTACCTTTGAATTCCCGAATAACTATATTAGCCTGCCAGACATTTTTACTAGGAAACAAGTTTTTTCCTTCTGAAAGACAAGTCAAAATCATGCAGACGAAAATGGCAGTAGCGGCTTACCGGTGGTAGCAAAAATTCGTTATGAGTGCAAGCATCCGTTCCATTCCAGTTCGCCAACGGTTTTCATGGACCTTTGAGTCTCCCAAAGCTTGCACGTGGAACACGTAGCCAATATCGTCAGCATGACCCGGTACTGAAAGTAGGAGGAAGGAGAACCATGATGAGACATGTACGATGTTCACGTACAAGTGCGGTCCACTGGGGTGCGTTGCGTTGGAGAAAAAATCCAGAGCGACCGAAGTTCCGTTTTCGACCTTTTATGGCGGGCCAAAGGGCTCATTAATAAACGAAGAGGTTTCAAGAGCGGTGTCAGTCTTCCATAATTTTAGCTGAGAGTTAGCGAAGCCCGCTACTCCAGTGGGGTTGAAAACCTTTCTCTTTTCGTCTGTCTTTGAGTGCGCAATGCGCACTACTCTTCCTGAACGGCTCGACCGACCCCGCTGATTTAGAAGGGTCTTGTATGTTCTTAGCTCTGGAAGGCAGGCTAGCGCCGCAGGTCAAGGTGGGTATCCGCCACATCTTAAAAAGATGCCCGCTCACTAATAAAAGAGCCTTGAAGAAGACCGACATTCAAGAAACAATCAGAGACGCGAGAAACCCCGAGATCCAACAACAGTGTCACAAATTCCTGGAGGATAACCCCGGACTAATCCTGTAAAACAGAAAAACTTATAGAAGAACAAGAAACTAGAAAACCCTGGCCGCCACCCAGTCAACATTTCGTACTACGCGGTACCTCCATTGGAGGTGCACTCACAGATATCGTATCATCCCTTTTAGTAGCACTGGTGAGGTACTGTTTGCCCAAAAAGGGTAGTCTACTGGCTGTCCTCGGCATCATCCATCTGTGGTACGGGCCTAGTACAACCCCGTACTACCATTCCGTACCTCGGCCGGACCACCACCGGACTAGCGATCGGCGCATACAAATTCTTCAATATTCTGACGCTAGGGTGAAGGTTTTCACTTGTAAAGGGTGCCAAAGGACCCGAAGAGGCAGATACCTCGATTCAAAAATTGGTTGGAAGATACGCCTGACTATGGCAGAGATCACTCCAACTCAATGGGACAAGTCTGCTGTACCTAATGAAACTGCGACCCGTAGCATGCAGCGAGAGGAACCATTCAATTGTCGATTGCTCCTTTGATACTGCCGTAATTTTTACAGCGGTACATCGCACTCATCTTAGCACTTCAGTTTCCATCTATTCGTAACTTTCAGTACACTACCTTTTGGCTAGAAGAGCCTTTTAATTGTAACAGGTGACCAAAGCGACAGTAGCGCCATCTAGCGGACAATACTGAGAGTGCAATCCGCCATCTAGTCCTGACCGACCGTCGTCCCTGGTACTGTCGTGGTACAACGGTAGTCCCGATTCGTACCTTGCAATGCAGGCCTACTGCCACCTTTTTAGAGGTTATGAGCAACCAGAAATCACTGTGCGTGTAATTAGTACCGGTGTGTCACGCAAGGACATTCCATTTTCAAACTGAAAAAATTATCAGAAAAGTAAAAATTTCCTCAAAAAATTAAAAATTGTCAGAAAATTTAAAATTTTTTCAAGAAATTAAAAAAATTTTCAGGAAATTAAATGAAATTTACTGACGATTTGTATATATTTTACAATGGAATTCCCCAACGTCACGCCCAGCGGCAGTAATTTGTCGCATTTCTGGTTGCATATAACCTGTACAAACGCGACAAGTACACGGACATACGCATGGTCCGGATTCGGACTACCTCTGTACTATGGAGGGACTAGTGAGTGCGACCAGCAGGACCGAGATGGCGGAGTAGCGTTTCCCGCACTTTTCAGGTACCAGACCGTAGTACACCACTACTCCAGCTGACATCAGATATAGACATACGAAACGGACTTCGCACGGAGGTCAGTGGGAGGTACAGTCAGGGACCTGGCACTAGCAATGTTGACTGGGCATGGCCGATAGGCCAAAAAACTTCTCTCTCTCTCTCTCTCTCTCTCTCTCTCTCTTTTCTCTCTCTCGCTCGCTCTCTCGCTCTCAAGGTGGGTGTAAACGCCAGGCGTAGATTGTCGAGCTGGCGCAACATCGCGAAGCCCGTTACCCCAAGCCACGGTCTGTCGTACACCTTCCTTGTTTTAGTAGTTGTCTTTCTTGAAATGTTAACATGCGAAAAAGTTTAAGGGTGCACTTCGAGAGCAACTATCATCTTGGCCCAAAATATTGGAATAAATGACGCGTCTGCGTCAAGCCTACAAAGGTCATCCTCTCACATTTAACATTGGATGGTATCCCCAAAAAGGTAGACAGCACGTTGAAGGCGTCCAGCACAAGATGATAGCGGTACACCGGGACGTGGCGAGCGTGCCAAGCGGAGCTGATTTGAACGCCGTTCAAAATCGTCTCATCTCCAAATATCTGCAATCAAGAGATATAAACATTATTCAACGAATGCGAAGTGATATGCGTTGGTATGTGAATTCCAGCCAGCTTCGTTTGAATGTTTAATTTAATTTATCGGTCAGCAAGTCCAAACAAATGTGAGATCGTCTTTCAAGGAGCACTAGTACATTTCCACACCACACTGTTAGAAATTAGCTCCGAAATTTTATGGAGAAAAACTTTATAATAGCGTTCATGGTGACTCCGTTCAGTTTCCATTTTTTTCAGAGAGATTTTCTCAGGGCTTAGACTAATGTTCTTCGGAGCGTGACTGGGGTCCTGATGGGAGGTAAAATGCATGTATTTTCTCAGATACACTGTAAAAAATATGTTGTGAATTTACGACGGGATATTTTCCGAAGGGTTTTTGGGAATGTCCAAAAGTGCACTGTAAATGTTTCTTTCCTACAGGAACTTTTGTAAATCAACGTAGGTTCGTCGTTAATTTACGAAGGTTCTTTGTAAATTTACAAAGAAAAATCGTAAATTTACAAAATCTGTCGTAAATTTACGAAGGGCTTCGTAAATTTACGACGGGCTTCGTTAATCTACGACGGGTCTTCGTAAATCTACGGCGGACCTTCGTAAATAAACGAAGGAAGTGTTGGCAATTTTTTTGCCGAAGGATCCGTCGTTAATTCCAGACGTATAATTACGAAGAATCTCTGTATATTAACGAAGTTTCTTTGTTTATAAACGAAGGTTTCCTGTAAATTTACGAAGGATCTTTGTAGATTTACGAAGGTGCTTCGTAAATTTCCATTGTGATTGGGAAATCAGCAGAGATCTTTCAAAAAAATAACGAAGGATTTTGTAAATATACGAAGAGCTTCGTAAATTAACGAAGGAACCGTTGGCAATTTTTTTGCCGAAGGATCCGTCGTTTATTCCGGGTATTAATTTTTACAGTGTATGTTAAACAGCGGGCATCCCGGAAGCATTCTTAAGTCTGAAATGGCCAAAGAAGGGACAATCTCCTTCGAGCTCATTTGACTTATATCCTCTAGATTTCCCTTAGTATTATGAAAACTGACCTAAACAAGTGGGGGGTCACCTTGCCCTCATTTTGCAACTGGTTGCAAACCTTTTATCGTGATTTCCTGATAGTGAAGCATGCATTTTTGTTCAAAATCCCGAAAATTTTCGGAGAAAGCCAAGAGTTTGCTTTTATGGAGAGCTCCATACAGAAATTTCAGAAAAACTCCATGACTTTTCCATATTATTTTTTTTCGGAATTTTCTGACAGTGTAGTAGGAAAAGAGTGTACGTACGTCTACGACTTGGGGCAACGTCTCGTGGTCCACCGGCCGGCCCTGCAGGTACACGTCCCTGATTTGCTGCCCTGCCCGGCGTCGCCCCGCGTCGTCGAGGAGTTGCTTCAACGGACCGGGCACCAGGCGCCTGGCGTCCTGCACTGTAAAAAATTTGTTCGTAAATTTACAAACAATTTATGGGTAATTTCGTTGCACAAATTATCTGTAAATTTACAATGTCTTTTTGTTTCTTAACGATTTATGAATTATTCTTCACGCAGTAATTTGTAAAATTACGAACTTTTTACACGCTCCAAATTACGTGGACCGCTTTTGTTCTACCTTGTCACGCTGATTAAATGGAGATTAACTTATTTTAGCGTTTGTGTTTTGTCTTATGAAACATCTTGTAAAATGATGAAGGCATCACCATATCTTGTAATCTTACAAGCGATTTGTGCAACGGAATTACCCAAGCATTTGTTGTAATTCTAGGAAACTTTTCATGTTTTTGTGACATTGTTGTAGTATTTTAGTCACGTTTGAGATGTATTTCGTTCGTACCATTTCATAAGGCGGTGTTTACGAACAAATTTCATAAAATTAAGAAGATTTCTGTGATGAATAATTCATAAAACGGCCTCTACGAATAAATTTCATAAAATAACGAAATGTTACTGTTACTTTACAGGGAATTTGTAAATTTTTTTTTTCGTAAATTCACAATAATTTTTTACAGTGCATGCTGCAGCGCGTCCAGGTCTGAATTGCTGTTCACTGCCGGCCAGCGTTACATGATTTGTGAATTGTGTCTCTGGAATACCTGCGCACCTTCAAGGTGGCACTCTCCATTCAAAGAATGAAGTCGCTAACTTGGTACATGTTATTTCCTAAGTTTCATGGAGTAAGTAGCGATTAAAAAGGCCGGTGTCATTACTGTAGATAAGGGGGGGGCGATATTTTTGCCGTTAATTTATTGCCAGAACTTGCCGTTCTCACTTTTGTAAATATTGTTAGAATCAGAATGTGAGAAACATGTCTGCAATCCTGATCAAAAGTCGCTCACCTCTGACAGCTGACATTCTGAATTCCTCTTGTTACGTAAGTTCTACAGAATGGCAGACTTGCAACTTTCAGAAGTGCGCGAATTTTGGTCAGGTCTTCAGACTGGTTTCTGATATTAAGACAGAATTTACACACACTACAAACATATCTGTCCGCTTGTACACACTTACTAAGAAGCTGGAAGAGTGTTACTGTTTATAACTTAAACGCTTACAACAACGTTATGATGCCCTTACGTGGTGAGTTGTGGATCCCTGTTCAAATTATCGCATCTGTGGTGGCAATAACAAAATTTCGCGCTAACGTAATAATTTTAAATGCACCGAATTTCTTACGGTTTGGCCCAATTCTCACATATTTTGGTGTGATAATTTTATAATGCATGGGCGTGGGAAGCCATCGCAATTCATGTGCAATGCAAAAGCATTGCAGCAATTGACGCTACACTCATACCGTCAGTGTCCCCCCTAATATGTCAAAATGTTAAACGTACGTGCAAAGTACAGGGTGCCCTCGCGAAAGTTGCTGCCGATGATCATGGGGACTTTGTTGTAGCGGCCGTCAACGAGGAGGTCATTGGGGTCCTCTGAGAAGAACGCTGGTTCCCCACTGTTGGCTGGCTCGACAACTGCTCGGCAGGGGAGGGTTGGCACCAACTGCTTCGCTTCCTACGACAGTTAATTTCATGCCTTTACTAAGACAAATCAGTGCTTTTCATGACATTTGCCCGCAAGGTTCGCGGTTTCTTTTGTTGCCCGTCGCTGCTCCGCTAACACTGTAATTCAAAGGGTGAGACCTCACCAATTTTCGGCGATAAAAAAAGTATCACCGAAAAAAAGGTCGTACACGAATGTATCACCGAAAAAAAGGTCGTACACAAATGTATCACCAAAAAAAAGGTGAGACATCAGCGAGGTTAGCCGTTGTTTTCCTGGGGAAGTATCACCCTTTTTTCAGTGATGCATTTGATCCAGGAAGCGGAAGAAGGGAATAACTCCATTTTGACCATTTTTCAGGAGCAACAAAAAACTGTTAGCAGGGAAATCTAAAACTGAACAATGGAATGTTATAGATGATAACAAGTTCAAAAAATGTAAGTTAAATTTTGAGATTAACTTCAGGAGTGTCAGGTCACTGCCTATAGGATATCTGTGACTTATCACTTTCCGCTAAAATGTAAAAGAGAGTCATCTCAACTTATATTTCTTAAACGAAGTGGAATTAGGAGACATGTCAAGTGGAACTATAGTCAGCAGAGAGTGTTGGTTCCACTAGTGCATTTTTTGGACTTAGCTCTTTTTTCCGTATAAGTTCTTAAAATTAAAGGGGGGTAAGTTGACTTGATTCTTTTTACAATGGATACATAAAAACACAAGTTGAGTCATCTCCTATCAACAATATGTTGAACGGAGTCATGTTGACTTTGGTTGAGATGTATCCATTTTCCGCTAAATTGAGAGTGTAAAAGGGGTCAAGTTGAATTACATCTTTTTTCGAAGTGGATTTTCTCTTGAACTGCTAGGAATTGAGTCAAATAATTTGGTGCAATGATGCAAACCATTCTAACGAACAACGACATAATAAAAACTCAATTTGGAGATAAGTCTAATTATTCCCTTCTTCCGCTTTCTGGATCATTTGTGCCCAGATAAGATCTTTTGAATAGGACCCCTCGAAGTGTGTACTTGTCCTAGACTGGGATCGGCAGTGGGTGATGCCGCTGGCTCTGTATACACTGTTGTTCAACGAATGTGACATCACATTCAAACGAACACGTGACAAAATTCACATTCTAACGAATGTGATGTCACATTCTTTGATTAACAGTGTAAGTCTGTCTATCGTCGCCCCTATGAATGGAAAGAGCTGGGAACCACCGAATAGGTCCTCGTCCAGGGATCCTTAACTTACCTCATAAGGGCATCATAACGTTATCATAAGAGTTAAAGTTATTACCCTTAACTTCTAACATCTTTTCAAAAGGGTGAGTTATTTTTTTATGTATCGAATTTGCGTAGACTTTTGCAAGTACTTTCATAAGTCCGACCCCCAACCTATAGCGAACATTGTCTTATGTTACGTTATGACAGCAGTGTTAGTTAAATGTTGAGTTAAGTTCCTCGTCAGACGCCACACCACGGCACACGACACGCTTTGCCGTCGGGCATGATTGCTTAACTTCATCGGTGGCTACTTCCAAGAAGGTGGCAGCCAGCACTAGTCCCGGAATAGTCCTCAAAAAGTTGACCATGTCAGATGGACTTCCACTGGTGGGGCCGCCATACATCTTGGTGGTTCGTCGCACGAGGTCGTACGGCAGGCCTTGGTACGCTCCCGACTGGCTCGTACTACTAGACATTATGGCACCACTGAAGAGACCTGGCAAAAAATAATAAATGTTGCAACAACTTGAACAGTTTTCCTGTATTTTTGAGAAATTGAGTCACTGTGGGCAGTTCTCTTATGCGATTTTTCATGCCCAGAGTTTACATAAATTGACGCCTACGGAGTTAACATTTTGAAGCAAATAACCGGGTTTACAGCCGTATGAGCTGAAACAGTAGAACGCGCATTCACAGCTGACTCAAGGACCACCAAAGCATTGTTTTTATCCATATTTCGAAAGTTTGACGCACAGTAGATCCGTGGCAAATCGGGTACGGAATTAACATACACAATAAATACGAGGCCCCCTTTTCAAAATTTGGGTACCAATATGATGTTATCCATTAGACACACATCCCTTAAACTTGGTATCTAGAAGTGTTTTTCCATCCGGAATCCATTGCTGCCCTCATATTGAGGCTGGGACTTCCCGTTTGTCTCCTTGAGTGCTATACTCGTTACAGTGTACACGTGGATTATTGGGAAGTAAAAACGTCGGGACAAAAGGTAATTCTGTGCAGGCACAAAGCTTTAAACTGTTTATGAAAGTCAGCGAGATTCAGTTTGAGAATGAGAGTACCTTAGCAAATAGAACCCTCGAGAACGATTGTCCTGTGTCTCGTTGAGACATACGAGAGGCGCGAAATTTGTGAACTATGCATCGGGACGATTTAATTCGAGGCGTTTTACCAGCGGACAGAGGCGACAGGATGTGGTAGTGAACAGCCGCTCCACCCGCGGACTCGCCGTATATGGTGACTCTTGAAGGGTCTCCGTCAAAACTGCGTATGTTTTTCTTCACCCATCGCAGTGCCTGCACCTGGTCCTTCAGACCTGCGTTGCCCGGAGCGTCGGAGGTGTTGCTGCTGAGGAAGCCTAAAAAAAAAAGACCTGAGGAAGGGAGCGTGGTGGTACATACTGACGCCTATTTTCGGCGCGAATCCCAGGAAATTTAAGGTGCAGCGAACAGTTTCAGCCTTAAAGTTTCTTTGAATCTTTTACTTTCCGAAGGCCTGCACCACAAATCCAAGTGTGAGACAGTCTCACACTCTCACAGGTGCGAACAACTATGTCTCATGCTTACAAGTGTGAGCCTTGTTTTTCCCACACTTTTAAGTGTGACAAACCGATCGTCCCACACTTGCAAGTGTAGGGTCAGGGCGGGGAAGAACTGGACACCCCACATTTTACCTCAAATACCGTATAAAGGCTTAACAACTTTCATGTAATGAACCGCTGATGCCACGGAACAACTTTTGATAGTTGTTATGACTGTGCATACAGTATTTGAAGTTAAATATGGGGTGTCCAGTTCTTCCTCTGTCCAGTTCTTCCCCGCCCTGACCGGGCGGTACAGTATATTACCGCCCATTGGGCGCCGTTTAGACATTGCGTAAAAGGAGGTACAAAATATTACCGCCAGTAACGTTCCCTCAGAGTGCCAAGAAAAAGGCGGTAAAGCTCTCGAAAGGAGGTACAAATGGTTCTGTTAGGGCGGTAATTTCTGTACCGCCTTCGTATTGGCGGTAAAACGTGGGCACCGCCAATACCAAATTACCGCCAGGAAAGGGTGGCAATATTACCGCCTTTAGATTTGGAGTGTATTCTTGAAATGCTCCTCCGTGAAATTAAAATGAAATATTGACAAATCGATAACAATGAGAAAGCCCGTACCAGGCAAAGTTGAAGGGCTCTAAAATAAAAGATAAATTAGGTTTTGAGCCACTTCGGGGGTATCAAACTTTAGCCTTCATTAGATGGCACATCTTTCTTCAAACACCAAAGTTTTCTCTGCAGCTCAACTAGGATGAACACCAACTACCTATGTGCAACGGGATATCTCAGGGGTGCGACGGAATCTATGATAATTTGCAAGTGTTGTAACTGCGCCACCCTTCCTTACACTGCCATCATTCTGGGTATGCAGAAACCATAGAAATCACACATTGTGCCCGAAAATAGCTTACTCTCTGTAAAAGATTGCAGAGAAAAGTTTCGCAGTGTGAAGTCTTTTCCGGCTTCTATTACGAGCACCCGCGATCTTTTTTGTTCGCATTATGAAGAAAATACAGTACCGGTAGTAAACCGGAGTAACTTCAGACAATATTTCACGTTTTTTTGACCGCATGTCTACAAAACTTCTTTCACCAACCCGAATCCTAACTATGTTTATTTTCACATGACTTCAATTGGTTTGGCACCCATGAATTTTTTTTTTTGGGGTCACCTAAAATGAGAGTCATGGGCCTCTAAAGTTGTCTCAAGTTACCCCGCTGTTTGGGGTAACTTGAGACACACCTACACTGATGGACAAAATTGAAGCACCACTTTTTGTTTTCCGAGCCAAATCTGAATGTGCCGGCCGATTTCCGTGAAACTTCGCTCAGTGGTGGTCGAAAGGGTTGTCCACAGGTACGCCAAACGGTGGGACCGCGGGTCGCAGGGGGTGGCGTCAAAAGGGCCTAAAGTGCCGCGGGGCAGAAACGGCCGCTGGGTTAAAAAAATGGATCGCGTATAACACACTTTCGTTGAGGGTATGGGGTCCTGCACCTCAGGATGCGTTCAGAGGGACGTCCTCAAAGCATCCTCGTGAAAAAAAAATCCACCACCGAAAGCTTCATCCCCTTAAAATCCACCCCTAGACGTAAGGACCGTTACTTAGGCCCCAGTGTGTGCCCCCACTGCCGAGGATGGGCTTTCGTGGCGTCAGGTACTCCGTCCGTATGGTGTCCCCACACTGCGAGAAAAGATCACGGTAAATCCTGTACTGATTACTCCAGACTTCACCGTACTTTTTTTAACAGGCAATACCGTGGTTTTTTTTACAGGCAATACCGTACTTATTTTACAGGCAACGCCGTACTTTTTTTACAGGGAATCCCGTATCTTTTTACCCGGCAATCCCGTACTTTTAATACCTATCAAAGACTGCTATAATTTTTTTCAGTCGGTCGACCCTTGTTTTTCAAGATCCTGATGTACGTAACTGCTGAAGTCGGACTCCTGGACCCCCCTTCCGACCACTCGTTGAAAAGGTCTTGACGAGACCTATCGAAAGGTGCAATAAAATTTTTCAGTCGGTCGACCCCCTATTTCCAAGATCCTGATGTGGACAATTCTTGGGAGCGGCCTTTGTTGGGACCAGATCTAGTCCTTCCTACGGCATGGACTGTACGAAAGAACGGTAATTTCTGTTAAAAAACTACGGAATATTTTGTACAACACTGTTAAAAAAAATATGAAAATTCAGACTGATTTCGTCTTACTTGGTGGTCTGAATCGTAAATTCATAAAATGGTACGAATATTAAGACCAACTGTCTGAAAAATGTGACCTGATGTCTGAAATTTGAATTTAGACTAGCAAGTCTGAATATTTAGAGCGATGGCTATCAAGTTTTGTACATTGTCGTCCGAAAACTAAATTCATACTTGTGAAATCGGAAAACGAGTGAAAAAAAACCCGTCCCCTTTGTACATTTTTCGATTTTCTCAGAACTTTTATCAATACTACTGTTGTATTTCAAATAATATTTACGTTTGGTGCCGTAAAAGCATAGAGAATGTTTCAGAGCTCCGAAATGGACACTTATTGCTCTATCCGCTAGGTGGCGCTAGTGTCGCATGGCGACACTAGCGCCACCTAGCGGATAGAGCGAAATCGCGAATATTTTGTTGCAAACTTATTCCAAGTGATTGTCTGAAAGGGCATGAGCGCACCAAAGCAAGATTCAGGTTAATAAGTGCAGTATAAGCTAAATAACAAAGAATACAATTTCACTCTCGCGCATGGCCACGGGTCGGTGAGTGGTTGGGCTAAGGCCGCTCTCTCTTGCAATAGCAGTCACCTCTACCCTCTTCACTACCTTTGCGAGAAGGAGCCTGTTGCCGTGCACTTAATTTTTGAGCCGGGGCGATCCGCTGAGCGTCTGCGATAAACCGATGGCAAAAGTTCGCCGATTTGAGCTCTACTCTAAAGAGTGGCATTGTTTAGTGCGACTGTTCATATTCTTCGTACAACTTAGTCTGATAAAATAGACTGACTGGTATCATTTTTCATACAACATGTTGATCTGAAAATTCAGACTAGAGTCGTCTGAAACTTTCAGACCGCGATGTAAGAAAGTTTTGGTATGGAATTTCAGACTGAATGTAAGTAAATCGACTTCTTACAAAAAATTATGAATTTTCAGTAATTTTTTTTAACAGTGAAGTACGGTAAATACTGTAGACTGTACGGTGGATACTGGTTTTTGAAGTACGGTAAAGTTTGGCAAAAAAATTATCCAGGATTTACCGTCATTTTTTCTCAGAGTGCAAGCACCCTCACGAGAGGGCGAGCGATTTGGAACAACCTCCACCCCTCTACGGGGGTGGGGGTAGTTAGGCCCTTCTGGGTTTTGGTTCAAAGGGGTGGAAAAAACAGCAGCAAATGTTGAGAAATGGTTGATGGGGCACAGTCAACCCCAGACTAATGCCCAAACCTGAGTTGAACATCGCGCACGCAGCAGCACCGTCAAAAACCACCCCCCCGCCCCCTGTGTGCACTTAGGCCCCACCGACGTGGTCCTGGCGTGCGGCTTTGATGCAGCACGGCAGGGGAGGTCTGCAGGCATCACATTGAGTCCGTCCCGCAGCATCGCAGCCCTCGGGAACGCCTCTGGGGCCCCAAAATGATGAGGGGTTGAAAAATCAACCCCCAAGTTCGGAGGGGTGCACAGGGTGAACCCGTGGGCGGAAAATTTTGACTCAGGGTGGCAAAGTGACTCGAGACCTTCCACTCTGTTGCTGCAAAGGCCCACACCTGCAACGCGTACCGTAAGGGTTCAAGTCAGCCCTCGCGCAACACCCAACCTTTCTTTCCGTCTCGGGCAGATCCGACCCGC
Organism: Thrips palmi; assembly: GCF_012932325.1. Classification (NCBI taxonomy): domain Eukaryota; kingdom Metazoa; phylum Arthropoda; class Insecta; order Thysanoptera; family Thripidae; genus Thrips; species Thrips palmi. Next base: position 11,194,961 of record NW_023144626.1, on the reverse strand, counting down.
GCCGTGGGGGTAGGCAACTCATCCGTCAATTTGTAAGTTCATTCCTTTGTTTGTGATGAAAAAGAAAGTCTTTAAGCATTAAATTGTGATCCCAACTTGAATGATGTTAAAAATTTTCATTGCACAACAAAAACAATGGAATTTGCACGAAATTAGCGAAACTGTGACAGATGGGTTGCCCACCCACCACTGAGCGAAGTTTCACGGAAATCGGCCGGCGCATTCAGATTTGGCTCGGAAAACAAAAAGTAGTGCTTCAATTTTGTCCATCAGTGTATTTTTACTTTGCTTTTCAACGGAAGTGGGGTTTTCGCCGGTCCATGCTGATTTCCTGTTAACCTTATTTTCAATGAAAAGTACAAGTCGTAGAATACATTAGAAGATATTTGAAGCTCTTAAGAGTTTTTTTAAAACAAAGTTACATTTTGTGATGTGGGGGATAACGGTGCTTTAAGAAGCACAACGATTCTCCCATTTCACATCCAACCCTGTCACCCAAGCACAAAGATTTCACCTCCAACCCTGTCACCTGTTAAGACATTTTTCTTTTCTCTCACCCACACAGATCCATTCCTGCAAAGATAAATAGCCTTAGTCAATGCTTAAAATTTATTCAAAATTCTTAAGCTATTTTTACCGTAGTTTCTCATGATAAAACGACGGGTCTTGATCTAAAACTTACCCGATCTGAACGACATCTAGCCCGTTAGAAAGGCAATTAAATTCTCCATCTTTTGAGGCCTCAAGGTTTATTAATGTCTTATCTGGTCCGTTCATAGTTGAGAAAAAACTCTAACCGAGACTCTAACTTTAAGATGCATGTCACTTCGGACCCTCTACACTGTCTGAGAAACTGATTGCCGATCAAATGCGGGTTGGCTATGATCTTAGATTGGAGAGGTCAGTTACTACAAACCACCCTGTTATGCAAGGAGGTGCATGTGTCAAGTTACGCTACTCAACTTCCGGCAAAATCAATGAATTTTGATGTCTCATGTTACCCCGTACAGATACCATTTTCTATAAAAGTCAGTATTACCCGATGAACGATGGGTTTCCCTCGAAACTAATGCTACATTTAGAATGATGCACTGCAGGAAATAACCACAACAAAAGTACACAAATTTCTGGCAAATTTTTTATCAGGTTTTTATTGTACTTTCAAAGTACAACAATTGTTGTACAAAGTACAATGGAACCGGCATGACGAGTGCTGGGCAGTGCAGGCCTCGTTGTGGTTTGTACAATTCTCGTTGTACTTTCTACAGTCCCTGTTGTACTTTTATTGTACAGTTTTTGTTGTACATTTGTTGTACTATTCACACTTTTTCTTGCAGTGTGAAATAATAGGGTTGGAAGGTACTACAGTCATTTGGGTCTCAACAAGACGTGTTTCGACTACCGAGGAAAAATTGTTATAAAACTGACTTGCTGAGTCCAAGCCCACCGTTCAAACGCTTAATCGTCTTTCCAAACAAGTATGTAAAAAAAGTGCTTGGGCAGTTTTGACCTCCGAGTGTGCCCAGCTAGGTGGCAGCCCCAAAAAGGTAGAAAAGCAGAAGTGTTTCGAGTTACCCTTGCTGTCTCAAGTTACCCCGGTTTACGGTGTGCTTCAAAGAAAAAAGTTCGTAAGATTGCGCAGCATTGGTTTGTACGTTGCAAAGCATTTTCTTACCTACATTTAGTTTGCAAGAGAGTTCGTAATACAATGCCGGACAATCCTTCGCAAGAATTTTTGAGTATACTCACCTAAAATCCCCAGGCGGTAGTTCACTGACACGACGATTAAGCCACGGTCCATCAGATAGTCAGGGCCGTACATCGATTTGGTGCCACTTCCCCAAAGGAAGCCACCACCGTGAATGAAGACGAGGACTGGAAGCAAGGACTGGGCCGGCAGATCAACCTATTCATAGCATCGTCTGCCGTTCATTAGAGCAGTGGTTTAATCGGGAGAGAGGTTAATGCGAGCGGGGAACAAACGACCGCGGTAGCGATAGAAGGGGTGTGCGAATATTTCGACAAGGAATCGAACGTGCGGTAGAATTCAATGCCATTCGGAATCAAATTTGCAAGGTTCGATCTCGAAATCAGGGATCCGTAACTTACCTCATAAGGGCATCATAACGTTATCATAAGAGTTAAAGTTATTACCCTTCACTTCTAACATCTATTCAAAAGGGTAAGTTATTTTTTTAAGTCTCGAATTTGTACACTGTGGCAAAAAGCTACGGAAAATCCTGTAAACAGCTTGTGGTAATTCTCCGTAGGCCCCTTATCAATATTCTCCGTAGGCTCTTACAGTATTTTCTGTAGGACCGCACAGTATTCTCCGTAGGACCGCACAGTGATCTCCGTAGGACTATACAGTCTTCGAGGTCCTACGGAGAAGACTGTGCGGATTTACAGAGAATACTGTGCAGCCCTACGGAGAATACTGTAAGAGCCTACGGAGAATATTGATAAGAGGGCTACGGAGAATCCTGGCAAAAAAATTAACAGGATTTTCCGTACCTTTTTGCCACAGTGTATGGATATACTTTTTTGCAAGTACTTTCATAAGTCCGTACCCTTAACCTATAGCGAACATTGTCTTATGTTACGTTATGACAGCAGTGTTAGTTAAATGCCAAGTTAAGTTAAGGATCTCTGCTCGAAATTTACAATCTTTGGTGGTTCCTCTAGTATTACGTCCGGGGTATTACGGGTAATACCCCAGGCTGGGATAATTCCGGACACGTGCAGGGCTTTAGTTAGGCGCCTATATCTCCCTAACCGTTGATGAGATTTGGATTTCACGTATACCATTTTGAAGGTAAAGGTTCATACTGTACACCCCTGTAGTAACATTTGACCCATAAGGCATATTCAAGCTCAAAGATCAAAGGGAGGGGGTCATGCAGTGTTTTTTGCCTACCTGCCAGGCGGCCTTTCAAGTATCTGAGGGAGAGGCAATCACCCTCGCTACCCCTCCCCTCAATCCGCGCCTGATTTTATGTGGGCAATGGATCGTCCCCTCGGTCCAACTTCTTTGAACGTCTTACCTGAGGCGTGTATACGTTGAGGACCACAGGTCTGCCAATTTTCCACCCTTCAATATACCGGGTAATGCTCCCGCAAGAGTGTGAGTGGCATCTGGAGACTTCTCGGGTAGATGGTCCATGCGACAACCAAAATAAGCTTCAAGGGAAGGCGGGGATCCATGATCTCACGGGGTACCATGACCTCTCCCCTCGCTCTCGGGAACTGTTCGCCTGGCGACAATCGGTCCGCAGGACTTTTCCAACTTCAAGGGTAAAACCACAGCAGCCCGTAAAAAAAACAACCACAAATAAAACATGTATCTTCCGCTGTGATACTGAGAAAATATATGCCAGATTTTATGCCCAACGTAGCCAAAAATATCCATGTGAAAGCATACACAAGATGCAGCAAAACTATTTCCCTTTATCATAAATCTGGATTCAGTCCACAGAATAGAACGCGCAGACTGAAATAGTTTCAAGTTGTTCGATAAAGTGATGAGTTCGCTGTTGATTGATGGAGTTCCTGGCCTTGTCATCTCCCTCTTCCCACCAGTTGGAGGATTGATTTGAAGGAGAGTTCTAAAAAGACAGAAAAGAATCATTATTAATGCTGCTTCACATTCAAAATACACTATTGACAATCAATAACAAGATACGTACCTTTGGCAAAACTCTAGTGTGACCTGTAGTTAGGCAGAAGCTAGAATCTTTGGGTAGTTTAGTCTGTGCACATAATAAAAGAGAAAATACTCAGCAAACTCAACAGTGTACTCAGTACACTCTCTTTTGCGTGTACTGACGAGTACACTCTCTTCAGCGTGTACTGACGAGTACATTTCTTCAGCGTGTGCTCACAAGCACACTCCCACGAGCGTGTACTCAACTGCATGTATTTCCAGGATCTGAGCACACTCTCGTAAGCGTGTACTCATCTAGGTACACTCTCGTTTGAGTGTACTCATCAAGCACGCTCTCGTCAGAGTGTACTCATCTGAGTGAACTGTTGTCAGAGTGTTCTTGTGAGTACACGCTGAAAAGAGTGTGCTGAGCACACTGTTGAGTTTGCAGAGTATACTAGGGGTACGCGCCGTTTAGTGTGGGCGCGTAGTGTGGCTGAGCGATGCGAATTAGTTTGTGCACTTCAGACTTGGCTAAAGTTGACGAAATATGCAACTTATGGGCTCATATTGAGTGAAATGTGGGTCTGGAGTCAAAATGGAAGTGATTTTCGTTATCAGCACACAAAAAACTACTTGGATCAACATCAAACTCAATTCAAAAACTTTGGGCCAAATTTGGTCAAAATTCGGTAAAGCGTGAGTCTGAGAAAATTTCGGAAGTCATTTTTGAGTTCAGCACACCAAAAACTGTAGGAAACAATATTGAACTCGACTTGAAAATTTTGATCCAAAATGACCTTATTTGGGATGAAAATATAAGTCTGGAGTCAAAATGGAAGTGATTTTCATTATCAGCACACAAAAAACTACTAGGATCAACATCAAACTCAATTCAAAAATTTTGGGCCAAATTTGGTCAAAATTCGGTAAAGCGTGAGTCTGGGAAAAATTTGGAAGTTATTTATGAGTTCAGCTCACCAAACACTGCAGGAAACAATATTAAACTTGACCTGAGAATTTTGATCCAAAATGACCTAATTTGAGATGAAAATATAAGTCTGGAGTAGAAGTGGAAGTGATTTTCATGATCAGCACTCCAAAAACTGCAAGAATCAATATGAGTTTCAATTGAAAAATATAGATACTAAATTGATCTATAATGGGTAAAGTATGGGTCTGCGTTCATGGATCACCCTTTGTCGTCACCAATACCGTGATGCCTAACCACTGCGATTCCTTCACTCGAGTAACATTTTATTGCCAGCATTGAATCGCTTACTTGGCTACTTGTCTGCTTGAGTCACTATTCGATTTATATTTTTCTTCAAACCAATGAACTCACAAATTTATTGGTTATATTTGAGAAGCCTTTTGTCATTCTTTCATTTTCAACCAGTGAATTAAACAATATAGACTAGAATATGTGATTATAGTTTATATTAAGTGACTCACTTTTGGGCAGTCTGATCTGAAGCATTTGACGGAGATCAAGTTTTGTCAAATTCAGTGAATCGTCTCATGAAGTCCAATGCTGAGGCCACTTGTTGCTCAATACGCCAACATAATTCATCTTGTTCGTGTCTTGGGATATTTTATCTTTGGAGTAAAAGATGACAGTATAGTATTAACATTGGGTATTGGGCTAACGTTCAGAGAGCCAAATCATTACCAATACTAAGTTCCAGTTACCGGACACAAACTTTGGTGAAGTGAAAGGAATCGTCACATTAAATCCGATTGCCAAGTCACTCACCGCTCAAAACCTGAATCGTCTCTTTAAACCCAATATCAATTGAAAATCTGTTAGCATTAAATATACACATCTATATATTGATTCTTTTAATCAATAGATGTTAGGACTAGAATATTTATGTTACTTGCAGCATTGCAATAGAATGACATTTCCCGAGTCAAACCAAGACAATTAACATATCTTCTAATTTCAACAGAAGTTATTCATGCATTTACCTGATTTGATTGACTACGTTATTTAAAAATAAAGATGTTTACAGAGGAAACAAAATCAGTAGATGCATACAAAGTAAAAGGCAAAGGAAATATTCTATTTACAATCCACAACTACACTCACAGTGCACTGACCTGAAGGAAGATTCCCCCGTGACGGGAGAGGGGGAGAGGAGTACGAAACACGCAAACCATTCTCACTTTCAGTTTTCGTATTTTCCTCTGTTGACATTCCGGAAGGGTTTCAATCATTCTTGAATATTAAGAAAGTAACTCAGAACCTATTTCGGAGCCCCTCAGCTCTTCAGTTTGTTTATTTGCAAAAGTGCCGTCCCGTCTTGCAGACGGCTTGCAAGCGCGGCAGCCGGTATGAGAAATTGGTCGGCCACACGGTGCTACCAACCTAACAACGCTAATAACCTAGTTCAAAACGGTGTTTTGAATATTTCAAACTATGATAATTGCTGATCTAAGATAAACTCCCCCTGGAGGATGTTTAGGAGACATCAGGTGTGAAGTTTGGATACTATTCGTTCAGTAGTTGCTCAGAAACGTGAGTGAGTTACAGACAGACAGACGCACGACCAGTCAGTTTTTGGTGCGCCCAAACACGGCAAGGGCTTCGCTATCGCTCAGCCAATAAATACAGCTTGAATGAAGCTTGGTGCTGACATAATGACCACATTCAAGAGGATAATCTGATGGTCATCAGTATAAAAAATTGAGTTGCCTGTAGACAGAGAAAATAAAATAAATAAGTCGTCGCAGAAGATCGGGAAGTGTTCACATGATTACAGAGATTTATTCGCCATTATGTGGAAACTCACCTCGAACAATGATCATCGCACGGTAAAAACGGTTCCTGCTTTTCCCAGGAACTTCCTGGAAATCGCCTATTCCTTCACCATTGGCTTACTGGGAAAACCAGGTTCCGTTTTTACCGTGCGGGTTTAAGTTTGCGTTGGAGGCTGCAGCCAAGACCTCATCATTAGAAGCATTGAACTGCGAACAAATAAGCATGGTTAAGCTCCTCACACAATCTACATCAAATGAGACAGGGAAGAAAAAAGATGGAAGGTATACCTGTATGGCTTCGTAGAAAATGTTTGAATCTTCCTTGAAGTAACTAAGCAGAGGTGGTATTAAAACCTCTGAAAATGGAGCATCACACCTTTCCAATGCGACTGCTGCATCCAATTGGTCCAGGAGCTGGTCCACACCGGGGGCAACGCTGCTTCCAATAGTGGTTCAAGAATTGGCTGGCTAATATCTCTGGCATTATGCCCCAGAGAGAAATGTGTCCAAGATATCTTTGTCCACTAGATGATTAGCATGCTTATAAAAACAGTGATGAGACATGCCCAACTGGGCACATTTAAAATCTGGCATATGTTTTCTCACTATCACATTTGAAGATACATGTTCAATGTCATGAGTTCTTTACAAAAATTGAGTTTTTGGCCGTTTATAAGTAGTCACTGCGTCTGATCCGAGGCGGGCCTTCGTACTTTCTCAACGGGCAATCGATCCACGAAGCGGAAGAAGGGGTTAAGTCGAGTTGATTCAGTGACCTCTTATCAGTCTATCATGTAAACATGAGCGAAAATTTGGACCAAACATAAGTATGGTGAGACACGTCCCATCCTCTTGCATCTATTTTTAGATGACATTCCCCACCTGTTCTTCCACCTGCAAGCTTTAGGCCTTGCAAAAGTGCACGGATTCAACTCGACTTACCCCCTTCTTCCGCTTCGTGGACCAATTGGTCTTTGGACCTTTCTTTGGCATGCCTTTGTTACGTAGTGCGATTTTCGGCCTTAGTCTGGGAGTAGTATTGTCTCAAAGTTGATCAAAACGGTTACAAATGCCTTTGAAAAATCGTGTTTTGGGCCGACTTCAAGCAGTTTCCGCGACTTTATGTTCCCGGCAGTGCTCGGCCTGTAGGCCAGCCGGGAAACCGCCGCGACCCCAGCCACCTAGCGGCGACCCCTCAAAAATTTTTCGCGACCCCAAGGTTGAGAACCACTGGCCTAGAGCTGCTCACAATGTATGGAGTAGTTGGTCTTTGTACCAGTAGGCCCTACCAGTTCCTTCACGAGTTCAGTAAGGAGTCGGCCTTGTTCGTTCACAAATGGCACCCGCATCAGTCTTGACCACATAGCCTGAGGACACATGGCCCCCTCTTTAGTGGCGTCTCGGACACCACTCCAAGAATCGGGAGGAAGTGGTCCCTAAAATAAAAAGATTACTTCAGGCCTCTTTGACTGATTGGCGGCAACCGTAGACTTCGTGGCTAGACCAGGTCATACTACCATTAGGTATCTCCACTTTTTAATTGTAAACTACATCAACGCAGAACATCCTTTAAAGAAATATCAGGAAGTACCCACTTACTTTGAATCGAAGGTGGCCGATGGGAGGCTTGGCGTATGGAACACCAAGAAAAGACAGATATGTTCTTCCAGATTTTGATACATCTCGAAGACCACGAAGAGAGCCCTCGCGAACTCGGACTATTGGTCCTGCCAATGTGAGCATCACGGCAAGAATCAGTTCAACGCAGGCTGAAAAACACTCATACTCTTTACGGGCTCCTACGACCGAGATCTGCGGATTGGATCACGGAATCGGTTTGAACTTTATGGGTTCAGTAGGTACCTTTAGGACCTTTCAACCCTAAGAGGAAAGTTTGCTGGCCCAAATAACACTTGAGCGAACAGTTTTTACTATCGGAAAATCAGAAAGCGATATTTTCCCGCTTATTTTGTCTAATTTAGAAAAATGTTAATATCTCTGGTGTTATTTGAGCTGGCCCACTTTCCTCTTATTAGGGTTGATAGGTCCTAGTGGTACCTATTGAAGCCACAAAGTTTGAACCGATTCCGTGACCCAATCCCAGATCTCGGCCCACCTTGGGCTGGAGTTACTCTTATATCGGCTAAACGCAAGCTAAACGTTGCGCCAACATTGTTCCTTGTTTTGATTTCTCTTTATGGGCAAAGCATAAAATTTGTACGTTTTACAGTCTATTTCTATTGGTCATTTCACAAAAACCTAGCATTTGAAGTGATATCCCCGAAGTATAGCAAACTGCTGTACAAATCTAAGAGCGTTCATAGTATGCTCTACCTAGAGCATGCCTGCCTGCAAGGACGGTCTAGCTAGCGCATGCCTGCCAAGCATGCACTTATTGACGCATACATGCCATGTTCACGCTTCCTGAAGCAGACGACTCCCTATCCCTTGTGAACTAGATGTGTGCTCCAGTTAGCGTGTATATGGCATGTCATGCATTAGTTAGTGCATGCTTGGCAGGCATGCGCTTGCTAGAGCGTGCTTGCAGGCATGCTCCAGGTAGAGCATACAATGTACGCTTTTTGATTTGCAGCGTGACACTGCAAAGCCGGTGGTAAGTTTACTTGCCACAAATTTGGCAAGCCGTTTTGAATGCCAAAAATTGGCAAGCTTGGCCCGGAGATACGCCCCACGTTGCCAAAATTTGGCAAGCTTAATTATGAAGATTTTCGACCAAAGCTTGCCAAATTATGGCATTCAAAACGGCTTGCCAAATTTGTGGCAAGCAAACTTACCACTGGCTTTGCAGCGGAATAACAGTCAAGAGATACAAGATGTCGGCGAAATTAGCAAACTGTATCAACGGACAAACCTGACTTCGCCCCTTGTTGTCGAAGGCCGTCTAATATTCCCGGCGCCGTGGCCACCTGCTGCCCGATAACCATCAAACACGCGAAGTACAGTGCCTGGCGCGCAGCTGTAAACGTGACAAAGTCTCGACGGGGAAAGGAGGGGAAGATAGTACATGTTGAAGAGATGGTATGTTACATTAAATTACAAGGTAGGGGTCGGGGTACGCCAGACAGTGGCTTGTCGTTAACAGGCTTCGCGATGCCGCGCTAGTTCCCGAAATCCACGTCTGGCGTTTAAAACCACCTTGGCCTGCGGTGCTCGCTCATGGGCTCACACTCGGATTCTGGCGAAATTATGCCCTATTGGGATTCGAATCCGGAGGTCTAAATGGATTCCTATTTCGTCATCAGCAACCTCCCAATAGGTACTCCAATGAATCTTGAAACAGAAGAAAAAGAACAATAGTAAGCCCCGAAGACAGCTTCAGCGCATGCGCACCGGGTGGTGGGGGAACGCCTGCGTATGCGCAGAACCTGTTTTTAGGGATTTCTTTTAATTTCTTCGTCCGTTTCAAGATTCATTGGAGTACCCTATTCACATGAACTGATGTTAAACTAAGTATGAAAATGTGAGTCATTGAAAAGTTGACGTTTCTGCCATGGAGAATTCTCCACGTCTCTGCTGTTTGTTTCAAATGTGTTTCTATGGCTGGAATGATGAAATGGATCCAGGTAGACAGCTGAATTTCGACGTGTGGCGAGCCTAGGACATACCTAATGACCCTGCAAAATCTCAGCTAGATCGGTCGAGCCGCACTGTAGCGAAAAACTAAGGAAAATTATGTAAACAGCTTGTGGTAGGACTACACTGTGGCAAAAAGGTACGTAAAATTCTGTTAATTCTTTGGCCAAGATTCGGCAGGGTCGACATGAGCCCCGTCCCGATATAGCCCCGATGACCTGCGCCCCTGCCAGAGCTGTGGAGCTTTGCAAGCGTTCCGTTGCTCAGAGAGATGTTGTGTATGAAATTATGGTAGGCGACGGGGACTCTAAGACTAATGAGGGTGTTGTTGAGGAAAATCCTTATGGAAATTGTGTTGTGAAAAAGCGTGAGTGTGTGGTGGGACATGTTGGCAAGAGAATGGGCAGGCGTTTGAGGGAGTTAAAGAAGAAAGTTCCAGGACTTGGTGGTAGGGGGAAACTTACGGGTACAGAGATAGATAAATTAAACTATGGAAAAGCCATCAGAGACATCCCGAATCAGTAGAAGACGTGAAGAAAGCCATCTGGACTACATTTCATCATCGTGGTGGATATCATAAATTCTGCCCCATCGGAGAGGAATCGTGATGTGCCTTCCAAAAAGCCAAGGCTAAACATCAACGCTTTGACAACACTCCACGCTTGTCCAAGGATATTTTGACCAAAATTAAACCAGTCTTTAAGATCCAACCAAGGACGAATTACTTGAGCGGTGTCTTGGAGCCCACACACTAAATGCCAACGAAAGCTTCAATACAGTGGTGTGGAGTATGGCTCCCAAAACCAAATTTGGGAGCAACGTTATTTTAGAAACTGCAGCCAACATTGCAGTTTGCCTATTCAGTGCAGGCAGCAAGACTCTCATGACCATTTTTAAAGGAATGGGGTGTGCTGTGGGGCTCAAATGCCTGGAAGAATGCATCAACAGGGACGACCAACGTCTCGCCAATGCTGGAATCCGAAGTGCTGCAGCTACCAAGGAGTCAAGAATTCAGCTTCGCCGGGCCCGCCTGGACGCCCAGGAGGCCGCCATACGAATACCCACGAATACTTCACTGGGAACTGAAACGTCGATATTCTGCGCGCTCGTACGCGTAATACGAAACCCGCCACTGACGGGTGACAGACAGATTGGAAACAAAATTACTGAGTGTCTCACTAACTTGCTCAAAATTTTCTTCTTTGATCAGATCACTAATGAAGTGTAAATAAAGGTCTCTTCTATAACCGTTTTGTGGCGATAGCAGAGCCCATCCTGCGGTCGCGAGTATGTCCGTCTCTGAGGAGACCACGGGATAGATGAGACTCAAAATTTATACGCACTATATAAATGCCCAAATTAAAAGTAAGGGAGCCATTTTTCGATTCCTCGCATTTTAAATTATTAGCAGATATTTAATTTTTATCAGGTGCGCAGTTGGCACAACATTCTGTTGATAGCACAGCTTTCAGTTCTCGCCCAGCAAACAACACAGTCGCTGTTCTTCACGCGTCGATTTTAGTTTGTGATACAGTGGAACTGAATCGAGTTTTTCATTGATACTAGAATACTCTACGAACTGAAGTGTATACTCAGTATGCATCTTCAGATGCATACTTATAAGTTCACACCTACAGATGCATACCTAGCTGAGTACACATCTACAGATGCATACCTGTTAAGTATGCATCTGTAGGTGTGTACTTATAAGTATGCACCTGTAGATGCATACACTCTCAGACTCGTATTGACTGTTTAATCTTTTGCCATAAAGGTTTTTGTGCAAACGTAATATGTAGTATTTTCTCTATGACTATTCACTATTTTGTTCGTTGTATAATGTTTATAGTCCATTAAACCGGACTTAATATCATTAGCAATGTACTTTTCAATTTCTATATGCTCTATTGACAATTTTATCCCTAAAACGATCAAAATTGTGCATAGTTAAGAAGAAAATAGTACATTTTACGTATGCTCAAAAACCGCTATAAGCACTCTGCAAACTCAAGTGTGTGCCAGGCACACACTTCCTGGTGCATGCCTGGCAGGCACACACTTCTTTTCTGCATGCCTGGCAGGCACACACTTCCTGGTGCATGCCTCAGGCACACACTTGCCGTCGCTTATGCGTGCATAAAAGCAAGTCTGTGCCTGAGGCATGCAGAAAAGAAGTGTGTGCCTGCCAGGCATGCAAAAAAGAAGTGTGTGCCTGCCAGGCATGCAGAAAAGAAGTGTGTGCCTGCCAGGCATGCACCAGGAAGTGTGTGCCTGCAGGCATGCACCAGGAAGTGTGTGCCTGGCACACACTTGAGTTTGCAGAGCAAGAGAGAAAAAAGTTCATATAGGTCTGAGCGTGACTGAGTACACACTTCAGAGAGTATTAATGTGCTCATCATGAAAACGTCACCCAATTTACTGTCAAACCCTTATTTCGACCCCCAAAACGAGCAGTTTTGGAGCAAAATTGTGATGCTACGTTTGAAATTAAATCCGGAAAATATGAGAATATTCCACTCTCCAGGATGACCATTGGACTGGTAAAAGTGGTTCCTGCTTTTCCCAGAATCTCCCTGGAAATCGCCTGTCTCTAAGACAGGCTTCCTGTGCCTACCATGTTCCGTTTTTACCGTGTTACCACCATTTGAGCCTTCAAAATGCATGGATATAAGCGGGGGAAATCACTCGCGTACACTGTGGCAAAAAGGTACGGAAAATCCTGTTAATTTTTTTGCCAGGATTCTCCGTAGCCCTCTTATCAATATTCTCCGTAGGCTCTTACAGTATTCTCCGTAGGGCCGCACAGTATTCTCTGTAAATCCGCACAGTCTTCTCCGTAGGACCTCGAAGACTGTATACAGGGTGAGTTTTCTCAATGTGTCAATAATTTGTAGGTAGTTTGGGCACCCCAAGGGGATCATTTTCTACCAATGAACTAGTGGGCGCAAACGTCTAGGTACGGAGATAATTGGTGTTTTGTAATTAGCCTTCGCGCCTGCGAGGTAGGCACCAGAGAGGACGGAACAGAGAGGTATAACTCCCATGCTAAGCCGCTCCGCCGATTTCGTCGGGCCCGACGGCCGCGCGCCGACGGTAGCGCACCTAGCGGTGCGGTCGCGCGCTTTTTGGCTGGAGCTCGACACGGCCCGGTCGGCCCGGGCCGCGCCGCTCGTTTGAATGCGCGGTCGCGCCGCCTGGCGGCCGGGCGGCAGGCTCGGCAAGCAGTTTTGAACTATTATTGTAAGGAGCTGGGACCGAATTTCGAACAATTGACTGTTAGAGAGCTTAGTCGGGCAGGGCTAGTAGCTATTCGTGCCTCAAAATACCTCCTGCAGCCCCTCAGTTTTAAATTGTGGAGCCTCAAAAATGGCCTAGGCTACGATGCGGCACGGCGCGCCGCCCGCCCGGCTCGGTACCCGGTTTTTTAAGCTTAATTATGGCTCATCCTGGCCAAATGTTCTGGTTTTGGTGTTTGAATTGCATAGAGGACTGCTTTGAGTGCCAGTTAGTATGATTTTCAAATCATTATTGCTCTTCTTTACTATTCTATAGGAAGGCAAAAAACGCTTGTGTGGCAGACGTGAGAGTAGAAAATAGCCTTAGAACAGAGAAAAGTAGACAAGCAGTGGAAAGCACAAAGTGGACTCAGAGGGAACAGCAAAAACACTTGCAGTACATCAATTGTCATCATGGTCAACCTAACAATGCTAACACACTAGGAGAAAGAAAAGAGATTAGATCAACCCTGTAAAAAAGAGAAAAAAATTAGAGCCCAGTGATCCCCAGATTGGCCTCTAGTACACAGCACAAACCAGGGTCACAATGCTAAACATAATACTATCAAGGGAAAAAAGGGAAAAAATTAAAAAAATTAATGGTTAGTGAACACTAAAAATAAATTTATTAAAAACTTAAAAGTAAAAAAACTATGTACAAAATATATACAGAAAACAATGAAGGAACTAATCAACTTCATAAGGACGGAATCAGGTACAGGCTCCAAAGTCATTCCCGTTGCACATTTGTGGCCAATCACACAAAATGGATGGAGTAACTTGGAGTTGTAGGACGCAATCAGGGGGGCTGCAGTCAAATCCGAGATGGTATCAGCAGATATACATTCTCACCAGATATAATCTCACCAAATATAATCCCACCACATATAAATCTCACGAGATATAAATCTCACCAGATATACAGTAATTAATTTTATTTGTTTAAACGCATATTCGCACGAGATATAAATCCCACCAGATATACAGTAATTATTTTTTTAAAATAAATATATATGCAGCTGTCCCTGCTCTTGCGACGCAACGCAACTACACTGCATACTCGACAGTGTGCTCAGTACACGCTATTTGACCTGTACTCACAAGTACACTCTAACGAGCTTCGCTAAATACACTCCAATGAGAGTGTGCTCAGATTAGTATATTCCAACGAGTGTGCTCAGGTCAGTAAACACTTAACGTAGTTCCCTTAAAACGAATGAAGCTGAGAACACGCTTGTGGGACTGTTCTCTTGGGTACACGCTAAAGAGAGTGTACAAGTGCGTTCAATCAAGACAGAGCTGACTTTGCAGAGTAGAGCACTTCAGATACCCGTTCCATACATATATAAACTGCAGTTCTGCTAACATGTTAACCTGCATTGCATATGATATGTTTTTATTGTTATACCTGGTGAGAATTATATTTTGTGGGAATTATATTTAGTGGGAATTATATCTGGTGAGACGGTTAATTTTAAAATATAAATATCTGTATATCTGGTGGGATTTATATTTCGTGTGAATATGCGTTTATAAAAATAAAATTACTAGGTGTATATCTGGTGAGATTTATATCTGGCGGGATTATATCTGGTGGGAATGTATATCTGGTGAGGTAACCCCGTCAAATCCTCATAACAAAATGGGGACAATGCAAGCCAAGACAAAATCGGGTATCTGCAACTGTAACAGTAAATGGTACAGTACAAGACAGTCATAGTTGAGCTGTGTGCAAGTCTACAATTATGTAGGCAGCAGACAAAATTAGGGAAAAAAGATTTAGAGTAGCTCAGCTCCCATGAGTTGGGAAAAGCAAGGTCGAACCCGACACAAGCTCCACCCACACAAATGAAAACCTCGCAAAAAAAAAAGAAAAATAAAACAAATACACAAAGAGATTTAAGGCACAAGAACTCAAACACAGCTGACTAGAAAATTTCACTCCACATTTTTTCCTTCCAACACTCTCGCTTCAGCCACAGAGGAGATTTCACACAACACTGCTTCTTCTTCACTAGGATCATTGAATGCATCTTCAGTTTGCTTCTCAATACTGGTAGAGTCTTTTTCAAGGTGCTTCTGAGTCTTCTGTGGAGCCCTATCACACACTTTTCTTCACACAACACAACTTCTTCTGCACCAGGATCATCAATTTTTTCTTCATTTTGTTTCTCAATACTGGTTAAGTCTTCTTCAATCTGCTTCTGAGTCTTCTTGCTCCTCTTCTTTGGTGCTCCCACTGACACACTTCTTTTCTTGGCTGCAAGGCTGGCAATTGTCTTTTTATTTTTCCAGTGCTGAGCATATTCTCTATTCAAAACCCTACACCTGTGATATATTGACACACGCAGGAAGTATAACACAAAGAGTCTCTGTATCTCCTCAAGATGCGCACTGCATCCCAATGATTTGACATCCACATCTCGCATTATTCGTTCCTTTATGGTACTCATCAGGTTAGGGAGATGAAAGCTAGTATGCATCATTTCTAGAAAAATATCAACACAACAGACCATGGTGTCGATAACATACACACTTGCATAAACCAACCGCTTCTTCTCATCATACTCAAACGCAACCACTAAATCATGTTCTGGCTTGATCTCTTCTGACAAAAGACACTCTTTACACTCATCACAATCCAAAATTCTTGCAAGAACTTTCTTCACCACATAGCCCGCTACAAATGCAGTCATTTTCCTACGCTTACCAAACAAGCCTTTGTTTTCCTTCTGAAGTGCTGCTTTCACACACTGTTTTTCCTTCTCTTCATCTTGCTTTGCATCACTCTTCTTCTTCCTACTCAACTTCTTCTTCTCAGTAATTTTGTGCGCATTTTCTACAGTAATGCCACTTTCATTATCTTCAGCAAGACACACAACTGAATCTGGATCACTCCCCTGTGGCTGATCACCAAACAACGCTCCAAATATATCACTCACTTGTGCCTCTCCTTCTGACTTCACATTCACTTCATCCTGAGGAACAGCGGAAACACCAAGCTGCAACAATTCTAGCTCCTCCTCTCTCGACATTTCATCTGGAACTACATCATCAGTCAAACCAGTCTCCTCATAGGATTTGCCTTCTGCCACTTTCTTTGATGCCTCCTCAAACAACTTGTTCATATCTGTCAACAGCTCTCCTCCGTCCTCTTCACAATTTGCACCCCTGATCCCACTGTTCCTCAGGTTAGTGACAATAGAAGTCTTCAGACCAGCAATAAACTGAACAGCAGTTGGCACCTTCGCTCCATTTGACTTTATCACTGAGAATAAGTTCTCCAGTGGATCTTGATTGAGCCTTCTCAAATTGAGATACTCAAACTGATAATCATCTTTCAGATCCTGCCATAAGTCTTTCACAGCACTAATATTCTCAAGCCATCCGAGGTGTGAGGAAAACACAGTTTTTGAGTTCACAAACCACCACTTTTTAATGCGTTCCTCCGCCTCCTTCCAAAAAGCCCAATGTGGTGAGTTTTCTGATAAATTGACTCGAAGGGCCTTACCTCGGCCTCTGGGACTGCTCCCATTGAAACTGTCAAACAGCTTGTCACAAAAATAAATAAAATCACTGGTATCCTTACACCCCGGAATGGCTTTGCCATCACTCCAAACATCAATCATTTTCAAAGCAGTTGCAACTTTGTGGCTGAGAATTTGAGCGGCCAATGCCACACTCATCTTATCTGAATTCTGGCAGGCTTTCAGATGCTTATCAGTGAGTTTCAAGCTAATTGCATAGAATGTACCGTCAATGCCATCCTGCTCTTTCAGTTTTTCTAAGTGCACCCACTTGGCAACTTTGCCATCATCAAACTCAACATTGTAGGTCTGAAAGTTGTTCCGAAGATTTTTCAGAAGGTGAGGCACATCCCACACATGATACACTTTACGCTGATTTACCATGTAGTGCGTTGTTTGGGCTGGGCGGATGGAAAATGAGCGACACAACCTACAAGAACGCTTGGAAAAGAAGCGCTCATCATTCTTCAGCTGGGCACCACTCTTTCTTGCTTTGGTGATAACAATGCGCTTCTTTCTGCAGGTGTCACACAGCCTAGGTTTGGTGCGCTTGGGTGGGTTGTGGGACTCTCGAAGTAGGCGGACTGCCAACTTGTTGTTGTTGCCCTGGTCACTCACAGAAGCTCTGACATCGAAGCCAATTTCCTGCAGAGCTGAAATCACACTCACAGCCAACTCAAGCAAAATTTCACCGGGCACATCACCTTGACTGAAGTAATAAGCCACAGGCTGCTTCCACTTTCTCGTTAAACTTTGCACCATGAAAACAAGAGCTTTGTCTGCTACTCTATTTTTAACACTGCCCTTGCCTCTATCTTCAAAACCAATGATTCTATCTTTAGCCTCACTATAATTAAGGGATTTGGCAAGATGAACTTCATCCCACATCACTGTACAAGCTCTATCTCTGGGGTTGAAATTTTTAATTATCTCTTTCAAGTGCTTGAAGTATTCTACATTAGAACCGACATCAAATTTCAAACGTGACATTAATTTATGCAAAATAGATGCTGAAGGTAAAAGCAAAATTTTTCTCAAAAAGCTATAATTTTTTCTTGAAGATTTAAATAAAGCCAAAGATAATGTTTTCTGGGACAAAGTGAAACGAAAACCTTGTGGCTTGCGGCCATGATTAGCAATCTGCGCTTCCATCAGCAAAGCACCTTCTTTGGTCTTCATCTTCTTTCTAAGCTGGGAAACTAAAGGCGCATTAGACAACTTAACCAAGGCCTTTCTGTTGTCCTTCACTGCGAGAAGAGAGCGCTTCAGGGAAGCCACCTGCTTGAGAAGCAGTTTGTTGTCGTCAATGATGGCTTTCTTCTTTGGTGTGATGTCGCCCTGGGACAGGTTGTAGGATCCTAAAACAGTACGATACTTGGTGCTGACAGACTTACGAGTCACCTTCCTCAGGGGGGCTGAAGGACGACTAGATGAACCACTCGATGTTGAAGCAGATGCGCTCGAGGCAGATGAGCTCAAACCAGAGTCATCACTGAAAAGAAGGCGACAAGTAGGCTGCCTCGCAGGAAGTGGAGTAGTTGTAGCGGCTTCAACACAGCGTCTCTTGGTCACACTATCACAGCTGTTGCTCAAATCATCTAGAACTTTCCTTTTAAAAACAGCATTAGGAAAAACCGGGGTAGATGCATGACTAGAATGCGCAGACAGTTTGAAGGAAGAAGAACTACTCTCACCAAACAATAAGTCTACAGGAGAGGAACTAACTAGATCAGTCTTAAGCTCAGGTACAGTAGGACCAAACAATAAGTCTACAGAAGAGGAAGTAACTAAATCAGTCTTAAGCTCAGGTAAAGTAGGCGGTTTGTCAACAAGAGGGTGCGAGACAGGGATGGCAATGCGAAGCGGGGCTTTGGGAGCGGGTTTATTTTCTTTATTAGCAGGAGACAGAAAAGTAGAAGGAATTTTGTCCCTGGGAATAGGAGGATGTTGGAAAATAGAAGGAGTTGCATTGCGGACAAGAGCAGACAGACAGTTCCCAGCCACCATGTATTGATCCCGAGTAAAATGTTTACTACACAAAGCACGAGTCGTCTTAAGCTGATGGTGAGTGTACATAAGAAGCAAGGAGTTACCAGAAAGCATGACCCACTTATAGCAATTGTCTACATCGGAGGGAAAGCGATGGAAGCGATACTGAGGAGTTAGTTTAGCATTACTTTCACAACCAAGAGCCGAGCACCTCTTGTTAGTAGGCAGACCACTTTTACCACTAACTCCCATTTTGATAAAGATTTAGGACACAAATAGGTAAAATATATCACAGAATAAGTAGAAATTATGGCAAATTATCACAGGCCGTTAAAATAACATTTTTGATATGGATTGAGCAGTGTATTAAGGGGGCAGTAGCGTCTTTTGCACGTGTTTTGACGATTTTCGAACCTCCTGTTTAGACGTTAATATAAAGATAAGTATGAATGCCAGAGACAAACGGCAGGCACCATTTAAAAGATAAAAGTTTTTACAACATTTTCAAAAAAAAATATTTTGTTTTAGCATTGAATTAGGATGTTTTGTGTTATATGCAAAAATGGTCTGCAAAATTACATGGTTTCACTGCGCGCACGATTGCAGCCAAAGTTTTTAACTTTTTACCAATCGGTAAAATGCATCTGAAAAAGCATGAAATTGCCCATAAAATGACCCTTGGGTTTTAATATTGGGCCAGAAAAAATGTGGTTCGTTTCCATCTTAAGTTGAAGATGAGCGTTTCAATAGTTTTTCTTGCCCAATATTGAAACCCAAGGGTCATTTTATGGGCAATTTCATGCTTTTTCAGATGCATTTTACCGATTGGTAAAAAGTTAAAAACTTTGGCTGCAATCGTGCGCGCAGTGAAACCATGTAATTTTGCAGACCATTTTTGCATATAACACAAAACATCCTAATTCAATGCTAAAACAAAATATTTTTTTTTGAAAATGTTGTAAAAACTTTTATCTTTTAAATGGTGCCTGCCGTTTGTCTCTGGCATTCATACTTATCTTTATATTAACGTCTAAACAGGAGGTTCGAAAATCGTCAAAACACGTGAAAATGACGCTACTGCCCCCTTAAGGGAGGATGGGGCACCTAGTGACAGGGGCACCTGGTGACACAGAGGTGCCCTGGCCACCCTATGGCACTTTCTGACATCTTGAGGTGTCTAATCTAAAGGTCTTGTGCTGTGGAATCATGTTCAAGTGAGAGTGAGACTTTGAACCAAATATTTTAGCACCTAGAATAAAACCAAGTAGGGATGCAAAAATACCGGTAAGATTCAAAGTTACGTAAAATACGGTAAAATACTGTATTTTACCGTATTATACGGTAAAATTGATTTTTCTCGACTTTGAGGGGTAATTGTGGTACTTCTTGTGAAAATAGGAGGGGAAAAGGTACGTTTGGATGAGGGTGTATCGGTTACATCGTTTCATACATACTTCCAAGCGAACATGACTCAAGAACAACGTCGCATTTTGAAAGACAAGGACCGAACACTGTGTGGGTTATTAACTTTTCTCTGACTTACTGATCCCTCCCCCTTATGTCTGAATTTTGTGGACTTTCCCTTTTTGTAAATAAATTTTGATTCTGCCTGGTTCTTTTGACCGTAAATTAACAGCCCAAATATACTGAAGTGCAAAAATGGGGCCTTTTTTTCTCGTTGTCCATGTAAGTTGGCTCAATTTCATGAAAATTCTTTTTCCTGAAAGGCACCGGCGGCCCCATGGTGTCCAATCATGTTCATGTCTATTGCATTTTTCAGCTCAAGTAACTAACCAGTATCTACCCCTATTTTTACCTATTTTCTGCTTTAAGTTAGTTTACACATTATGCTTATCTTGGCAACAAAGAAGCTTCTGGTTTGGCTCGTGTAGTTAGATTTTAATTTCCACAAGTTTTGCAAAAGAAGAGAACATTGACTTCTTGCTTTGTTTAAGTGCCCAGAGATGACGTCTTACACGTACATAGGGCGGCGCGAGGGGCAGATACAAACCAAGAGTTCCCAAGAGGCGCTGTTTTCAGTCCCTACGTCCTAATTCATCGTGTGGCAGCAAAAGAAGGGCAAATAAGTCAATATTTCAAAATTACCGAAAAATACCTATTTTACCGGGGTCGCCGTAAAATACCGTATTTTACCGTTCTTTACCGGTAATATTACCGGCCTTTACATCCCTAAAACCAAGAAAATAATTACCCAAAATCACAGATTTTACGTCTTTTTTACAAAATGTTTTCTCACCATTCTTCCAGTAAACGGCACTGCCGATCGTTCTGGCATTTTAAATCAATAATAAGGACCTTTAGTAAGTGGTTTTCGCTGAACCAGCTCAAACATATGATTTCATTTCCTTAATATCAAATTCTGAACGAAAATGAGCCCCCGGGGCAGGTAGTGACAGACACACTCTATTTACCGTATTCTAACGATTTAAACGTTTCAAAACATCGATTGAGCAACCACAAAGTAAATTGTCACCGATTGTCACACAACGAAACATAAATAAGACTAATTTGTACGACAATTTCGTAGAACATTGAATTTGATTGGCAATGTAACAAAATGCAGTTTCTTGAAAAAAATGGCGCCGTTCAGAATGCACTCTGAGAAAAAATGACGGTAAATCCTGGATAATTTTTTTGCCAAACTTTACCGTACTTCAAAAACCAGTATCCACCGTACAGTCTACAGTATGTACCGTACTTGTTTTACAATATATTCCGTAGTTTTTTTAACAGAAGTTACCGTTCTTTCGGACAGTCCATGCCGTAGGAAGGACCAGATCTGGTCCCAACAAAGGCCGCTCCCAAGAATTGATCCAGGAAGCGGAAGAAGGGAATAACTTGACTTATCCCCAAATTGAGTTTTTATTTTACTATTGTGCCTTAGAATGGTTTACATCATTTCACCAAATTATTTGACTGAATTCCAAGCAGTTTAGGAGAAAATCCACATGGAAAAAGGGTATAACTCAACTTAAGGGGGCTCATACGTTTTGAAATGGTCAAAATATCGGTTTTCTGGTTACGATGCCTTGAGAAAAAGCACTCATTTCCGCGTCTTTTAAGCCTAAGGAGAGGTCCGAATTCGTAAAGCTCGCGCCACAGGAGCTCGCGCAGCATTGTTCTGCACTGTCCCCCAACACGTATCCAGCGACCCCCGGGGGTGGAGGCGTGACCTTTGACCCCTGTTTTCTCAGCTCGCCGTTTTTTGACCTTGCTCGTAAGATAACTAATGACTCGCTTTGGTTTGAGGTCTGAAATTTTAACTGAGTGTTCGCAACATCAGTAAGCATAGAATTGACTACAATGACGAGGATTAGACAAGATTTAGTTGATGAACAAATTTTTTCAATTAATAAATTTGATACATTTTAGTAAAAAAATGAAGATTATTTTTTTTCTCCCAAACTACTGAACTTAGAAACACAATTGTAGTCAATTCTATAGCGGGCATAGAAAGGAGTCTCCAGTAATTTTTTTTTTCAAATCGAACCAGAATTGTGGTCTGAATCTTACGAGAATGAAAATTTTAGACTTCACCATAAAATCTACAAAAATGGTCCAATCTCAACTTTTTTTTTTAAATGTTCATTTTTCTATTTTCTACTAGGATTTTTACCCAGAAACTCAAAAAATTTTGTCCCAAAATATTTAACACTACGAAAACCGAAGTCATGTTTAAAACGTATGAGCCCCCTTAACCCCTTTTACAGTCTAAATTTCATTGGAAAATGGAGATAACTCAACTTTAGTCTACATGAGTCCGTTTGACAAATTGGCAAAAGGATATAACTCAACTTGTGTTTTAATGGATCTAGTGTAAAAAGGATCAACTCAACTTAACCCCCCCCCTTAATTTTAAATTTCAATTTGGAAAAAAGAGCTAAGTCCAAAAAATACACCAGAGTAACATACACTTTATGCAGACTATTGTTCCACTTGACTTGTCTCCAAATTCCTCTTTGTTTAGGAAATATAAGGTGAGCTGACTCTGTTTTCCATTTCAACGGAAAGTGATAAGTCGCAGAAATCCTCTACGGAGTGACCTTACACTTTTGATTTTTTTTCCAAAATTTTACTCATGCTTTTTGAAATTATTAACATCTGCAACATTCATTTGTTTTGTTTTAGTTTTCCCTGCTAACAGTTTTTTGTTTCTCCTGAAAAATGGCCAAAATTGAGTTATCCCCTTCTTCCGCTTCCTGGATCAATTGTCCACATCAGGATCTTCAAAAAAGGGGGTCGACCGACTGAAAAATTTTATTGCACCTTTCGATAGGTCTCGTCAAGACCTTTTCAACGAGTGGTCGGAAGGGGGGTCCAGGAGTCCGACTTCAGCAGTTACGTACATCAGAATCTTGAAAAGCGAGGGTGAAATAAATTATAGCAGTTTTTGATAGGTATTAAAAGTACGGGATTGCCGGGTAAAAAAGTACGGGATTCCCTGTAAAAACAGTACGGCGTTGCCTGTAAAAAAGTACGGCATTGCCTGTAAAAAAACGACGGTATTGTCTGTTAAAAAAAGTACGGAGAAGTCTGGAGTAATCAGTACAGGATTTACCGTGATCTTTTCTCGCAGTGTGGTTTGATATTAAAAAAGCTTTAAGAGCCTAAAACGGATAATTTTCAATTAGCTGGAGCGTCGCTCTATGCTGGTAATGTGAGTTATATGACCTGTCACTAGGTGCCCCGGGCTGGGGCACTAAGTGACAAGTGCAGAGGTCTGCGGGAAGCTATGTAAATAATAGAAATAGGTGTTGTCAAAACGCCACAACATGTTTTTAAGATCAAGGAAGGATCAAAGCAACCTTCTGAAGTGTAAGCAGATTCATTTCTCGCACAGTATCGGAGTGAGATCCAAAATCCAAAAAGTGTCACTAGGTGCCCCACCCTCCCTTAGCAGGGGGTGGCAACGGCCTAGGGAGAGCGTGAAGCGATGCTCGCGCCGTCAGTGCAGGCAGAGGTTGCGCACTTGTTCGAGATCATGAAAACTAGACAGTGTTTTTCAAAACGCTTCGCACCGATGGAGAGGGCTTGAAATTGAGGGTGTATTAGGCTAATTGCTCTTCTCGAAACTCCCCCCTGACTTTATGTTAAGGTGCAGTAAAAACACCGAAAAACACGAGAAATCATAAAATTCAGGAAAAACTCGAATGCGCCTTAATGATGTAAATGATTCCGCCCTTGAGTTTGAGTTAATGAGGTATTTTGCGATAGTGAAGAAGAGAAAGAAGAAGATGCGGCGGTGGGGGTAGAACATAACAAACCCTCACTTGTTCGGCCGCCATCTTGCCTGGCGTCTGCTAGAGGCTCCGCGCGTCGTCTAATCGTGCTCAAACGAATAACAAAGAGATTTAGCGTGCGGGGGCTGTAAATTCGTGAAGTTTGCGGGTTTTTTAAAAATATTATCGTATCCTAGAAAGAATATATAAGGTGAGCATAATTTATTTGCAATAATGCATTGTTTTTAGAGCCGGGAACATCTCTAACGGGTATCGGTTAACCTTACCGGCTCAAATAGTTTACTTATTTTATTATTGCCTGTCGTACAGGAGTGAAATAGGTGTTCAAAGTCTATTGAATGTCATGAAGAATGATGTCATTGTACAGTCCAGTAAGTTACTAGTGAATTTTGGTTGATTTCATGTATCTTGTTGATCTATTTTAGAGTTGGTTTTGACACTTTACATACAATTTCTTTTCCATTTTTTAGGTGAAGCGAGTTATTGGTCAAGGCCTTTGTGGCATGATAAATAATAAGGATGGACTAAAAAACGTTTGCTTTTGTAATGCAGTCTTGCAATGCATTTTGTCCTCTAAGATTGTGCGACAGATGCTGGACCAGATAACTAACTGTACTCACACTCAACCTTTGACAGCTGCCCTCAAAATCACTATCAATGAGCTGTCTCAATCAGTCTCCTCTTATCGATGTGAATATTTAATGGTACGTCTTCAAACCTTTTAAGCGTTTAATTTATGCATTTATTTTTTAATGAGGCACCTAATTTCGTATCTTATGTAACTGGCAGGAAATTGTTGCTCAAAGTTGGTTTGTGTACACAAAAGACAGTCAACAAGATCCACAAGAATTTCTTAATTTCTTGTTGACTGCAATTCATGGCGAGATCTTGGTATGTATGCTGCTGCAAATAATGTGGGGAACGTTGATATTTTTTCATTACTGTTATTTAATTGTTTCAGGAGAAGCATGGCGTTGAATTCCAGGCAAGTTTCTGTGACAGCACTGACATTGTGGAGGCAGTCAGCCAGGCTTGGAACCTTGGTGAGAGGTCCAAGGTATCTGAGGTCTTTGGTATCCAGTGTGTACGCCTGAGCCAGTGTCAGTGTGGCTACACAAATGGTGTCTGTGACAACCCTGAGTTCATCGTATCTCTTGCTCTTCCTTCAGGGAAAAAATGCACCCTAATGGTACTACTCTGACAGTCATCATTTCATAATCACATCTACATTTTACTACAGTAGTTAATTGTCATTCTGCCTGTCACAGGATTGCTTCAAACTTTTCTGTGAGGAGAACAGGGGCCCTTGCGAAAAATGTAAAGGTGTTGCCACTTATAAAAGCATTGTAAGATTTGGAAGGCTACCACCAGTTTTAGTGATTCAGTTAAAAAGGTAAATATTAGTGGAATAGAATTTGTCCATCTGTAAGTCATCTATGAATTTTGGCCATGTATTCTAAGGATTTAGTGTGTGAAAATTTGTAGTTGTTTTGAGTGTGTCATGGATATGTATTTTGGTTACGTTCACTTCTGTGCGCTTTCTGCTTATCATGGGTAAGGTTCCCACTCTATCAATGCATGTTTCTAATGTGACTGCAGATATGGACCAACTTTGTATGGCTTCTTCAAAAACAACTCAGAAGTATTGTACGACCACAACATAGACTTGGCAGAGTTTGCTATTGACAGTGCTCAGACTAATACGGAGTACTCCTTGTTTGCTGTGACCAGTCACACCGGCCAGATGGGGGCTGGCCATGTGATCGCAGCATGTCTCAGGAACAATCGGTATTTTTTTTTTGGTGATTTGTTTAAAATTCTTCATTTCTTCTCATACTCTCTTGATCTTTTTCATTTCTGGAATGGTCCTGTCCTTTTACTTCATTCATTTTCTAACATTTTTTTTTTTGATGTGGTTGCCTTTACTTAGATGGTACAACTTTGATGACGAGCATGTCAGTTCCACATCTGCAAAGAGAGTAGTGAGCAACTCTGCTTACTTGTTGTGGTATCAGTTGGAGTTGAAGGTTGACTCAGGCACTCACCCATTTGATGCGGAGACAGCAGCTATAATTAAAAACCTTAACCAACCCTCTTCAAAAAATACATCTAAAAACATTAGCAAAAATAAGGGTGACCAACAACAATTGCCAGGCAAATCTGCCCAGAGGCCAGTACCACCGAAAAAAAAATTTGAAAAGGAAAATCCAACCCACACCTGTACAGGCTCCTCCCATTTCGGTGGCTGCTAGAAAAAAGTCAAAGTGCTCTACGCAGCCCCTTAAGACGAGTGACACTAATGAAGCTGACACTGAGCAGCAGGTCCCCCTTAACAAAACATTGGAGGAAAATGAGCAAGCAGTGCCCAATCATGGTTTTAAACTGAACCCTCTACCTGTGTCTTTGAGAAAAACACTAGTGACTCATCCTTCGTTACTGCCCACAGCATCGGCTGCACTCGCAGATGATATGATCCCAAACTTTGACTTCACAGACCCAAAGGTTTCTACCTCCAATTTTCTTTGTTGCACAGCTCAAAGATTTTAACTTTTTTTTTCTTTTGACGCTAATTTGTCTTTTCCTTTTTCAGCCTAGCAGTGACAGCATCACAGACACAAAGTGTAATCATGCCAGACATGATCTGAATACATATGATCCCATCATCCTGGAAGAGGACATACCAGGCGCTGTCTTGGATTATTCTAACCTGGAGAAATACACACTGAAGGTTTTAGAGAGATGGTGCCGAATGAGACGTTTGCCATTACATGATGGCAACAAGGCTGACATCATTAAAATGTAAGATTTGCAATATTTATAATTATCTGTGAAAGGTAATAAGAATTTTTAGGATTGTCATAAACATTCACTATTGCAGAATATCAGATCACCATAAAATGGGGAAGTCCTCCCTCATATACCCAGGTTTTGATGAAGGAAGATTTCACAGAGCAAAGAGAGACAAACTTGTGGTACTGGTCTTCACATTTCCCACCCCCTCCCCATTATTAATAGGCCATTCCGCTGGTTGGAAAAGAAGAAGTAAAGAAGCACAAAACCGGATCCGGATACGGTCGGATCTGCTGCTTGGCTTCCGGCGGGTATGAGAAATCGGGGTGCGGGTGTAGCGAGCGGCGTAGTTCTGTGTTATTAGTGTAAACGAAGAGATATTGTGACATATATATATATATTTTCTTGAAGAAAAATTTCTACTGATTTCATTGGTAAGGAATTAAGAGATGTTTTCGATTAAAATTTGAAGTGAAATACGCTTGTATGGTCAAATATGGGGACCGGGAGTGACATAACCCCTACAACCCGGTCTCTCTTTTTCTTATTACATTGAACACACGCATTGGCAACTCCTTATATCAATGAATTTAATAAATTAAACCATCCATTTAAGATATTTTGTCGAAAAAAGTCATTGTTTCATTCAGTTTTGAGTCTTAGTGTCATCGTTCCCAACTTGCATCTCGGAACTTTTTTGAACTTATCCTTTTTACTGCTTACTCACTGGTTCTATGCCATGACATGTATGGAGCGTCTCTTAAATACTGTAACTTACATTTTCTCATGCTTGCCCTATTTTTGCTTTTCACACCTGTACTGTTTCAGCTCGGTTGTGATAAGGACGATATGTAAAAGGTAAGCAGCCTTTCTCTTTATGAATGACTAAAGTTATGTGAAAGTCTCTGTAGTGCTGAAGTCAAATGTTTCTCTTTCATTTGTTTGTAGCGCAAGATGTGGTTCAACTGTGACCCTCCCAATCCAACTCGAATCTTGTATCAGAACGATGTGGCTGTCACATGGCAGGGCGTCACACCTGTGTATGGAGGCCTCGTGAACCTTAACAACTCCTGCTTCTTAAATGCCTCTGTACAAGTGAGTTTCAAGATTTTTCTAAGTTTTTTTCGTTATAGTTCTTTCAATGTTGTCTGTAACTAACGTTTATTCTATCAGGCTCTGATGCACCTCCCAGGCTTTGTCAAGTTTCTGGCGGAAGACATAGCTCATCGGAAGGGCTGCTTCACTCTTCTGAACTGTGTGGTGTGTGCTCTGAACCGCACCCACCTGAACATGAGTCTTCATGCTGCCTTTCGACCCATAGGCCTTCTCAATCTCTTGCCTAGTAAGTTTGCCAGTTATTTTTTGGTGTTGTGTACCTAGGGTCACTTGTCTTAATCGGTGGTATTATAACTTTAGAACTGAGTCCTCTGCTCAAAAGAGGAAGGCAAGAGGATGCAGACGAATTTATTGTTGCTCTGTTAGATAAAGTAACAGAAGAATTAATTCTAAGGGAAGGTGGCCCAGCCAAGTAAGTGTCAAATGCACATAATTTTCGTACTGCCAATGTAGAGACCTCTAGTAATAATGATCTCGTTACAGTGTGGATTTCTGTTCGAGGCAAACAACAGCTGTGGGGCAAATATTTGGCTGGTGGTCAAGAACAGAAGGTAAGTAAGTGTGTGATCTTGGGATTGTTCTCTGTAGTGCATTACTAGTTAATATTAAAATGATTTCATGAATTTTTTCAGGTAAATGTGGAGACTGTTCTACCAGCACATTAACATATGCCCCACAAACAAGTTTATCTTTGCCTTTAGATGACAGTGTGCAGTCAGCAATCAATGTGCGATTGAAGGAAGTAGAAATAGTTGAAGACTTCACATGCATTAGAAAGTGCCTCAAGCGTGTTGCCTTTCAGACTGTAGACTTCTACAGTTACCCCAAAGTACTTCGAATTGTACTCAATAGGTCAATACACTCACATTGTTATGTCTTTGCCTGAAGCATGTTGAGTATAAAATGTGTCATCATTATTTTCTGTAATTTACAGATTTGACAATGATAGTTATAAGAGAAGCCAACCTGTATCTGTAGAAAAGTCTATTGTCATAGGAGATGCAACATATTCCTTTGTGAGTTGTGTATTACATGATGGGAATACAGCTACTGAAGGCCATTACACCTGCCTTGCTACTAGACATGATGGCAAACTTGTGTTCATAAATGATGCTGAGGTAATATTTGATAATTTGAAAGTGGTTCTGCGTTGAAGTTTGTATTTGTGTCCACACTAATGAAGTGTTGCTTCAAATTTCTTTCTTTTTTTAGATCTCAGAGGCAAAGGGATTATTTGGACTTAATTCCCCAAAATGTAAACGTGAGGTGTATGTACTGTTTTATCAGTTTCATCATATGAAGGCAAGGCATACATTTAATACAATTTTCATTCCAAAAAATGGATGTGCAAGGGAATTGTATTTAACTAATTTCTCTCATTTTCGTAGGTTCACTCCATTAAACGAGCTCTTGCAAAAACTCCCTCTAATGCCCTGAGCCCCCTCAGGAAGAAGATTCATTCTTCACCCATGAAAAGGTCTCTTGAAAAAAGGGGTAAAAAACTAACTTTCTCTCCAAAGAAATTCAAGAGAAAAGTGGGGTCTCTCATGCATAGCATTTTGCCATCTAAACCCAAGCTTTTCAAAGGAGATGACATCTTAGCCAAGGTACTGCAGTATAGTGTTGATTTCAGACAATTATAATTTTATTCTGTACTTAAATTACTTCTGTTCTTGCATTGATAGCCACTTCCTGAGAAGAAGGAATCTTGGATAATGAAGTTAGCATGTAACCGGGGAATGTCTGATGAAGAGGTACGGAATATTCTGAAATACGATTTACCCCATTTTGCTAAAAGTGACACAAGTGTCTTTCTCCCCAATCATAGGAATTAGGAACAACGGAAGCAGCTGTAAAAGAGGGAAAGACTGTTGCGCCAATTGTTGTGCAGAGGAGGAGGAAACTTGTACCTCCTTCAACTTCATCGCAATCAAGTAACGATTACAGAGTAATTGAGAAAGGAGATGAAGAAAAGGTACATTGCTGTAATTCCACCTTCTGCTCCCCCTCTTCTTAAAAATATGTCATTTAAAACTTTTATTTTGTCCACCTATCAGTCTGAGACTACGGAGACAGCCGTAGTGACCCCCATCAAAATACTAAAGAGACCTGCAGGAACTTCATCCCATCCACCTGATCAGAGAAGCATAATTACAGAAGGTGACGAAGACAAGGTGAATTTCATCATTACCACGTAACGCTCTGGTTGCATTTACATTCCCTCAAATTTAAAATATAAATTTATTTACATTTTCATTGCAGCAATCTGATACAACAATGACAGCCACCTTGACCCCTATTAAACTGCAGCTGAAACAATCTGAATCTACTTCAAGGACTGCTGCCTTCAATTTTTCAGAGGAGTGCCCTGACA
This sequence comes from Thrips palmi, assembly GCF_012932325.1. NCBI lineage: Eukaryota > Metazoa > Arthropoda > Insecta > Thysanoptera > Thripidae > Thrips > Thrips palmi. The sequence goes on along the minus strand of NW_023144626.1, from coordinate 11,164,629 downwards.
GTCAAGCAGGAAATAGTATATGCACAGTAAGTCTGCCTCAGCTTCACAAATGAATCAATGTATTTCTCTTTTACCAACTAAGTTAATTTTGCTGTGTTAGGAGCCAGAAATGTTAACAGGTTCACCTGAACCGGGAAACATGTGGAGAACGCAGGAGTTGAAGAACCTATTTGGTTCTGAGTATGGGAATTCAGACCAACATAAGAAGCCACTGCAGTCATTGCGTAACAGCGCAAAGGTACTGGGTGTCATAATATTGGAATGTGTATAATCATTTTTAAACAATGGAAGCTTATCCCTTTTATTTGCATAGGAAAAGAACCAACTTGAAGCTGAAGTCGATACCTGCCATCATGCAGACATTCCTTACGTCTGCAGTGACATTCCAAGTACTGACAGTGACAATCAAGATTGTCACAACAATGCTTGTGCATCTGAAAACCTTGGCGTCAGTTTCTCTTTTTTACGTTGGTGGTATTCCTATACTATTACTCTCTAACACTTTGTTCCCATTCCTCATTTTCATGTTTCAGGAGTATGTGTCCCTTCACAATGTACCAAAATTTATGCTGCCTAATGATAAACTCGAGAAAAATACAGTGGTTCAGCTACAAAATTATCTAAAGTCAAGAAAAATATTACCTGTACCTAGATTAAAGGCTGATCTCATTGCCAAGTAAGTTTCTCCCTCAGCCTTGAAAATATGTCCTTTTGTCACTTTATTGTGGAATTTTTTTTTTCTAATTCTTCAGGGTAAAAGAGGTCATGGCTTTAGAACCTGCTCCTGTATCTAAGCCCAATGTTTGCAATAAAAAGCAGCAAAGACTGGTGCTAACAAAGGTACTTACGGAAAGATTTTTAAAAAATAACTGAAGCAAATAATAGTTTCCTGTTTTCTAACATCTTCTTTTCCTCAGGATGTTGCCCAACTACCTGATGATGATGTTTTCCCTCCTACTGGTTGGGAGGTTTTCCCTAGTAGAGATATGCCAAGCAATTTCAATTTTGGGAGTGTGTTCAACTACATAGTGGAGACAATGCCTCAGTTGCCAGACCCTGCCAGTAATACTCCTTTGGCAGATTCATCGGATGAAGAGGACATTGCAGAAAATGTAGTAATTATTAATGACCCCTTCGAAGATGCTGAGCAGACTGAGATCAAATGCAGTAAAAAACTAAGAAGAGGCTTGCAGTATGTAAAAAGTAAATATGTGAGAAATGTACATGATTGCTTACCAGACAGATTGCATTGCTACAAGGGACAAGTACGTGCTTCCATGTCGAAGGTAGCCTATCATGTCAAAGTTGCAATTTTTCAAGTTTCTGGTTCTGTGGTGAAGGCCTCATGCCACTGTGGTGCCCACACAATGCAAAGGTGCAGTCACATCAGTGCACTGTTGCTGTATTTATTACTCCATAAAAACCTGAATGGTCCTAAAGGTGAGTGGACACTTTTATTTCCATTTACGATAAGTTTAATTCATTGAATTTTCTTTCATGAGATTGGGAAGTTTCCTCCTGGCACCTCTTGGGTTCATCACTTTTGTTCCTGGCAGTGTAAGTGTTGGCATCCGAAGCAGGTCTTGTATTTTTCGATACTGTGTTGGTCGGTGTGATGTTTCATACTTTGGTCTGGATTTTTGGCTTTTGCAACTGACATTTTTCTCACAAATTCTGTGACCTATGAACACCAACCTATTTCGTACAAAAAACTTTTGGGGAAGTGGGAGCATCCTATTGGTCTTGCCTTTCCTAACACAGTTTCATAGTTGCATCCTAATTCTTACGTCACTTCTCACATGTATTCTATTTTAGTATTTATATCTCTGCAGTTTCACTTGATAGTTGCATGAATTATTTTTCTCGTAGTAATGGATTGGTAGTGGTAGGTGGCTGAGGTATATTTTTTTAAAAATAAGCAGCAGATAAAGGTGAATATTACCTTAGTAACAAATTTAATAATCAAAGACATCCTGATACGATTACAGGGTAGTAACATTGAATTGACAATAAAATATATGCAATACACAGAACGTTTTTCAGCCTTCAATCCTATCAGGGTCATCCGGATCATCAGGGTTAACGCCAGAATCAGGAGGAGCACTTTGAGGCTTGCTGGCTCTCAGAGTCTTGTTGAGGATGCGTGATTTATTGAAGTTCCTGAGGTATGCTGCTATATACACCAAGTCAGAGAGCACTGGAAGCATAGACAGGGGAATGATACCTTGAAGCAGGCGGTTGTCTTTGATGTCTGCCATTGTGTGCTCAGTGTAGATACGAGCAGCTGCTATGGCTTTTGTCACAATCTCTTCCTCTCCTGTGAGGGGTTCATTTGCAGACTTGGAAGGAGGCTTGAAAAATTCACAACCTATTGCCTTTAGCTCAGCAGTGAGCTCATAGCCTCTATCAGTCATTACGGCATCACCGGGAGATAAGCGGCTCAGTAAGTCACTATGTAGTATCACTTCTTTGTCAGACATGTTGCCCTCCATTCCCTCAGTACAAAACATAGTAGCTCCATTACATGATATTCCTACTGAAAACAATACCACATTGTGGCGTTTATACTTAGAGTAGGTGTTGCCTTGTTGTTCAAAGTTTGAAGGCATCTCAGTAAAAAATGACACACCATCAATCAAAATTCTAAGATTCTCAAATGGTTTCATTTTATCAGGCTTGTTTTTTCTCTGCTCTTCTGCAGTAGGGAACATTTCCTTTTCGATATCTTTCAAAGATAAATAAATCAATCTTGTCATGGCGTAGCAAAGTTCACCAGCCCAGGAAACACTGCAATTAAACATGGCACTAAGTTCCTCCAGTGGGTATCCTCTTCTTAATCTAAGGAGGAACATGAACAATTTGTCTCTGCAGTTTATTTTTGATGGTCTTAATCTCACTCTCTCTTTGACTGAATATTTGAATTGTAATTTAGAAATCACTGGGAAACCTCCAATAAAATTATACAAAACTTCAAAATCTTCAACGCTTAAGCCAGTGAAAAATTTGAACTTCTTATCATATCTGCAAGTCTCATATGTGTAATAAGGCAATGTTTGGGTGCCTCTGTCAACCATTTGCACCTGAAAAAGAAAAAAAATTAAGGCTTAAAATAACAAAGCATTTTATGTAATAAGGAAGCTACAATAGTTCCATACTAACTTTTCTGGATTTATTTGCTTCTGAAACCTACAGAAACAAAAGAAAATAAAATGCTTGCATTAGTCAAGGAACATCATCTTATTTTGAAAATGAAAATTCTCACAAACTTACTGTAGTTTCTAGTTCACTGGGGTCGTCAACCATTTCTTCATCTGATAGATCCAGTCCTTCTAGTTGTTTAGACACCTGTAACATAGGAATGATTGCGTTGTTAAAATTCTTTCCTTCATTTCAATGAACCCATATAAGAATATTGTGCTCTTTCAAAGTACTCTTCAATTCAAATTTGTATTCTTCCAAACCAAAAGTAATGGCAATAAAAAACTGACAAAAAGTGTACATAATATGTGCATGATTTAGAAAAGATTACATGATTGCGTGCTTGCATTAATTATTGTGTTGTCTTTTGCAGCCATCACCTGCACTTCATTGCCTAACGTATGGAATGTTGGGTCTCTACAACGTCAACCAGGCTTCTCCAAGTCAAGACAATATGATTCTGTGAAGCGTGATTTCTTGCGACGTGCCACATTTGATCCCAGACCTGCCATTGAACTGGAAGGACGTACAAGCCACATGAACTTCATGTATCTCCTGAGTCAGCTCAGCTACAAGAAAGAACCCTCTCTCTTCCAGCAGCTTGGATCCTTAACATATGAAGACTTCGCATATGATGAAAGTGACCGTGAAATAATCAGGACTAATGTTGGACTCCTGTTCACTGCACTGGAGGAGCAAGTTAATAACCTGAAACCATCACCAGCATTCACTGGACCTTTCGAACTTGCAGGGACAAGAGGTCAAAGCTCGACAGATCTGTGGAGTCGAGTTCGATCCCTGCAATGCTCTGCCCAGCCAAGCCGGCGCATTAATCGATTTAAGACAGAGTCAGCCCGTACAAATTTTCTCAGACACCACTTGTGGGGTATAGGAAACATTACGACCAAGGCTATGAAATATGGAAAGAAGCACGAATCTACCGCTAGGAGAAAGTACCAAGAGGAACAACAGCTCATAGACCCGTCAGTTGTTGTGGAGGAGAGTGGCATGTTTCTCCACACACAACACATAGGTCTTTCTTGCAGCCCAGATGGGTTGCGGAAATCTCAAAATGATCCCTGCAGGCTGGTAGAAATTAAGGTGCTATACAGCCTCAGAGATCATGACCCCGCTGAATTTGACACCCATCTGACTGCGGAAAAATTATCCAATTTCTGTTTGGAAAGAAATTCTACAGGGGAGGCTCAGCTGAAGAAAAATCATGCATACTATGATCAGGTGCAGTTTTGTATGGGCCTGCTGCAGTTACAAGCTTGTGATTTTGTTGTGTGGACCCCTCAGAATATGATGACTTTCCATATTCCATTCAATGAAGAGAGGTGGTTGGAACTGCGAAAATCATCACTGGAGTTCCATAAAGAATATCTTCTCCCAGAGTACTTTGCAAAGCGCACACCCCGCAAACTATGCCCTATAAGACTTGAATAATTTTTAAGACTAAATTTTATATGTTGACTATGTTAAGGACAAGTATTATATTATTTAAGTTTTTGAAAATTATAGATGTTATTTTTAAAATTATTTTAACATTTGCTCTGTTATCTACTTCTGATTTTTTATGTAATACTTTTTCTATATTGTATACCTGTCCTGTTGAGCTGGTGCCGCTTGTGTTCAAGTTTTTCCTCTTTTGTTGTTCCTAAAAGAAAAGAAAAATTTTTCACTGCATTTCCTTTTTTAAAAATTAATCTAAGCAGAATAGATCTGCGTCTGATTTTAATACACAAAAATATTTCATAATTACTTGTAGAGTCTTTTTCTTACCTCTAGTAACCACTCATTTGCCACCTCCTTCTTTTCATAAATTAATGTCAGTTTGGGTTGTGCAATAAACGGAGACATGAAGAGGTTTGATATAGACAAAGGTTCAATCTGAAAGAATATGAAGTGTTACACACTGTTTTTGGCGAAAAAGCCAAGTTATTTTTGGACCAGCTTACCTTGGTGTCATTAAATCGCCGACAACGACCATCAGGGCACACAGCAATGAACACTGCATTGTCATTTGTTCCACTTGGTTCAGACATCATTGATCTCAATTCAAAATGTTCCCCCTTGATTTTAATCTGCAGAGGTGGTGTAGTCTCTGCAGGGTGCCTGTAACAATAATTCCATGCAACAAAAGAAACTGAAATGAAAAGAACTTGTTTTGCAAGTACTTAATACTTACACTAGGTGCACAACGAAGCTCTCAGCAAGTCTGGTGGTATTCAAGGGAGTCCAATCTGCTGTAGCTCGACAACACTGAGTGCAGATGTCTCTCTTACTTCGCTCCAAAGCATCTTCAATAGCCACACGAAAGTCATACACAATAGACTCCAAATAGAGTGTGGACAATTGCTGGTTAATGTCGTACTGTCCACACGAACACCAAACTGTAAAATACACATTGCATTATCGCAATTAAATTCCAATTTTACCACAAAGTTAATTAAAGAGGAATGATGTTACCTCGGTATGAGATGTCAGACTTCCACATTAGTGAGATGGGAGACATATGTAAATATTTGAAGCTGTAAAAATTTTTAAAGTGAAAGTTTCAACAAGTTGGAAGCACATAGTTAAATAACAAAATTCTAGACTTACTCATCATTTCTGTCAACCTGTTCAAATCGTAATTTATCTATGAAAATCTCAAGCACTTTCAATGGGCTGGACCTATCTGCAGCACTCATCATCTTGGATACATCTGTAATTAAAAATATTTGAAGGATAAAATTTTGACATCATGGGAAACTGAAAGCAACTATGATATGCTCACCATTCCACTTATGGACAAATGTAGTCGGATTTCCTATCCCACGTTTTTCAATTTCATCGTACAGCTTGAAGAGGGCACAGCACATGCACAGTAGGGACTTGCATGATTCTCTATGTTCGAGGTCGTCGAGAATGAAGTCAACCATTGCGGAACAGTGGAGGAGTGCCTGTAGAGAGGAACATTTAATAAAATGCCAGCACTGATATAGACTAGGGGTACGCGCCGTTCAGTCTGGGCGCGTAGTGTGGCTGAGCGATGCGAATGGACATTTTTTGTGCACTTTGGACTTTGCTTGAGTAGACGAAATGTCCATCTTATGGGCTCATATTCAGTGAACTTAAGACCAGGGGCACAAATGGAAGTGATTTTCGTTATCAGAACACCAAAAACTGCTGGAATCAATGTCAAACTCGATTTAAAAATTTTGGTCCAAAATTGGTCAAAATTCGGTTAAATATGAGTCTGGGAAAAGTTTGAAGGTCATTTTTGAGTTCAGCACACCAAAAACTGCAGGAAACAATGTAAAACTCGACATGAAAATTTTGGTCCAAAATGATCTAATTTGCGATGAAAATATAAGTCTGAAGTCGAAATGAAAGTGATTTTCGTTATCAGCACACCAAAAACTGCTGGGATCAACGTAAAATCGATTTAAAAATTTTGGTCCAAAATTGGTTAAAATTCGGGTAAGTGTGAGTCTGGGAAAATTTTGGAAGTCTTTTTTGAGTTCAGCACACAAAAAACTGCAGGAAACAATATAAAATTTGACTTGAAATTTTTGGTCCAAAATGACCTAAAATGGGATGAAAATATAGGTCTGGTGTTAAAATTGCCCCAAATTGCGTAGCTCTAGATGAAAATGTAGGATTGGCATTGAAATAAATGTAGTTTTTGTTGCCAGTACACTGCAAACTACATACAATACTTTAGACTCAATTTCTGTATATTGTTCCTATTTGTCTTCATGAAGCACCCTCTGCCGTCACCAATTCCCTGATGCCACACCAAGGCGAATCCCTGAGTCGAGTAAAATTCAATTGCCAGCTTTGAATCGCTTAATTGGCTACTCGTATGCTTGGGTCACTATTCGATAACTCTTTTTTCTTAACTAATGAACTCACAATTTTATAAGTTATTTTTATGAAACATTTTGTCATTCTTTCATTGTGAAGCAGTGAATAAAACAATATTGATTGGAACATGTTATCACAGTAAATATTAAGAGAGTCAGTTTAGGGTAGGCTGATCAAAACCAGTTAACGGGGACCAATTATTGTCAAATCCAGTGATTCGTCACATAGAGTCCAACCCCAAAGGCTACCCAAGGCTTAATGAACCGACATAATTTATCTTACTCATGTAAACAATACTGAGTAGTACCAGTTATATTAACTTCGGTGAAGTTAAAGGAATCGTCTCACTAAATCCAATCACCAATTCACTCACCGCTAAAAACCTGAGTCGTCTCTTTGAAACCAATATCAATTTAAACTCTATTAGGATTAAATATACACAACCATACATTGATTCTATTAATAAACTCATGTTAGTGCTTTTGTACTCTTGTCAGCTTGCAGCATTGCAATAGAATAAATTTCTCGAGTCCAAACTAAGTATGCCTGCCAATTTCAACACAAGTTATTTATGCATTTCCCTGTTTTTCCTCTAGTTTGAAAATTTTAAAAAGAGGATGACACTAGAATGAAATAAAAAGATGCACACAATACAAAAGGTCAAAAAAAAAACATCCTTTTTACAATGCTTTGTCAAAAGTGCACTGACCTGAAGATGATTCCCCTCTGACAGAGGAGGGGGGAGAGGGGAACGAAACACGTAAAACATTTTCGAATCCATTCTCCATATTTCGCTGTGTTGGTGTTCCAAAAGGGTTTTAATCATTCTAGAATGTTGAAAAACTAAGGCCGATCTCATTTCCAAACCCTTCTGCTCTTTATTTAGTTTTATTTGCTTATTTGCTTGAGTCCCGTATTTGAGAGCCGCGGACCCGCAGGTATGAGAAATTGGTAAGCGCTGCTGCCTCGCTGCCAACCTAACCACGCTAATGACCTGATTCAAAAATATGTTTTGATTATTCCAAACGATACTAAACAACGATTTGAAACAAACTCGTGTTGGGGGGTACTAAGGCGACGTTAAATACGAAATCTTGAAACTATAGCCACTGTAGTTGCTGAGAATCGTTGGTGAGTACAAACAGACAGACGCACGACCAGTCACTTTTCAGCGCGCCCAAACACGGCAAGGGCTTCGCTATCGCTCAGCCAATAAGAAAGAGAACTACATGTTTATTTGCATAAACTCACCTGAACAGCAGCAAGAACATGAGGTGCATTCCTGGTATTTGTGAGACCCCCATCAATGTGTTTCGGCATGTTGACTGTTTGCAACCGAGCTGAAACAGTACAGGTGTGAAAGCAAAAATAGGGCAAGCATGAGAAAATGTAAGTTACAGTATTTAAGAGACGCTCCATACATGTCATGGCATAGAACCAGTGAGTAAGCAGTAAAAAGGATAAGTTCAAAAAAGTTCCGAGATGCAAGTTGGGAACGATGACACTAAGACTCAAAACTGAATGAAACAATGACTTTTTTCGACAAAATATCTTAAATGGATGGTTTAATTTATTAAATTCATTGATATAAGGAGTTGCCAATGCGTGTGTTCAATGTAATAAGAAAAAGAGAGACCGGGTTGTAGGGGTTATGTCACTCCCGGTCCCCATATTTGACCATACAAGCGTATTTCACTTCAAATTTTAATCGAAAACATCTCTTAATTCCTTACCAATGAAATCAGTAGAAATTTTTCTTCAAGAAAAAAATTTTATATATGTCACAATATCTCTTCGTTTACACTAATAACACAGAACTACGCCGCTCGCTACACCCGCACCCCGATTTCTCATACCCGCCGGAAGCCAAGCAGCAGATCCGACCGTATCCGGATCCGGTTTTGTGCTTCTTTACTTCTTCTTTTCCAACCAGCGGAATGGCCTATTTATTTTCATGTACTAATTTTTTTGCTCCTTTTTCAGGGTAAAATTCCCATCAACCAACGATTGCCAATCGTTCCTGTGGGTCAGAAGTGTTGGCAACCCTTTCCCAGTGTCAGACTGCCCAAAAACTTAGATTATCAGTCCATTGTGAGGTATTTTGAAGATATCCCGCATTGTGACTTTTCGTATCGAGAAGGGGTTGTTCTTGGATCACCTTCCTCTCCTCAACTTCACAATGACAGTACAGACGAGGAAGGGGACAACGACAGTGCAGAGGAAGATGATCCCGGCATGTCCTTCACTGACCTTTGTCGAAGGGCAGTCAAGAAGGCACTGCAGCGTGGGGAGCTGTTCCTCACAAGTGGTCGGGTAGGAGCTGTGCTTGATACTGAAAGAGACAACCATCACTTCATAAAAGCACAGGTTCATGCTTCAATGAAACAGATACTCTACCTAGTCCTTATTATTTTCGATAAGGAGGGAAATATATGCAATGCCTCTTGTGCATGTAAGACTGCTGCTTTGCAACGCTGTGGACACATAGCAGCAGTTATGCTTCTTGTGTGGAACCACATCAAGAAAGAAGGACATGAAGGTAAATATCTTACAAATTTATTCACAAAAATTGATTGATGTAGTTCAGTCGGTACATTCCAATCAGTACAATTATTACCGAGATAAATATATGTATGAGAATGCAACAGTTAAAAATCAATTTACACAAGTCCATTGATGTAGTTCAGTCATTGCATTCAAATAAGTTGCAGTAGGTTTCACATTTTATCAACTTGTGATTTCTTTTTCCTCTTCTCCTTTTTCTTGGTATTCCAATTGATGAAAGGTTCTTCAAAATTTACTAAATTAGCACATACTCGCACAACATCGGACAATATGTCTATCATGGTATTGGGCACAACATTTCTGATTAGCTTGAAGAACTTCACTCTTCCTATGAAAGTTTCGACATGAATCCGAGCGCCTGCTACACATTTAGACAAAAGAATTTCCCTCTCAGTGAATGTGGTTCGGTGGTCTCCAAGGAATGCTGGTATTAGAATGTCAACTCCAATATCATTCAGATCTTCCTCCATATCAAATCCTCTGTCGCACATTACAGCCTCCCCAGGTTTCAAATATTTCATTATTCCGGACTTCAGAAACAGTTGTCTGTCTGTAATGACACCCTCCATCCCTTCACTTGCGAAGGATAATCCACCATACAAAGAGGTGGCAAACAAAAATTTGACAATATTGTGGGCTTTGTATTTAGAAAAAGAATGGCTTTGTTGATCCATGTTGGATGGCTTCTGAATTTTGATATCCGTTGAATCCACAACACATCGTAAGTTTGGGAATGGAGCATAGCAGTCTGGCTTATTTTTCTCTTGGGCTGGGACACTTACAAATATTGCGTCCTCCATTGACTTGAAGACTTCAGATAGGGTTCTTACCCAAGCGGTAAAAATGTTACTGATAGTACTTTCAGGTAGATTGAAAAACATCTTCATTTCACGCAGAGAATATCCTCTTCTCAAGCGCACTAGAGTGAGGAATAACTTATCCCTGACTGAATGTGAAGCATACAACTCTCTTTGGGGAGTTTTTGCATCATGCCTGTACTTCATTTTCTTGTTCGTTTCCCCTCCCACCAATTCAAACAGGATTTCGAATGCTTTTCTACTGATCCCTGTGAAGTAATGGAAATCATCATCATTCCATTGTTTGCTCCGGTCATAGGAGAATGTTGCCATGTCACTTTGAATTCCGATTGTTCGTTTCAAAACAGGTTCAGAAGCTTCCTCCGTCCCATGTGCTGATTCCTCTTCTTCCTCTTCTGTGATCTGCTCCTCCATTGGCTTCGCCCTCTGTGAAGACAAAAATAAAAGAAATTAGATATTAGTAATTTTATATTCGTTTGTTTTTTTTTGTTTCAGCCATTACAACTACGGGAAGAGAATGTTATTGGAGAGAGGCTGCCCCAGGGCGTGACCCTGGATTTGTCTCCATCAAGCAGTACTCTTCACATAGAAAAATAGATAGAAGAAATACTTTCGACTACCGGGCCACAGAGTTTCAAAAAAAGGGCACCATGTCGCTAGATGATCTAAAGAAATTTCGGAACCACCTAAAAGAAGATTTATCTTCATCACTGTTCATGCACCACATTGGGCCCCTGTTCGACATAGAAGAGGAATGTGATGGGCTTGACAATGTGACTGAAAACTGCTCTGAAGCAGTTGAACATTGCTACGAAATGTTGGCAAAACTGTCTGAGGTTTGTGAAGGTAAGACTGAACCTTTCGAACTGCCGAGCACAAGTGGACAAGATCGAAGTGAGAGGTGGATGGATGAGCGTGCTATCAGGTGCACTGCAAGCGATTGCAGAACTTTCCTTGGCCTGACCACAGATAAGGCAAAAATAAATTATCTCAGAAGGAAAGTTTGGAATTTGGACCGATTCGAAACAGAAGCTATGAGGCAGGGTAAATTATATGAAGATGGTGCAAGGAGACGGTATCAAGAGGACCTGAGGGATACACTCAGCGGGAATATGGATTTGACAATAGAGGAAAAAGGGTCAATCGTCAATCCAAAGTACCCTACTTTGTCATGCAGCCCTGATGGCATAATCCATGTACCCACAATTGATGGTGACTTTAGGATACTTTTTGAGGCAAAGTTCCTCATGAGCGGACATGTTCACCCAGACAAATTTGAAGAAACCATGACTGAGGAACAGATCAAACGCTTCTATCTGAAGAGAAACAATCAAGGTCTCATTGATCTTAAACAAAGCAGCAGACATTATTATCAAATTCAAATGGGCCTGGACATTTTGGAGCTTGAATGGTGTCATTTGATGGTTTATTCTGCCTCAGGGTACACCATAGTGCCAGTACGGTATAATCGTTTTTTCTGGAATGAGAAGAGAATAAGACTAATTCTAAGGCACCGTGAACTCTTGCTTCCTGAATTTTTCCTGAAGAGAACTAAACGGCATTTGGCACCCATTGAATTAATTTATGACTACCCTTCTGTGCAGCCTGCAAAGAAAATCGTAATTTTTGACAGAATGGACAAGACTGCAAGAATTATTGAAGATGATGAAGATCTCAGTGGTGAAGATGTTGGCAGTGGTGATGTAGATTAAGTTTTTGGTTGAAGTTGCTTACTGAGAGTAAGAAACAGATGCCATCACAAAGTATGTGTTTGATCTCTCTAATCTTGACTGTGAGTTTGCAGTTCCTATTGTTTTTATTCTTTAAGTATGCTCTGAAACTTAAGACTAAGTTTGTTTCTCCTAGAATTTTTTTATTTCTGACAAAACTTGTTGCTATTGATTTTATTTGTGATAAAGATTTGAAATATGTTAGGAGATCCTATTGATTTTATTTGTTTGTTGCTACTATTAATGTTATTTTTGATGCCTCTTGCAATAATTTTTCTTGTTCTCATTCGCTTTACTACGAATGCAGGTCAAAAGAAATTTTCTTCTTCAAAGTGGTATGATTGTAGATTTGATACAAGTTTCCTGCTCCTATTTATTTCACTTGTGATAAAAAATTAAGAATTTTTGTAATACCAGTCTTATACTTACGAAAGGTTTTACAAGTACAGGTACTAGTGATTGGAGTTGATTTCAGCTGTGATGAAGCTTTAAAATAAGATTGTTGCCATGATGTTGCTCCAGTTTGGGAGTAACTTGCAATATGTGGTAATTTTTTAAATTAGATTTTTAGTCCATATTTCATTATTGTGAGTCATCAATAATTTTGTTTACTGTGTGCATACACTTTTCTAACTTTCCAATTATTTTTTTTTAATAACAGAATACAGCTTATTATTGGTTGTGGATGCTTACCTCGTTATTTGTCACCTTCACTTCCGACTCCCTCCATTGTTTATTAAGTTTGAAGCGCAGTTCAGTCATATCATTCTCCACATTTTCTTGTGAGGGATTGGGCGAACCTTCAAATGAGTTGGGAAGTGATGCGGCCAGGCTGCTGAAAGAACCTCCAGTTCCACCAGGACGAATAACGGAAAAGTTGCTCTGAGGAGAATATGCATCGACATCCTGCAATACAGTTTCACTTAGCTCATTGATAACTTTCACACAGATTCCGTTCATTAATTAACATCCTCAATATGAGCATACCATCATCTGATTGGGTGTTTTACACACTGGACCGGCTGATGATTTGTTGACTTCTGCCACATCAACACTTGGATCATCAACATCTGCATCCAGCTCCTCAAAGCACTGAATAGAAAGATATTAATTGAAATTTCATTCATTACATAAACTGACTCATTATGTTCATGTACACACATTCAATGGAGGATCTTCAATCGGAGGTGAAAGGGTTGACACCATTTTCGCACGAGGCAGGCTCTTGGCGTTTGGAGTGTCACCAGCAGGGTCAGTACGCTTTAACATAAAGATACATTTTTTCTTTGATAATAAGAATTTCATTTTTTTAAATCAGACATGACAATTTTCCATTATAATTAAATGAAATAAATCTTAAAATGAGGATATCCCACCTGGTATTTGATGGGAACAGGGTTCTCTCGAGTGGGACCTCTTCCACCCACAAAATGACAAGAACACACAAACAGAGCAGCAGCCATCTTCCGTGGGGTACCCTTAAATTTGCAAGCATCCATCCATGACTGACATTTCCTTGTACTAGCTGGTAGTCTATAGAATTTACATTTGGAGCCCTTCACTTCCTTGTGCTCGCAATCCCCATAAGAGCACTTACGCATCTACGATAAAACAAATGAACAAAAACACCGTCAAAGACCTCGGAGGAGTATTTCTATTAGTGTGTGTCATTTGAACACCTATTTCACTCCTGTACGACAGGCAATAATAAAATAAGTAAACTATTCGAGCCGGTAAGGTTAACCGATACCCGTTAGAGATGTTCCCGGCTCTAAAAACAATGCATTATTGCAAATAAATTATGCTCACCTTATATATTCTTTCTAGGATACGATAATATTTTTAAAAAACCCGCAAACTTCACGAATTTACAGCCCCCGCACGCTAAATCTCTTTGTTATTCGTTTGAGCACGATTAGACGACGCGCGGAGCCTCTAGCAGACGCCAGGCAAGATGGCGGCCGAACAAGTGAGGGTTTGTTATGTTCTACCCCCACCGCCGCATCTTCTTCTTTCTCTTCTTCACTATCGCAAAATACCTCATTGGTAGTATTGGGCAGTCTACTCGGCCTAATGCACAAATTTGGTGCTCTTTTGATCTGCGCAAAGCGTTTTGCAATCAACGAGCTAGATCTTCCAATCGAAGCAAAATAAGTAACCCCTGCACCTCCCTTGCGCATGGCTTCACGCGCTTCCTAGGCCGTTGCCGCCCCCTGGTATTAGTCGGGTCACCGATTCCTAGTATTACGCGGAATAGTGATGGCGTAATAGCCAATTTTTTTAAATTTTTCCCTATTTAGGATCCGATTTTGGCCTAAATATGGATAATTTCGAGCGTGATAAGCCTTACGTACGGTAATAGCGTAATAGAACGTAATAGGGAGTAGTCGGGCAGGGGGTGGCAACGGTCTAGGGAGAGCGTGAAGCGATTCTCGCGCCGTCAGTGCAGAGGTTGCGCACTTGTTCGAGATTATGAAAACTAGACTGTGTTTTTCAAAACGCTTTGCACCGATGGAAAGGGCTTGAAATTTAGGGCGCATAAGGCTAATTGCTCTTCTAGAAACTCCCCCGTTACCTAATATTAAGGTGCAGTAAAAACACCGAAAAACACAAAAATCATAAAATTGAGGAAAAAACTCAAATGCGCCATGTTGATGTAAATGATTCCGCCCTTGTGTTCGGTTGAATTGGAAGTATCGGGCAATCTACTAGGCCTAATGCACCCCAAATTTTGTGCTCTTTTGATCTGTGCAAAGCGTTTTGCAATCAACGGGCTAGGTCTTACAATCGAAGCAAATTAAGTAACCCCTGCACCTCACTCGCACATGGCTTCACGCGCTTCCTAGGCCGTTGCCGCCCCCTGAGTCGGGTCACAGTTTTTAAGAGTGATTTCCCCCTCGGATATAAGCATTGCCTAACGCTACGCTGCGAAATTTCTGCACGTGAAATACTGCAGTTAGTCCGTATTTAAAGTTATCTTCTATGGTGTTGTCAAATTTAAAGTGAATGGCTACGATACGCTGGCACTGCGCAACTATCTTGACTCCCGCTCCTGTGCGGAAGCGGTTGTTCTTGACGTCGTCGTAAGTAGATTGTGCTCAGATCGTCGCTGCTAAGCTTTTGAGGTAAAAATTACTGACAAGTGAGCTGCGCGTCAGATTGTGTACGACTGAAACCTGCCTGGGAAGATTTCTTCGTTATCTGGGACATTAAGATAGAACGGCTAGGACATGTTTCATGAGCGCGGGGCAACATACGACTGAAGTTCTGCACCTCTTCTGTTCCCGTTCATCAGGAATACTGCTCGCGACTCATTCCTCCACCTTCTCTTTCTCCGGAACCGATGCCCATTTGAGTCGGGTGGACAGTTCCTCGAACGCATCAGCTTCTGGACACACCGCAGCGGTCATCACTCAAATTTGAAGGTATGTTGTGCGCTACTAAACTACGTCCTGCGTAACATTACGCAGGACACTTCTGCGTACGAGCAGTAACGTGCTTGGGCAAGGGCACGTTCATTCGTCTCGTTTCGGAGTTGAAGCCCCATGCATGCTGTTTCTGCGGATGTCCGGGTTGGAATCCAGGAGCCGACATCGTGACCGGAAGCAAGGAGTAAGGAGGGCACTCCAAAGGAGCTCTGGCCTGCGAGAGAATCGAAACCGGAAGTGCGAAATGAGAGTTTCTACGCAGTGGGCAAGGACTGGAGCTCATCCGCAGCAGCCTTCATTTCTCATAGAAACTGTCACTTCATACTCCTGTTTTTTTGTTCTTCCGGGTCAGAGCTCCCTAGGAATACCTTTATGTTTGTTCCGAAACATACGCCGATGCATGAACGTGTCCTGTCAGTAACGGTACAAAATGAACCGTGTACTTGGACGTTCAAGCTGATTCTCGTTATCTTTGAACCACTTGGTATGTCAAACGCAATAGTTTGAACCTAGAACATGGTGTGATTCGAGACTGAAAATCCATTCCTTACTTTATTTTTTGCGTACCCCACAGTTTACCTTTAAAAATGAACCGTGTACTTTGACGCTCAAGCTGATTCTCGTTATCTTTGAACCACTTGGTATGTCAAACGCAATAGTTTGAACCTAGAACATGGTGTGATTCGAGACTGAAAATCCATTCCTTACTTTATTTTTTGCGTAATTAGTCCCACAGTCTACCTTTAAAAATGAACCGTGTACTTTGACGCTCAAGCTGATTCTCGTTATCTTTGAACCCTCTTGGTATGTCAAACGCAATAGTTTGAACCTAGAACATGGTGTGATTCGAGACTGAAAATCCATTCCTTACTTTATTTTTTGCGTAATTAGTCCCACAGTTTACCTTTAATAAATATTTGCGACGGTATGCTTCGTAACAAGAAATGTAAACTATTTGTTTCCGGCAATGGTGGCTCCTAGCTTCGGGTTTAAACCTGCTCCGAAACACAATCAACTCCCGAAACTGGTGTGATATTCCGTTACGCTGGCTCCACCCCCCACTGGTAGCCAACGAATGTGACGTCACGTTCGGTTTCACCGTTTGTCACGCTCAAACTACCATTGCCGTTTTCACGTGAAAAGAATCGTGACGTCACATTCGTGGCTACCAGTGCCCTCACTGTTGCTGCTTCATATCAAAATCGTGCATTGTCATTATTTGCAAACGATGCCAATGTCTTCAGGAAGTGATGACTTTTTCATCAACTGTGCCCCCGTCCACGAGCACTGCGTTGTTGCAAGAACTGCGATTAAAAAAATCTGTGTAACTATCTTTTCATTCCTTTCGAGGGTTGTCAATGCATTCTCGGCAAATCTTGGTTTTTTTTTCTCTTATTTTAATTTTCGAGAGGTTAAAGGCAGAGCTGCGGAAGACGTCGGACGATGTAAGGGAGGGTGGGGCACCATGACCACTGGGGCACCATGACCACCCCCCTCGCTCTCGGGAACACACTCTGAGAAAAAATGACGGTAAATCCTGGATAATTTTTTTTGCCAAACTTTACCGTACTTCAAAAACCAGTATCCTCCGTACAAACTACAGTATTTACCGTACTTGTTTTACAAAATATTCCGTAGTTTTTTAACAGTAGTTACCGTTCTCCCGTACAGTCCATGCCGTAGGAAAGACCAGATCTGGTCCCAACAAAGGCCGCTTCTAAGAAGTGTCCACATCAGGATCTTGAAAAAAGGGGGTCGACCGACTGAAAAATTTTATTGCACCTTTCAATAGGTCTCGTCAGGACCTTTCCAACGAGTGGTCGGAAGAGGGGTCCAGGAGTCCGACTTCAGCAGTTGCGTACATCAGGAACTTGGAAAAAGAGGGTCAACCGACTGAACAAAATTATAGCAGTTTTTGATAGGTATTAAAAGTACGGGATTGCCGGGGAAAAATGTACGGGATTCCCTGTAAAAAAAGTACGGCGTTTCCTGTAAAAAAAGTACGGTATTGCCTGTAAAAAAACGACGGCATTGCCTGTTAAAAAAAGTACGGTGAAGTCTGGAGTAATCAGTACAGGATTTACCGTGATCTTTTCTCGCAGTGCATGGTACCCCATAGGTGGGGCGCCATGACCACTTTGCGTTTTATTTTCCAAAGTGTTCTGTGAGCCTGCCGTGCATTGCAGACAAGTTCCAAAGGGCGGAAGAGGTCCTTGGAGGTCCAATGAATCCCCTCATGCTGGAAACTTAACTTTTCGAACCACACGGTGGAGTAGAGGGAGGTACAAAAAAAAAGTGGTCATGGTTCCCCACCCTCCCTTACATGCCTGAGACACACACCACCGTCGGATGTATTAGAATCTGCATCTTTCATTGCACGCGCACGCCCTCAGCCTCATACACTGCAAACCCAACTGTCTGCTTAGTACACAGTTACAAATACATGCTTGTAAGTGTGTACTTGCAAGCATGCGTTTGTAAGCGTGTTCTTAGTAGACAGTTACACTGCAAGAAAAAGTGTGGATAGTACAACAAAAGTACAACAAAAACTGTACAGTAGAAGTACAACAGGGATTGTAGAAAGTACAACGAGAATGTACAAACCGAGCCCTGGACTGCACAGCACTCGTCATGCCGGTTCCATTGTACTGTGTACAACAATTGTTGTACTTGAAAAGTACACTAAATTTCTGAGAAAAAATTTGCCAGAAATTTGTGTACTTCTGTTGTGGTTATTTCCTTCAGTGTAGGTTTAGAGTGTGCCAACAATTTTTATTACACTTCAAGAAAAAGTGTAAATAGTATAACAAAAACAAAAGTACGACCTAAACTGTTAAATGAAAATAGAACAGAGATTGGATCAAGTACAACGAGAATTGTACAAACCGCAACGAGGCCTGGACTGTCCAGCACTCGTCACGCCGGTTTCATTGTACTTTGTTCAACAATTGTTGTACTTTGAAAGTATACTAAATTCCTGATTTAAAAATTGACATGAATTTCTGTACTTTTGATGTGGTTTTTACTTGCAGTGTATCAGGCGTATTTTTTTAAGTAACCATAAGACTTCCTATTCCCTTCTAAATATTTAAAAATGTCTTCGTAATTTATTTAGAAACTGAACATTTTAGTTCATTAAGGGGGGACCCTGGTGAAACTTTCAAGTAGGCTCTCAAATAAACCCAGAAAGTTGAAACTTGGCTTAATTCTTAGGTTCATTACGGTGAGTTCCCGAAACAAAATTCAATCCAAAATGTTGATTGGTCTTTGAGAAAAGTGACACTTAAGTGTTACGATTTTATTTAAATAAACCTCTGTCCTGGGACACAAATTTTTATATTTTAATAATACAATAAAGTGAGTTTTTTGCCTATTTTTCAAACTTTTTTGTGTTTGTAAAGTTTTTGTGTTTGTAAAGTAAATTGGTTTTAAGTTTCCATCACTAAAATTTGTGCAAGTCATCAAAGAATAGTGTCCATGCAAAACAACTTATGTCTGTGTTAACCAGGAACGCAGGAAGTCTTTCTACGACAAAATTATTTTATCGACCGAGCAAAGCTGAGAAGTTAAGCGTAAGCCAACGACAACTGTTCTCATTGTTATTTCCTATAAGTGATGAAGAAACTACCCACTTAGCTTAAACGTGTTCAAACTGTTGAATCTGGAACCTTCGATGCACATTTTTACTTATGAACTTTTAAAAATACTATTTTTTGGCAAATTTGGCCAATTTTTCACCAGGGTCCCCCCTGTAGTAACAAATCGCTTAGGTAAAACTTATGAAAAATTCTTAACAAGATGGTTGCTTACAAAAATGCTTCTGCTGGTAAGAAATTATCAGTAATTGGCTGAGAGTGCAGCCAAATTTTACGACCCTCTGAGCGTGTACGTTTGAGCGATGTGCCTTTACATTTCCCTCTTCGTGTCTTTTCGCAGATCGCTACTGTTGGTCCCA
Source organism: Thrips palmi (assembly GCF_012932325.1). Classification (NCBI taxonomy): domain Eukaryota; kingdom Metazoa; phylum Arthropoda; class Insecta; order Thysanoptera; family Thripidae; genus Thrips; species Thrips palmi. Next base: position 11,145,080 of record NW_023144626.1, on the reverse strand, counting down.
CCGCGCCTCCTTGTGTCCCGGGACGTCTCCCAGGACCTTCCGAGTCATCACTAAGGTACGTCCTGTTCAAGTCGTAGTGTGCTTACTTCTCCGTGCGGTCCCTCTCAGTAACGAGTTGTTCTGGTGTCTCCGACTGACAGGAACAACGTCCATTGTAACATCCTCGCAGACGTTCGTGAAGATGCCCGTCCAGTGCGCAGTTTGCAGTCAATGGTGCGTCTCGCCGTCAGCGCTATCCGTGCATTCAAGGATCCACACCGGAGAGAAGCCCTTTGAGTGCGCGGTCTGCAAGCAGAAGTTCAGTCGGGAAGGAAACCTTCGTAAGCACCTCCGCACCCACACCGGAGAAAAGCCTTTTGAGTGCGCGGTTTGTATGAAGAAGTTCAGTCAGGACGATAACCTTCGAAGGCACCTCCGCACTCACACCGGAGAGAAGCCCTTTGAGTGCACGGTCTGCAAGAAGAAGTTCAGTGAGTCAGGAAACCTGAGGAAGCACCTCCTCATCCATACCGGAGAGAAGCCTTTTGAGTGCACGGTCTGCATGAAGAAGTTCAGTCAGGCAGGAGACCTTCGAAGTCACGTCCGCACTCACACCGGAGAGAAGCCCTTTGAGTGCACGGTCTGCAAGAAGAAGTTCAGTGAGACAGGAAACCTGAGGAAGCACCTGCTCGTACACACCGGGCACAAGCCGTTTGAATGCACGGTCTGCAGTAAAAAGTTCAGTCAAACGTCAACCCTCCGAACTCATCTTCGGATACATACTGGTAAGAAGCCCTATGAGTGTGCAGCTTGCGCCAAGAAATTTCGTCTCCCAGTTTCCCTCCGATCCCACATCCGTACCCACACTGCGGAGATGCCTTGAGTGAAGGGGTGTGCTTTCAGCTGACGTTATTTTAAGGACAGTATGCGCCGTGGGGAACAGGTCCAATAATGCGGTGTCGAGAAGCCTGTCTTCTCCAGCCAGGAACAAGTAGCAAACGCTGAGAGCAGTAACTTATTTTCGAAATAATGTATTCGCAACCCAATTCAACGCAACAGTGGACAAGCAGTTAGAACTGGAATTTAGGTTTCATGTCGTGGGTTATGCTACGTGATTCTGCAAACTGGGCTTCATTCTGAATTGATAATTTTCAAAATTATTGTCCCCAAAAATGTAAATGAAAATTATATTTAAAAAAACAAAACAAAAAAAAAACAACTTTTTGTTATCTAAGTGTTTGTTTGACGACCGGCCAACAGCTTTGACAGTTATATTTTGTGACACAGTAGAGGAAACCACCTGTAAGACTTAAGTTAATTAGATTAATTAGTTAAATTTCACACCAATAATTGTAGGAGAAATGGTTTTCAATGATAAGTTGTGAGAAGACGCTCCATTTCCGATGCTGCTTTGTCTGACAATGCGTCTCTAGATGCACTGCGGTTCTGATGTGAATTTACATCTTTGGTATATTCAAATCATCATTCCTTTGTTCCAACACATGTTACGCGTAAAGAGACATTGTACCTTCTTGTGAGCCGCAATGATTGCTTTGTTAATCTTAGCTGGTATGGAAGTCCGGTCTGAACTTTAGTTTATTTCATGATTAACATGGTATCACTAGTGTTCAAGTCTGTAAGTAGTAAAAAAATACAATAGAATGTATCTTTTCATTTCCTTCCTACCCTGTCTCAGACCCGCTCGTCCGGCCCTGGTCCTGACCCGATCGGGCCTGATCGACCCTTACATCAATTTGTATCATTGGATTATTACCGTTTTTCACTTTCACAAAAACATTCATACACTTTAAAAACGGTTATAACCGGTTGTTGCATGGAATACCGCGAAATATGACACAAATATCGACATAAAATATCCGAAATAATACCTATAATACTCCATAGTACCTATAATATTTAACACTTCGTACGCGGTTCAGGAGAATCAGCCCCCCTTGGCACGCTCTAACAACACGGGTTGAAATTTGTACATCAGACTTCAGGAAAGACCTGGAATTTAAGTAAAATTTCCTGAGATTTCGGTTGGCTTTAATTCTAGATCTGAAATTCATGTGGCATTTAAAAAAACCTGTACACTGGAATTCAAAGTAGTTTACCCTTGGCTCCACTCTCATTCCAGGAACGTGTTATCACGCTGAAGAGAATGTGACGAAATTTCGAGTTCCTTTGAGCATTGTCACATTCGTTTCAACGAAGTGACAGGTGGGATGAGTGTGTCCAAGGGTGTAAACACTCGCGTAATGCCCTGTACACAAGAACTGTGTAAACGTTAAACAATTTTTGGGTCAAATCGAGGGGTCCTATTCAAAAGATCTTATCTGGGCGTTCCCCCCAAGAGAATCTTATCTTAAAGGCAGGCAAATTTCACTGAGTTTGAGCATTTAATACAGCTTCCGATCAATATATTTTGTGATTTCATTCACTTTAATCTGAAAATAAAAGATCAAAGAAACCAATAGTGCATGAAGAAGTATAATCCGCTTACTCCCGTATCCACCCCAAAGGATCAAAATGGGTGAAATTTGCATGCGCATAAGATAAGATTCTCTTGCGTCAGCGAGGTGAACCTCGCTGCCGCGGTGCACGCGCCCTCACGCGCACGGCCCGTTGCAGGTTGCGGTACGAAATGATATAACAGTGAGTCAATGAGGGCGAAAGCGCCAATTTAATTATCAGCTCCAACCGGCCATGCACACTGCGATTCACTCTTTTACTACCACCAAATGGAACGCTTAGGCTTGATCTTGAAATTTGTCGACGCCCTAAACGGTCTGGAGGTCTTTCACCAAACGAATCCTTCACCAGCTGGACCAGCTTCTTTGCGGAAAACTGAATTACAATCCACCTCGGGGCACAGTGTCGGCGTACGCCACGAAACACCCGAGCGTGTCTTGATAGTTATTCTCCATAAGTCGCAATGTGGCCCGCCATTTTCCGTAGTAAAAGGCCGGCAAGGCGCCGATGCGGAAGTCGGTCGACATGTTTCGGACATGGTACACGCCCTGCGAGGGAACATCGTAAAGTGAGTAGTGGTCTACAACATGCAGTCATCAACATGTCGTAAAAAGTTGAATAAAATCCTGTCAAAGTTAGCACTTGTCAACGAGCGCAGAATTCCAACTGCTGTAACAAATTAAAAACAAAAATAACAAGCTAGGGCCCGCCCTTCCGTCGAACCGAGTTGCCAGTCCGCTTCGCTGCGCCGGCAACTCGGTTCGACAGAGGCCAGGCCCAGCTTGGCCTGCCGGTGGCCTTTCCTCGGGCCTTCGGCACCCGCATCCGACACCCCTTTAGGTGGTAACCGATGCATCATCTTGAATAAGGTCCACCCTATTATCCATAATATAGACTAATATGGACAAAAAATTTTCAGTCGGTCGACTCTCTTTTTCGAAGATACTGATCCTGATAACTGCCGAAGGCTTGCTCGTAGACACCCCCCCCCCCCTTTTCCGAGCACTCATTGAAGAGGTCTCGGCGAGACCTCTCGGAAACCGCAATAAAATTTTCCGGGCGGTCGACCCCCTTTTTCCAGGATCCAAGGCACTACTACAGAACTGCAAAGCTGGTGGTTAGTTTGCTTGCCACAGATTTGGCAAGCCGGTTTGAATGCCAAAAATTGACAAGCTTGACCTGGAAATACCACTCAGCTTGTCAAAAATTGGCAAGCTTGGCCTGGAAATACCACCTAGCTTCTAAAAATTTGACAAGCTTATGAAGATTTCCAACCGAGACTTGCCAAATTTTGGCCTTTCAAAACGGCTTGCCAAATTTGTGGCAAGCAAACTTACCACCAGCTTTGCAGTGAGTGCCTTCCAAATTTTGGAACTCTGGCTCAACTCCCTCCTTGTACGCAGACGACGACACACAGACTCAAAGGCAAATGCCTTGCGGGGTGATTCCGTGCGTATGGGCGAATTCTGTGTCCTCGCCCTCCTGGCTCGAAGGAGTGCATTGCATTGGTGCAGTTGCACAGCAAAATGAAGAATCGCATTGAGATTGATGATGCCCCACTCCAACCGACCCCATATGTCACGAGGATTCTTCGGAAAAGATGTAGAAGTAGTCCAAATGTAAGATCCGTCCTTGTCCTACTGGGTAAAAGTTCAACTTTACAACAACGTTGCGAGAAACTGGGATCATTGCTTGCACTAAACGGTATTGGAACTTGTTCCTTGGCACCCAGACATCATTTCAATAGAATATGGCTTCCCCAATCGAACTTCAAGTAGGGCAAATCAATACCCGAAAAATGTCCACCGCAAGTGTAAAGCATCAGTCTTCAATTGAAATAACAAGCTGTTTCCGGTCGATGCAGGGCCGAGAGATGAAAAGTTCTCGTCATCGTGAGCCGGACTACACGGCAAAATTACCGCCTGGGATTCCCAGGCGCATCATGGGAAAAAGGGCCTATTTTCCAGGCACCGCCTGGGAATCCCAGGCGGTACTTTTGCCGTGTACCCTAGGATAAGAAACCGTGGATATCAGTGGATATCACAGTCTTTAATAGAGTACGAAGGGCGGGGTGGGGCGGGGTAAGTCCAAAACTACCTAGGTGCGTATTTTTATTGATGTAAGTTCCGTCATCCCCTTTTACTACCAAACGAAACATGTTGAAAGCTTGCGCTACATGGGAAAACTTTAGGGCTGCAGAGCAAAAGGAGGCCGAAACATGCGGAAAATCAGATAACCAAAATGTTCCCCGAAATGAAAGTTTCATTTTTCAAATGTGTGGCACCCAGAATTCGCCCAGACGCACGGAATCACCCAACCCCGGCTCCTCGCTCGAGCATGGAAACACAATCCCTTACGCACAAACTGCAAAATAATTCAAACTAACTTTCTGATCGACCAACAAGGCAAATGTAAAAATTCACCTAAAGTGCAATGTCCAAGTGTAAAGTTTTGTGTTGTTAACCTTTTCATAAACGAAGCCCGCAACACCGACGAGCGTAGATTCGATGGTTCGAATACCGACAGATTCAAATTCCCGACCTGGTGCACGACCGCTTAGTAACGTGCACGTTTCATCTAAGATTTCTCTCTCATAGGAGAGAAGGTTCAACGTCGAAATTTAGTGTTTTTGTCTGACTTTTCTTTAGGCTGGCCGTGTCTCTTTATTCAGACTACTTAGCTCAAAATTTTCAGATCGTCCAATTCTTAATTTTCAGAAGAGATGAAGTGTGAATGAAGATTACACAAGTATCTAAAAGAGGTTTAATACAGAAATCATAAAATCTTGATCCTTCGTCAACAAAAAAAATGTTTTCATACACGAGCCCCCTTACGCTACTCTCCTTACCGGCGGCCACGGACAGTCAGCGTTGGCGTCACCGTGGATCGCCAGCATGATCTTGCGCCAGGCTTGAGGCACGTAGGTCTTGAAGGCCGAGCAGTAGTGCTTGACTCTAAAAATGTATGCGTTCTCCTTCCAGCCACCGCGGCTGCTCCACGACGCTACGTTAATGTCAACCTGACGACAGTCAGAAAAGTGTTATTGCACATTACGAAGTAATAGTGTCAAAACTTTAGATGTTGCAGGTTACAATTTTAATACCACTACAATTCCAAGGGTCAGACTTCTCACTACCGTCTCGAGGCGAGAAAAGTTTTGGTCAGACCGAAAGTCTCGCCAAATTTCGGTCAGACATGCGTCTCACCACAAAATGGTTATGCGCGTTCGTATCCAAACTTGAAGAAACTCATCTTGCAATGATGGTGGCGCGGAGGGTGAAGGACATCAAGGACCGTCCGGAATAATATCAAGCCGTTTCCGATTAAGAGTAAAAGTTGCAAATTTGCAACTTGGATTTCCGTCCTATCTTTTAGGTATCATCGCATGTATCCCTTTTAGGGATCATTTCACTGAGCATACTCGAAAAATGGTTAAAGTGATTGCTTCAAAGCGAGTTGTTGCACCTTGATCAAACTTCCAACGTCTGAAGTGAACAGCAAGATGTTAAGCAAAAGTTGAGTTTCCAGTGAGCATTCGCGAGGAACCTGGGGACTCACGTCATGGTCATTCGTCCACGTGAAGAGTGTGGTGAAGTTGCCGCTGTAGTACCAGAGGTCTGGGTCATGCCGGTCGCGTGTTTGCCTCACGTAGAAATCGAGGGGCTGCGCAGGCTGCAAAGCGGGTGGGCAATGGGTCACGTAGCGTGGTATTACGCGGAAAGGCCCCTGTGCAGAAAAAAACCACGTAAACTGATCGTCTCATTTACATCTCCACTTCCAGGTCGTGATAAACATTCCCTTTGGTATAGGCAGAAAGGGTTTAATCTTGTGGAGCTACCCTGAGCGACCTGGATACATCCTAGCCATTCCCTGAACGGCCCACCTGGAAGCCACTGTTTCATGAAATCACTGGAAAAGCAGTATGCGAATGAAGTTTTTTCGTCCGTGGACACGGAATCTTGTTCCCAGAGGGAGTGCTCAAAAGGGTTGTTCTGGGAATTCCAAAACGTTGACATGCTTTCCCGATACTGTCCCCATTCTTGCAGGCATTCAAAGCTTTTTGGAGGCTGATTTTGGAGTACTTGATTCGAACCGGTCCTTGCCTGGGCGCTGATCGAGCCATTTTGGGTGGTCCAAGTTACAATGTTTTACTGTTTCGCCAATAACTTCCAAATTACTTGACAGAAAAAACATTTTTCACAGGCATAACCTCAAAACATGTACGAACAAGAAAAAATGCCAGAAACGGCTAGATCGTTCCTAGTTAATGCTCTGCACCCGAAGTTTATCACGGAAAGTTCAAAAATGCTAAAATAGGGTTACTTTCAAATTGAGAGAAATCGAGCTTATTTCGCTTATTGAGGCTCCCACCTCCTCCTGTTTGTTACAAGTCGAACCGCAAAACAATTTCGTTCGGATTCCAGCGCGCGGAAGTAGTTCTCGAGGCGGCCGCTAGGTGGCAGCACCAATCAAACGGGAGACGGTCAGAGGTGGTCCATGTTACCCACGGTGGTCTAAATTACCCGCATCTACGGTACCCACTTGAGAGGGCTTCTTGGACCTTCTATATTGAGTCCATGTAGAATGAGAAGCAATTGGCCGATTTTGACGAAACTTGAACTAATGGCAAGTGAAAACTCTCCACTTCAAGGATAAACCTGTATTGAGCCAAGATTGGGAATCTTCTGGTTCGAAATCGCAATTCTTTTCGTTGTACTTTTCTTTCCCGGTGGTGTACACTCTACAAAAAATGTCCTGTCAACGCCGTTAATTTATTACCAATGTTTGCTGTTATGCAATTCACGGCGTTTGCTGTGAACTAGTTCACGGCGTTCACTGTGATCTCGGTTACAGTGTTCACTGTGATCTGGCCACAGTAAACGCCGTGAATTGGAGCCTGATTTGCAGTACTTCGGTGCTCAGCGGCGTCAAACTCACAGTGTTCACTGGGGACCAGATCACAGTGAACACCGTGAACAAGATCACAGTGAATCGTGTGAGCAGATCACAGTAAACGCTCTGAATTTACCTACAGTGAAAACTGGTAATAAATTAACGGCATTTACAGGACATTTTTGGTAGAGTGTACTTTTCTTACCCTTTTCAAGAAGTGCCGAAATCACATATATTTTGGCATGTTGTACGTAATGTGGGGAACTACAATCATTGGACAGTGGTCTATTTCATCAGGAAGGGACTGGATTATAAGTTCACGAGAGCAGAATAGTTGAATCCTCATTTGGAACTGCTCTACAGTGCAAACTACGCGTTTTGTACTTTTCTACCCCAACCTTCCCCTACGGGTAACGGTAAGATTGATCAGCTCCCCGCCGCGCGTGATTCTGAAAGTTATAGGTGTAGACTTCATGAAATACTTCGAAAAAATTAAATTGGTCGATTGGTTTGGCAGTACGGGCTCGCTTACAAAAATGATCCATGATTGGTACCCCGATCCATGTTCGGCACTTTACCTTAACAGTGATTTGCCGTGTGTTAGCATCAGTGGTCATTTTCCGACTGTGTGAAAACTTCCCATTCTGAAACGGCTGGACTTATAACAACGGACGGGTGGGTCCTAGTTTTCCTTTCAAGGCCTTAAACTAAACGTTGCTTACCGCAGTATTGTGGATTGATTTTTGAAAACTTTGATTCCACAATGTGACAATGAGTACCACGACAAGTTCTGAGCCACGTCGTAACATGGCGGTGAATGGAGATCAGAACACTTCAATTGAAGGGGCTGCACTGCAAAAAGAAAAGCTCACTGCTCTGAACCGGGAAGAAAGGCATAGCACTTCAAAAAAAAAGATGCGGTAAGTGTTCAAAATGTGTTAAAAACCCCTGAATAATGAGGATTTTGCGGGATTTTGTCCATTTTATGTGAAAATACAAAGATGCGTGGCTTTTTCGGTAGCCATTCCATCAATAAATTTCAGGTTTAAAGAGGCAAATTCCGTCAACAAAAACTAAGAAACTGTTGACAGAACCCGTGTGTCACTACACGTTGGAAGGTCACAGAGAATCCAAACGCTATGAATATAACGCCCATTCGTGCGATCCCCCCCCCCCTGTAAGATTCCCTTAACGCGGGCCACCAGCATCACGCCCATGTAGGTGGACTAATACACAAGCCATCCCTGTCGGGAGCTCCTTAAACCGCGCTTGCTGGATCCCCGGCCTTCCCAACCAAGTCGAACTCACTAAATTCAACCACCAGTTGAAATGATCTGGAAATTGTTTTTATCACTTTGGGACACTGCGCAAGAAAGCTGTTCAGTGCAAATTGGATGGAAAGACTTCGCGCCAAAATATGGCGAGACATAAAAGTCTCGCCAAGTTTTAGTCAGACCTGAAAGTCTCGCCAAAATTTGGTCAGACTAAAAAGTCTTACCACCAAATGGCGAGACTTTTTGGCCTGACCACGGCCTTTAGGCCGTAATTGTCCGGCACATTACGGCCTTAATGCATAGTAAAAACTCTACGAAGAATCGCTTCCTAATGCGAAGAAAATGAAGGCATTGTAAATCCTACGAAGAAATGCTTCGCATTATGAAGCAAAATCCTTTGTAATACGAAGCATTTCTTCATAATGCGAAGCAATTCTACAATGTCTTCATTTTCTTCGTAGTTATGAAGCAAATGCTTCGTAGGATTTTAAGAGTGTGGGAGGTTCTGGTGAAAATCTTGCCATTTTCCAAATGGATCCCACTGTCATAATTTGTTCGGAATATAAAATCTTTCTTCGACAGAGACTAAAATTTGACTTTTGAAAGCACATCCCCGATGGCACCGCACTGTGGGAAAAAATCACAGTAAATCCTGTAGTGATTAGTACAGCGGTCACTGTAGTTCAGAGTACAGGATTTACTGTACTTTTGTAACAGGATCTACTGTACTTTCTACGGGATTTACTGTACCACAGGAGTGGAGTACGGAATATCCTGTACCAGGTACAGTAGATACTGTAGCCAGGCACGGTAAATCCTGTGTTCTGAACTACAGTAAATCCCGGCAAAAAAATTAACAGGATTCACTGTTGTTTTTTCGCACAGTGCGTGTCGTTGCCATGGAGACTTTTTTTTCATGTTTTAACCATTTACTCACAACACAGACGATTTCTTGTCACTTTGATGAGGCAGGACGTTTAGTTTTGAGGAGTGGCACATTTTTTATTTGAACTATTTTTTGATAGCATCGACGGGTCTCGTTTTCGATTGTTGCAAATTTATGTTTTAGTCGTTTACGTTAAATTCTCACGATAAATTTTTGAAATTTTTCGCCTTTATAATTTGGTTATGATAAGGAGTAATTTGGCGGGAACCATTTTCCAATCAGATGATACCAAAAAAAAAGAAGAAATCTGAGCCGTCAGAAACAATTGGGGTCTTCCTTCGTCGGAACCCCTAAAAAATACGACCACGGGCTTTCTCGTATCGCAGTATTGGCCAGCCCACCAGTACGCGGCGCCCAGACTGCGATACGAGAACGCGCGTGGTCGTATGATCAAATTTCTGTTCTGGTCAAAACGGGGAAACAGCAACAGGTAGGAAAGAGCGACCAAATTGTTTTTTACCTGCCAGGTCTCACGCGTGTTCTCGTACCGCGCTTTTGATAAAGGGCAGTTACGAGAACGGTGTTCTCGTATCGCAGGAAGCGCCATGGCAAAAATTAATTTTCCGGCCACGCACCGAAGACACTACAGGCAACCAAAGGGAAACAACTCCAGCCAAATGTGTACACCGAAATTCATCAAACGTTTAAAATTCGCGAAAATTCATCGAAATTGGACTGAAATTTATCTGAATTCGACTGAAATTTATTGGATTTGTACACCGCAATTCACACTGATTTCCCCTTGCAGGCAACATTGGGAGACGCCGGAGAAATAATTATGCCAAGGCGCATCCTGCGATGCGAGAACACTGTTCTCGTTCGAAAATGGTCGTAGGACGTGGAAACAACAGCCGAAATTTTCATGAGACCTTGTAGGTCAAAATTTTTTCGGTCTCATTTCCCCACCTATGCCCGTTTCCTCGTTCTGGCCAGAGCAAAAATTTGGCAAAATACGAGGCGGCATGTTATCGTACCGCAGTTTTGGACCGCCCGATACGAGGTTGCATGTTCTCGTATCGCAGCGGACGTGTTAAAAACGATTCTGTTCCCGATAATACTCGTACTCCTGCATAGCAGATTTCGACGCGTCCCAATAGAATTATCCTACATCTCAGAGCAGATCCAAGGCCGTCCTGCCAGTCTTACTTTAGAACTATCCTGAAAAAGCGGTCTTTTTCGGCTGAGCGATAGCGAAGCCCTTGCCGTGTTTGGGCGCGCTGAAAAGTGACTGGTCGTGCGTCTGTCTGTGACTTTGTACTCACCAACGATTCTCAGCAACTACAGTGGCTATAGTTTCAAGATTTCGTATTTAACGTCGCCTTAGTACCCCCCAACACGAGTTTGTTTCAAATCGTTGTTTAGTATCGTATGAAATAATCAAAACCTATTTTTGAATCAGGTCATTAGCGTGGTTAGGTTGGCAGCGCGGCAGCAGCGCTTACCAATTTCTCATACCTGCGGGTCCACGGCTCTCAAATACGGGACTCAAGCAAATAAGCCAATAAAACTAAATAAAGAGCAGAAGGGTTTGGAAATGAGATCGGCCTTAGTTTTTCAACATTCTAGAATGATTAAAACCCTTTTGGAACACCAACACAGCGAAATATGGAGAATGGATTCGAAAATGATTTACGTGTTTCGTTCCCCTCTCCCCCCTCCCCTGTCAGAGGGGAATCATCTTCAGGTCAGTGCACTTTTGACAAAGCATTGTAAAAAGGATGTTTTTATTTTGACCTTTTGTATTGTGTGCATCTTTTTATTTCATTCTAGTGTCATCCTCTTTTTAAAATTTTCAAACTAGAGGAAATCAGGGAAATGCATAAATAACTTGTGTTGAAATTGGCAGGCATACTTAGTTTGGACTCGAGAAATTCATTCTATTGCAATGCTGCAAGCTGACAAGAGTACAAAAGCACTAACATGAGTTTATTAATAGAATCAATGTATGGTTGTGTATATTTAATCCTAATAGAGTTTGAATTGATATTGGTTTCAAAGAGACGACTCAGGTTTTGAGCGGTGAGTGAATTGGTGATTGGATTTAGTGAGACGATTCCTTTAACTTCACCGAAGTTAATATAACTGGTACTACTCAGTATTGTTTACATGAGTAAGATAAATTATGTCGGTTCATTTAGCCTTGGGTAGCCTTGGCATTGGACTCTATGTGACGAATCACTGGATTTGACAATAATTGGTCCCCGTTAACTGATTTAGATCAGCCTACCCTAAACTGACTCTCTTAATATTTACTGTGATAACATGTTCCAATCAATATTGTTTTATTCACTGGTTCACAATGAAAGAATGACAAAATGTTTCATAAATATAACTTATAAAATTGTGAGTTCATTAGTTAAGAAAAAAGAGTTATCGAATAGTGACCCAAGCATACGAGTAGCCAATTAAGCGATTCAAAGCTGGCAATTGAATTTTACTCGACTCAGGGATTCGCCTTGGTGTGGCATCAGGGAATTGGTGACGGCAGAGGGTGCTTCATGAAGACAAATAGGAACAATATACAGAAATTGAGTCTAAAGTATTGTATGTAGTTTGCAGTGTACTGGCAACAAAAACTACATTTATTTCAATGCCAATCCTACATTTTCATCTAGAGCTACGCAATTTGGGGCAATTTTAACACCAGACCTATATTTTCATCCCATATTAGGTCATTTTGGACCAAAAATTTCAAGTCAAGTTTTATATTGTTTCCTGCAGTTTTTTGTGTGCTGAACTCAAAAATGACTTCCAAAATTTTCCCAGACTCACACTTACCCGAATTTTAACCAATTTTGGACCAAAATTTTTAAATCGAGTTTGACGTTGATCCCAGCAGTTTTTGGTGTGCTGATAACGACAATCACTTTCATTTCGACTTCAGACCTATATTTTCATCGCAAATTAGATCATTTTGGACCAAAATTTTCATGTCGAGTTTTACATTGTTTCCTGCAGTTTTTGGTGTGCTGAACTCAAAAATGACCTTCAAACTTTTCCCAGACTCATATTTAACCGAATTTTGACCAATTTTGGACCAAAATTTTTAAATCGAGTTTGACATTGATCCCAGCAGTGTTTGGTGTTCTGATAACGAAAATCACTTCCATTTGTGCCCCTGGTCTAAAGTTCACTGAATATGAGCCCATAAGATGGACATTTCGTCTACTCAAGCAAAGTCCAAAGTGCACAAAAAATGTCCATTCGCATCGCTCAGCCACACTACGCGCCCAGACTGAACGGCGCGTACCCCTAGTCTAGAAGTCCGTGACGCCAACATACTTAACAAAATTACTCACCGAAGGGCTTGTTGAGAAGTTTCATCCCTATATAAAGACGTGGACATTGTATTTCACAGACATCGCGATTCACTGATTTGCAGTAAAGATAGTTCAGGAACCCCTGCATTTAGGATAGTTGTAAATCTGCACTACCAGTTATAGGATTGTCTTGGATCTACTCTGACAGTAACGATTATTTTATTAGGACGCGTCATTTTGCGACTTCTGGTGATACCGCACAGGGAGCTTGATAGCCATTAGACGTATGACACAATTAATGAATCAGCAAGTAAAACCACAGGTTTCCCACTTGTATTTTACTTAGCAGATGTCAGGGCCTCTAAAGGGACTCTTAAAAAAAGAAATGACTCAGAAACCGCCAGAATCTGTTCGGATCCTACTCAAACGAGCAGTTTCGGACTACAATTTGCACTTTGGAATAGCATGGTTGTCAATTTTCTTTACAGCTACCTGTCACTTAGTACTTTTATCAGGAATCCAAATAAATAGGCCTCTGCATACATTGTGGGCGACCGCGGTGTTACCCGGGCACGGCACAATTGAGAATGGCTGAATAGGAATCCACGCCGCATTCACTGACCTTGGCGGGTTGCACACGACCACAGCCATAAGTACATGGACAATGTGAGGATTACGGTTGGAGTGGACTACCGAGTCAACTCACGTTCAGGCCTGTACGTTCGTTTTACGTTAACTTTTTACAGTCGTTGTTTGTTGCACACATTTCTTTGAACTTGACTCATCCCCATAAGGTAAGTGTCAATATATTAAATTGGATAATTTTTTTAAAAATTGTATTTTAAAAAACATGTTTATTGTTTTCAGAATGCTTTGGATGAGGTGTACTTGGGGCCAGATTGTGAAGAAGCATTGAAGGTGATTCCTCTCCCCAATGACCCTGAGAAAAAGTTCCCCATAGAACAGTTGGTTCAGAGGAGAAAGCAAGATATAAATTGATTTCGGCTTCGTTGTCTGGATTTTTATCTCACGGCAGCAAAACAGATCCAGACGATTTTTCCAATTGGAAAACCCGTTATCCAGGAAATGGAATTTATCGACCCCTAGGTTGCTCTGGATGAGAAAACACGGGGTCTTCCTCATTTGCGCGATTTGAGCATCCTTTCCAACGCCTTCAAGGCAAGTTTCTGCGTGAAAGAATGCACCCCACATCGGTACCCCACGCGCGTGGCCCGGGAGAACCTCCGCTGCGCGTGGGGTAGCGACATTGTCAGCAGCATAATTTCATTTATCATCATTTTGTTACAGGAGAAACTAGGAATTGATGCAACAACTGTGGCCTTTGAATGGAGAACAGTCCCAGGTCTTTTTGACGAGGAGCAGAAACAGGCGCTGCTGAAAATGAATCCAGAAGAGTTCTGGGCTGAAATTTACAATGCAAGGGACTTCCAAGACAACCGCAGTGCCCCCAGTTGCCGAGCTAGCTCGCTTGGTGTTTATCATCCCTCATGCTAACGCCGACTGTGAACGCACTTTCACCATTGTCACTGATACTAAAACCAAGAAGAAAAACAGGATGTGTAACAAGACCTTGAACGGCGCTACTCGGGTAGCGTTTCGCACCAAGAATTATGATGCTGTGTCTTTGGAAATTACTAACAAGCACTTGGAGAAGCACAATGCTTCTATGTACGACTGAAAACTTAATTAACGACATTAGCAAATGAAGTCTCATGATACTTCATAATGTCGTTAATTATTTTGTTTTTATATGATTAAGTGTATCTCCACTTACAGTATTTTATCGTCTTGTTTTAAAGTATTTTAAATGACGCGATTAGCGAACTGGCCATATCTAGCGAGTTTTTTCACGGTTCTAGTCTACAAACTGTGTGACTGTTCAATATTTTAAGTAATATTTTATTTCTTTAAGCTACACTTTGTACCAATGATATATTAGTAAGTGTTGATGGCTGTAATTTGAGATACGTGCAATAAACCTCCGTTCAAATGTAGCGCTTTGTTCCATTGTCCTGAAAGTACAGTGCAGGCAACCTTTCTCGAACGAAAGTGGTGGTGACGAAGAGCCCTTTAAAGCACATTTTTTGCTTGTGAGGGGTAGGTATCACACGAAATATTCATATCTTGTTATAAATTTGACCAATTTTCACGACATTTAGAGTTAAATAAGCAATTTGGCTAAAAGGGGATTTTTTTTCTATTTGTGGGACTATTGGCTAACTTGCGTGGGACAAACGCTCGACTGGGTCTGGCACCACTGGTTTGTTTCCACCAGCTTATCAACTCCTGCCGTTTTTGAGGATATTGAAGACCTGCTCCCTTCTGCAGAGTACGTTTATAACAAAGATCATTTCATTATAGCAATTACATCAATTTTCAACTGAGAATTTAACTTTTTCAGAAGAGTGCACTACAAAATATTTGGTCTGTCAAAAAATCAGCCCCAAATAAAAGTGCTGACAAGTATTCTGCAATGGTGTTAGGGCTGACTTTGAAAGCCCACACCCCACCGACCAGGATGTTGACAGATGACAGTATTACAATAATTCTTGAGATTGCTGCAAATATAATTGTCTGAGCGATAGCAAAGCCTATTACTTCAGTGGGGTTAAAAAGGTTATTCCGTGTATGTGTGAGCACTCCTCCTCCTAAACGGTTCAGTCGATCTGGCTGAGATTTTGCAGGCTCGTTATGTTTTTGGTTCGCCATCGTTCGCCACACACCAATATTCAGCTTAGAATTTCAATTCCTTCATTGGCGGAGCGATAGCGAAGCCCTTTACTCCAGAGCGGTTGAAAAGTTTTGAATATCTGTGTGTGTGTGTGTGTGTGTGTGTGTGTGTGTGTGAGAGAGAGAGAGAGAGAGAGAGAGAGAGAGAGAGAGAGAGAGAGAGAGAGAGAGACAGATTGTGTGTGTACACTTCTCCTCCTGAACGGCTCGGCCAATCCGGCTGAGATTTTGAAGGGTCAAAAAGTATGTCCTTGGCTCACCACACATCAAAATTCAGCTATCTATCTTAATCTATGGTCATGACCAACATAAAAGACTAAAGGCCGGCAGAAAAAGGGGAAGTTCACATGAGCGGGAGGAGGATTCCAGCCAGAAGTGGTGCTAGCACGCCATGCAGGGGTATTTTTTGAATCGGGCGACCAGACCGATTTAGTGGACCTGGCCCCGACAATGACGGCTGCTTCCACGAGTTGGACAGATCAGAATCTCAGAAAAAAGGGGCCGACCGACCCAAAGTTTTTAGTCCACATTTCGATAGGTCTGACCACGACCTTTTCAACGATGGGTCGGAAAGGAAGGGGTGTCCTGGTTTTTGACTTAGGCAGTTGGCCAGATTTGTACCTTGGATGAAGGGGCTCGACTGGAAAGTCAAATTGCGGTTTGGTTTTGAAACCTTTTGTCGCGGAGTGATCTACTTATTGCTCCAACATAAATTTCAGTGACGGCTTGCCGAAGCAAGCAGGAAGCGCTGCAGACCAAAGTAGATGTAAACGCCAGGCGTGGATTGACAGCAGCGCGAAGCCTGTTACGACAAGCCACGGTTCCTGTGTTGTGTACAGGAAGTAAAAGTACACTACAAAACTGCAGAAAAAGGTAAGGTTTACACGAGCCGGAGGAGGATTTCGGCCATTAGTGGTGCTAGCACGTCACTGAGAATGAAAGTGTCACCACCATCGCCCTTTCATTGGGTGACGCACGCATCGTCGCTCAAATTCAGGTAACGAGCCAGCGTTGGGCAGTCACAAAATCGTCGTTCTAAATTTGGGTAACGTCGTCGGCGACACCGGGAGGTCCCCGATGACGTTCTTCCAGGGCCACCACGATGACTGCCACGTGGCGTTGAGGCCTCCGGTCATCGTGGTCGCTCAGTAAACAGGGTTGTTAACGTTACTTTTCAATGAAATTGCACACATTTCTTTTAAAACTGCACCAAAAATATTTTTTTGTGGTATTATTTGAATGTTTTTGTAGGAAAAGACTCAAAAAGATTCAAATATGCCAGAAAAATTTTTGGTTCGCTGAAATTTGTGATAGTGTTGGCCCTAGAAGGACGAGAACCCAAAAGTAACGCGTTACTCGTTACTTTTGGGTTCTCGTCCTCCTAGAGCCAACCCTATCACAATTTAACGAACCAAAAAATTTTCTAGAACATTTGAACTCCTGAGAGTCTATTGCAACAGAGACATCAAAATAATACAATAAAAAAATCTTTTTGGCAAATTCTTCAAATTAAATTGTGCAAAAATGCTGAAAAGTAACGTTAACAACCCTGTGAGCCACCACGATGACCGGAGGCCTCAACGCCACGTGGTAGTCACCTTTGAGATGAATTTCGTTCGTACCATTTCATAAGGAGGTGTTCACTAATAAATTTCATAAAATTAAGAAGATTTCTGTGATGAATAATTCATAAAACGGCCTCTACAAATAAATTTCATAAAATGACGAAATGTTATTGTTACTTAACAATGAATTGGTATCAAAACCTTTCGTAAATTCACGATGATTTTTTACAGTGTTTTTGTCAAAAATGTGTCTCAATCTTTAGTTACAGGTCAATGAATGTCCAAAAGCGACATAAAAACAGTCATGATTCTAGTTTTCAAGATTAAGACCGAAAGAAAACATGTTTTTGAAATCCGGCTCCCTTGTCTTCTTCATTTTGACCATAAAAAGATGTTGCAACTTCGTCAGATTTTTTGGGACAACATTTGGATTTGAAATACTGCGCGCAAGGATTAAAACCCACATATGGACCAAATCTAAAATGTTTGCGATAGTTCAAAAAGTGCCACCAGACGCGCAACCAAAGATGGTAAAATGGTAAAAAGGCATGGAGAATCCAATGGTGATGTCCATTTTCATGTCAGGGAGACCAATATGTAAAAAAATAACAGGAAAAGTAGCGATATACACCGGCAACTTTGGCCCGTCCCGTACATTAAGAAATGTGCGAATTTTGCCTATGTTTAACCCTGGCGGGATTTGAACCTGAGTCTGGGGTCAAAATAGATGTTATTTTCGTCATCAGCAACCTCAAAAACATAAGAAACAATGCAAAAACTCGAATTAAAAGAATGTTCAAAATGTACCCCACTGGGATTTGAACCCGGGTCCAAACTTCTCCGATTCACTTGAAACTGGCACCGTTGGTTTTGTCTCGTCGCCCTGATTCCAAAAATATCCCTACATGTCCTGCTAGCTGTATCCGTAGCCGAAATCCTCCTCGACCCCATGTAGGCCATGATGCACCTGCAGCAGCGCCCCCGGTGCTCGGATCGGATTTGCTGCCACCGGGCGGTTCTTAGGATCACCCAAGGAGGCTGCATACCAAATTTGGTCTAGATCGGACCACGGGAAGTCCTCGGACGGACGAACGGACGAACGGACGGACGCACAGCAGGGATCATACTATATGCCCGTCCCTCCGTCATTTTTTTACAAAAAATAAACGGGACGGGCCAAAAACGGCTGAAAAAACATGAAAAATTTCGAAATTTCACTTTACGCTCCCCTTAATTGGAGAAAAAAGCGAGTTACCTCGCGTTAACAATCGCCCGTTTTTGGCCCGTCCCGTGTATTTTTTGTAAAAAAAAAATGACGGAGGGACGGGCATATAGGATGATCCCTGCTGTGCGTCCGTCCGTCCGTTCGTCCGTCCGTCCGAGGACTTCCCGTGGTCCGATCTTGACCAAATTTGGTATGCAGCCTCCCTGGGTGATCCTAAGAACCGCCCGGTGGCAGCAAATCCGATCCTAGCCCCGGGGGCGCTGCTGCAGGTGCATCATGGTCTACATGGGGTCGAGGAGGATTTCGGCAACGGATACAGCTAGCAGGGCATGTAGGGGTATTTTTGGAATCAGGGCGACAAGACAAAACTAAAGGTGCCAGTTTCAAGCGAATCGGAGAAGTTTGGACCCGGGTTCAAATCCCAGTGGGGTATATTTTGAATATTCTTTTTATTCGAGTTTTTGCAATATTTCTTATGTTTTTGAGGGTGCTGATGACGAAAATAACATCTATTTTGACCCCAGACTCAGGGTCAAATCCCGTTGGGGTTAAACATAGGCTAAATTCGCACATCTCTTAATATACGGGACGGGCCAAAGTTGCCGATGGTTATCGCTACTTTTCCTGTTATTGGTACAATAGATGGAGGAATCAGGTGCCTTCCAATCTTGAAAACTTTGAACTGTAGTCAGGACGTAGCAGAGGTAAGAATTGGGGACATAAGTTGGGTCATAGGACCGACGACATATTTATACAAGAGGAAGTTATGCCTGGGGACGAAATGAGTGGGGACGAATTGTCGCAGGGACGTATTCAATGGGGACACGAGAGCCTGTTCCCGTTAGCACGCCCTGCAGGCAAGTTGGCCTGAAATGTACACAGTGATGTATAATGTTTTACGCACGTAAGGTGCACCTTACTGACGTATCTGTGCATGCATAATTATGCCTTCAAAAAGTCATAGCTTTGACACATAATATCACACGTCCAAAGCAGACTGCTAACTGCATTTCATTAGACAATGAGTCCCACCTGGTGGACACAAAATTTAATCATCATCCAGTGTGTGCTTAAAATTGCAAATGGGACCAAAAAGACCCATGTGTACCACACTTCTGTTTTTTACACAGCACAAAAGGTGTATTTAACAATTGTCTGCAACAAAATCAGTTATTTTGTAAATTGTTTATTGAGCGTGGCCACTGTTCAAATAGGTAATTGAAGCACAAAAACATCGGACAGAAAATGAACAAATAAGAACGAAACCCACAGGTCACATGTGTCGTAGAACAGGCTTTTCATTCAGAATTTAAATTAAACTATTTAAATAATGGATGCAAAACAAAAGCTTCAGAATAGACCCATCTCAAAGATCATTTATCAATGTAATATTGGAATAGCATTAAACGTAACTCAGACGTTAAAGAGAGAGTCAGCAATCACACAGCATGACATTACTCGCAACCCTCGTTGCACACACTGCACAGCACATCCACACACAAGTCACTCTCGTAGAAAAAGTATGTAATTTGTGCCACTTGCTTCTTGCAAGATTTCTCATCATGGCGACAAAACGAATCGTAAGCATCTCGACGCAGCAGCACCATCTTCTTGAGTTCCTTGAACCCACAGCGATGGAGTTCCATTGCCAGGTTGGGGCAGCCGTAGGGCTCCGTGGAGGCCGCCACCAGCTGCAGCTCCTCCAGGGTGTCGGCGTGCGCGCGCACCAGGGCCAGCGCCGTGACCAGCGGGTGCACGCCGCAGCGCAGCCACCGCAGCCCCGCGGCAGGCCCCGGGAACGCCAGCACCGGCAGCGGGGCGTCCGGCGGGCAGTGCAGCTCCAGGCGGCGCAGCGACGCCATCCGGACCACCTGCTGCAGCTGCGGCCCCGTCACGTTGCACACGCAGAGGCCCTCGAGCAGCGGCATCGCCAGGGCCGCGTCCAGGTGCTGCTGCTGCGGCGACACCAGCTGCAGGGCCTTCAGGCGGGGCGCGGCCTCCTGGAGGACAAGCAGACTCCAAAGAGGATGGACGTCGCAGTGCAGGTTGAGCAGGGTGCGCACCTGGATGATGAAGATCATTAGTGTCGATAAGCAATGATGAATGGAGGCGCTTTGAAAATTCTCAAGGCGTTATGCTTCATACCTCTTCTAAATTGTTGTCTGACAACAATTTCCATTTGGGTTTCATGTTCGTACTGAAACAAACAGAGCTGACTTCGAGGACCTTTTCCTCTGCACCAATGTTTGGCTTCTGAAACCGAGGCAGAAGGTAAGATTGAGACACGAGCTATGGCAAACCTTCAACGACATAGGGCCCAATGCGTTCAAAGTGACTCGGATTTCACTCACCAGCTGCAGAGGCACCAATCGGAGTTCATACTGTTCGTGGCTCCCCATTCTGTACCAGATGATTTTGCGATCGCTGTCGTTGTCCCAGATCACATTTACCTGCTTGTCACCTACGTCGAAGAACTCTTCACCTTCCTCAACTATCTCAATACTATCGATGGTGCCCGGCCCGGGGGGATCGCCATCTTCATCTTCACAGACCCAGTCGCGGCCCCGCACCACCCTGCTGCCGGCCGTCATCCTGGCCGCCATGTCCTCCACGCTCATCTCGTCCCGGTTCGAGCTGTCCTGCCAGCGCAGTTCTGTGGGAAAGACGAGTGGCGGGCCACTGTTGTCAAAGTACATCGGGTGATGCATGATGCTTGGAGAATCAGGGCAGGGTCTC
This sequence comes from Thrips palmi, assembly GCF_012932325.1. Lineage (NCBI taxonomy): Eukaryota > Metazoa > Arthropoda > Insecta > Thysanoptera > Thripidae > Thrips > Thrips palmi. The sequence continues at coordinate 11,123,976 of NW_023144626.1, read as the reverse complement.
AGACTCACCTACTTCACGATGTTCTAGCTGCGGTTCAGGTCGCTGCTCTGGTTCCAGTCCTGGGTCCTGCTTCTGCACCCGCAGCCCTCCACTGAAAGCCAGTCCGCACAGCAGCAGCCTGGCCGCCGCGTCCTCCGCGGGCCGCACCTCGCCGGTCCACGCCACTGGCCCCCCAGCAGCGCGCCGCAGAGTCCACGACGACGAGGGGTCCAGCAGGTCTGCCGCCAGCAGGGCCGCCGTCTCGGAGAGTTCTTGTTCTGAAGGGCATGGCAGTTGGAAGTGTGAGAGAGAGAGAGGGAGAGAGAGAGAGAGAGAGAGAGAGAGAGTTTTTTTAGTTTTTAACAGTATTTATTGGGGGGATTCTGATTTCACATTCGGGCCAAGGGGTGGTGTAATTTTTGTCACAAAATGCATGCAGAGTTTCTGTTATTTAAAGTTTTGATGTTTGTGGTGCTGGTTTTACATTTTGTAACTTAGAGAGATTGTTAAATTTTTACATTTGTTGTTTTTTTTTGTTGTTTTTTTTAGCTTTTTTTTTTTTTTTTTCAATTTTTAACAGATGAGGTAATTTACACTTTTACATTGAGAGGAAAAATATACAATTTTCCAATTGTTAAATGAGAGCTTCAGCTGCACGCTTTAGTCTCCTTAGTAAATTAAAATCTTTACATAGTATTTGAGCATCATTTAGTTGAGCAATTAAAGCACTGAAGTCACTGGTATACTTAGATGCAACAGCTTTTGAGTTACATTTCCCTCTACACTCAGAGAGAAAACTGCGGAAATGTTCTTGGCTTAGGTATGATGATTTGTGTTTCATTTCATTCATTAGTTGGTTGACAGCTAGTTGCTCTTTGGCTCTCTTGACTTTTTTTCTCTCAGGCTTGTCTTGTTGATCCACTCCACTGTAAGAGCTTGATGCTGATGAGTCTTCGTCATTTGTGGGGGAATGTACTCTCTTGACTGAAGCGTTGGCACTGCTAGGTTGTGTGTCCGTTACTTGAACATGGGTACTCTGAAGGGCAGCACAGCATCTTCTTGTGATTGTAGCTGACAACCCTGAAAGTCAGTGTCCTCAGTAGAGCTAGTGATTGATACGTCAAGGGGCGACAATTTTGGTTGGTCTTGTTGAGGCAGCGTTTGGTTCAACGCAGGCTGGCTTTCTTGAGTGATGTTGGATGGCATTGAATTGTTCGGATGAAGGATGTCTCCCCAAACTATTGGTGCTTGGTGACTATTTGGCTGCCAGTTGTTGTTGGGTGGACTGGAGAGACTTGTCGTTGGATCAGAGGTTAGGTTGGGCTGGTTCCATGGATTTGTGTTGAGCGGAGTGGGTTTTCTTGTGTTGACGAGTCTTGTTGACACTGAAGGCTGGAAAGCTGGGAAGTTGATGTTGTCGATTTGGAGTTTTTTGCAATTTTCTCTGATGTGACCTGGTGCCAGACAGTGTGCACACACTAAATCATCTCTGTTGACATAGGGTAAGGTTACCAAACATGGATCACTTTTTAAATAATCTTCTCTAGATCGAAATTAAGTATGGGTTGACTACTATTTTTGAATCTAATATTGATGTTTACCTTACTGGTCATATGGCTACCAAAAATGGTACCTCTAACTCGAATACTTTGGAAGTTGTGAGGACAAGAAAATATGGCTATTTTTGCTAAGGTTAGGTTAGGGTGGTCCAATCATGGATCACCCCACCAGCGTAAGGACACAAAGCAAGGTATGCATTCAGTAGTCCCAAAATATCAAAGTAGTCTGTCCAAAGTGCACGATGAAAAATTTTGAAGTCACTGCGGTGATTGCTTGGCCCAGAATCAGGGGTGCAAAAATCACCTTTTTGAACGTCATTTTTCCATCGATTTTCGGGGGCCTGTTTTAGGTGTCTTTCTAAACGCAACCCTGCAGAGTAGAGAGACGCAGTTACAAACTGGTCAGCTTCACATCGAACAGTCAAAGGGTCACTCTAAGCAAGGAAAGACAGAAATTTAGAATCTGGTCACCTGGTCTTTAGTTATAGACCCCAAAACAGAAATGATCCATGTTTGGTACCCCGATCTATGTTCGGCACTTTACCCTAACTCTCGGCTATCGTCACTGATGAAACAACTTTTCATAGACAATCAACTATATCCATAGACCAACTGCTTCATGCCCGGCTGGGATCCATGTGTTACGCCGCTCCCTGATTGGTCCGTACCTTTCACTTCAACGTTTCAAGGTTAAAAACTCGACAAATGTCAATTTTAGTGGGCTGATTGCATTCAGCCTGTTCAAATCTATGTTTCTGGCTCTTGGTTTTTGAGCAATGCTTGTTGGTATAAATACCAAGTGAAACACAAACAATCAGTTGTCGGCACGAGCGGCACGAGCGGTGTTCCTCCGTAAAACTTCCTCTGAGGCTCTAAAATTAAAGTTCATTTGAAAAATCGAGCCGTTTGATGATATTCCTCATTTATGTGAGCTTCTTTTTCACCCACTGAAAGCAGCTGAACATCAACTTAAAAGGTATAAACTGTTCCACAAGTGTGGCATCGACTGCACCAAGCTGCCTCCGCCAGCGAACGCCGCGTTCTGATTGGTGGAGCTCGAGCCTCCTCGACCAATCAGGACGCGGCGTTCGCTGCCGAGGCAGCTTGGTGACCACAGCCGACCAATGACGAGTGAAGTGAAAGGTACCGACCAATCAGGGAGCGGCGTAACACATGGATCCCAGCCTGGGCATGAAGCAGTTGGTCTATGGATATAGTTGATTGTCTATGAACTTTTGTACAAAATACAATATAAAATACAAGTTACAGGATACAAGATGGCGGCAAAAAAAGACTAGATCATACAGTGTCCCCCCAAAATTCTCCTGAGTTATAATACTCCTTTTCCACTATCCACATTCTGAGGCTTTTCTTAAATCTCTCCAGTGTTGGCTCTTCCTTTAATACCTTTGGAATTCTGTTATAAATATCCGTGATGACGCAAATAGGTGACTTTTTATTTATATGCTTTTTATGAATGTCTTTTTTATTTCTTGTGTTGTGCGTATGCACACTTTCGTTTACATTTTCCCTGAGATGGTTTGGATGAAGTCTTGAGCCAAGATGTCATTCCAGAGTTGCCGCTGAGGACGGTGGGGTTGTTTTGATGGTTGTTGTTGAGCTCGGCCAGAGCCTGGCGGGACGCCATGACTGTGACCGTTGCCGGCTGATGGGTTTGTTGTTGTAGATTTATCCTCTAGAAGAGCACCAACTGGCTGTGATTATTATCACATCTTGGTGGTTTCTTCTTTAACTTGCCGTGGGAAAGTATTTGTAGGCGTTTCAACGCCTCCAAACTAGTTAAAAGTCAATAAAACTGGGGAGCACACTGGTTTCGCGCGTCAGCCGTTGGGAGAGAGAGAGAGAGAGAGAGAGAGAGAGAGAGAGAGAGAGAGAGAGAGAGGAGGGGGGGGGGGGGGGAGGAATTCCGTGTACGCACAGCACAATTACAAAGTGCATAATTGTGCTGTGCATTCGAAAAATTCACACGAGTTAAATGTGAATACCAATCGCGTAGCTTCACTTCGAAGCTTCACAGAACAAGGATTTACTGTGCCTGGCTACAGTATTTACTGTACCTGGTACAGGATATTCCGTACCGCACAGCACAATTACAAAGTGCATAATTGTGCTGTGCATTCGAAAAGTTCACAAGAGTTAAGTGAGTAACTCCACCCCAAGGTGGACCGAGATCTGGGATTGGGTCACGGATTCGGTCCAAACTTTGTGGGTTCAATAGGTACCACTAGGACCTATCAACCCTAAAAGGAAAGTTGGCTAGCTCAAATAGAACCTGAGATATTTGCATTTTTCTAAATTTGACTTATTTAGCAGAAAAATGTCGCTTTCTGATTTTTTTTATGGTAAAAGTTGTTTGCTTAGTTCTGCCTTATGTTTCTTCTTTCTAGTCATAAAAAAAGAATAAAAATGGTGGTAGGCCAAGTTTTGTACGTTGCTTGGTTTGGCCTACTTGAGCAATTTTGTCGAATTCATCGAAACTCTCATACCCAAAATACTCCACCTTAGATTTGACCCTGGTACGTCTCATTTCACTTCTTTTACTCTAATAAACAATTGCTATATAGTCCCTAGCACCAACAATTCCATATAAGCCAGAAAATCAAAAACACATTTTTCAATTTTCTACTTTGACCTATTTTTGGCGCTTTTGCCAAGATTGGGGCTTCTACATGAGCTTGGGTGATAGGAAAGATACTCCCTGCCCTCAATTTAGATAGTATCAACACAAACAAAGAAACCCAAACTCAAGGTGCACTAAAAATTTATAATGAAATTGTTTCGAGCAAATTTTACAAGTTTACGAGGGGTGTGAGGAATTTAAATCGGAGGAAAATGTGATGCTTCAGCCAAAAGTGGATTTGTGGTTCATTAGTTAGCTTTCTCTAGTAGGATTGGTGCTCTTTTAACCAAGAGAATGTTCCTCCTTGATAACCAGTGATAAAACCCTCATTTTGTTGTAAATATTTAATGCTTCATCTCATTACTAACTACCATTTCAAATAAACCCGCCATACACACTCACTGCCTTGTCCTAATCATGGTCTACGAATCCTACTGTGTTTTGTCTGCGACTGCAGCGCTCTGGTGTTGAACTCAATAAACTAACTTTGCCTCGGTCACTCTGTGGTAAGCTCTCGAACTGATCACATCTATTTATTTACCCTGTCCTCTGCACTGCAACTTAACTGCTATTACTTGGAGAAATAGACACGGCACACTCATAACTTTACAACAGGTTATGGGCCCAGTTCTATCGCCTCCACCGCGCAAGTGTCTTTGCTAGATTACTCAGTAAATACCTTTCGCGGTTTTTGTTGTGTGTTGTGTTGTTTTGAGGTTAAGGTTCCCCGTGCCGGCACGCTACGCGTGTGTAACTGGTAGACCACGTCTCGTGTTCGCCTGGTTTTTCTGTGTGTAGTGTTCTAGCCAAAAACCAGCAAACATGTCCAACCGTGGCGGACGCGGTGCCAGTACGTCTCGCCAGACCAGCATGCAGGATTCCGAGCGGGTTCTGAGGCACCCACCCGCGAACTGCAATAAGCTGAAGGGCCAGGAGAACTGGCAGTCGTGGAAACTGCTAATGCTGATGTTCCTCGAGTCCATCCAACTCGACGGCTACTTAACCACCCGGACGACGGACCTGGCCCTCCGGGACACCACCTCGGAGGCGGCGCGTGAGGACGCACATGTGCGCCTCTGCATAGCCTCCTGCCTGGAGGACAACCTTATGCGCCTCATATCGGCGTGCCGGAAGACGGCATACGATATGTGGACGGCGCTCTGCACAAATTTCGAGAATCAGGGAGTACAGCGTCGCTTGACGCTCCTGTATAAGTTGCTTGACACTAAGCGCGCGAACTTTGATTCTCTCAAAGCGTTCGTCGACAGTGTGAGTGAGACCTGCGAACTGCTGACCAGCGGCGGCGCCGAGTCGCTTAGCGACGAGGTAGCCGCAGCCATAGTCCTTCGGAACCTCCGGCCCGAGGACGAAATGGTCAAGCGTTTCGCGGAGCAGTCTTGCACTGTCGTGGACGAGCAACAGGAATCGATATTAAGTTTTCGTCTCGTTGTGCAGAAGCTCCGGCTAGAGGCGCAGAAGGAGGAGGCCGAGGCCGCGGTCAACGGCAGCACGGCGCTGAAGGCCTTCAAGGGCAGCTTCAGCAACAGGGGCCGAGGACGCGGCGGACGAGGCGGCCGTGGAGGCCGTGGCGGTCGTGGAGCTGGTCATCACTCTGGCGGCAGGGACGACGCCGACCAAGGCCAAGGGAACCGGATTCCCTTCTGCGACTGGTGCAAGACCGCGGGCCACATCGAGAGAAACTGCTGGCACAAGAAGGCCGGTCGCAGACGCAGGGATGAAGCCCAGCAGCAGCGAGGCGCTCCTTCCAAGCGGGGCCGACGTGGACCCGACCAGTGGAGTCTTTGCGCCAAGTCCGCTTCCCAGGACAAACAAGGCGACGCCTCTGCGAAGTCTGCCAAAAGGAGTGCAGCGGAAGCCTTGATGGCTGGTACAAATGAACCGGTATGTAAAACTCCCTTGGCTGCTAATACCCTGCAATTTTTCATAGACAGTGGTGCGTCAGACCATATGTGTGGTTGTATCTCGGGTTTGTCTGACTATGTTGCAAGCTCAGTAAAACAGCGTATTGAGTGCGCTGGAGACCAAGTTCTCTACATTGATGGCAGTGGCAGGTTAATAGTTAACGCCGCTAAGCACAATGGCTTGGTCGAAATTGGCAATGTTCAGTATGTGCCTAACTTAACGTCAAACTTGCTTTCCGTCAGTCAGATGACAAAGTGTGGTTATGCTGTTGTATTCGTTGATAACATGTGTGGTGTATTTAAGAGAGGGGATCTCGCTGTTCATGGTGAACCTCTGCTGAAAACCAGCGAAACAGATGGCACTTATAAAGTGAACCTGGAAGTTAGAATGCAACAGCATATCGCATTAAAATCTAGTGGTGTAACCGCTTTAAAATCTAGTGCAGTTGTAAATGAGCCTTGGCATGAAAGGCTAGGCCACCTTGGCAAAAATAATCTCAGTCTTATCCCAAGCCTAGTTGATGGCATGGGTAAAGTCAGTGCAGCCAACCAAAAGTGCGACACATGTCGGAGAGCAAAAAGGACAAAAGCTCCTTTCCCTTCAGGGGGAGCTCGTAGAGCAACCATGCTTCTTGAAATTGTTCACACCGACGTATGTGAAGTGACTGATGGTTTGTCTGTTCAGCGGTTCAGATACTTTGTTACTTTTATTGATGACTTAACGAGATACACCTACATTGGGCTGCTAAGATACAAGAGCAATGTATATGAGAAGTTTGAGCAATACAGAGCTCTTGTTGAGAGGCACACTGGTAATTATATCAAATATTTGAGGTCCGACAATGGTGGAGAATATGCAAATGAGAGATTCAAGCAGTGTTTTGCAAATTCGGGCATGCTCAACCAATTTTCTGTGGCTGGAAATCCATCACAGAATGGTGTCTCAGAGAGGGCAAATCGCACCCTACTGGAGAAAACCAGAGCATTACTCAAAGGTGCTGCCTTGCACATAAAATACTGGCCGCTCGCCCTGCACACTGCTGTTTTCCTCAAAAATATTTCTCCCACCAAAGCTGTCAAAAATATGGTGCCGTTCGAGGCATGGACAGGTTCCAAGCCTGATGTTAGTATTCTTAGGGTGTTTGGGTGTCTGGCACATGCCCACACTGAAACTAAAAAGAAACTAACAGATCGAACCAAGGACTATATCTTTGTGGGCTATGACGATGAAAGAAAGGCCTACAAATTAATGGACCAGAAAACCAATGCAGTCTCCTCTCATCGGTACAAAGACGTCACCTTTGATGAGACTATATTTCCAGCATTGGGTAACACCCAGGTTCGCCCAAAAGTGGTGCCTGCGGTAATACCAGAGGTCACGATCTCTGGGTGTCAAATACCAGAAGTTATTACTTCTCGGGTTCAAATACCAGGAGCAAAAACTCCTCGGGTGCAAATACCGGAAGTTATTACTTCTCGGGTGCAAATACCAGAAGTTGTTACTTCTCGGGTAAATCTGGGGGCTGGTCCCTCCGGAGCACAGAGCAATGACTCTGACGAATACTCTGACTCTGATTCTGAATCTGAGCCTGAAGTAAATACCCAGTTTAAAGGCTGGGGTGATGAGACTGACACTAGCTTGTCAGGTACATTCCATGATGGAGATAGCGCAAGCAACTCCAATACCTCCACAACTGATGTGGAGGGTACAAGTGACTCTGAAATGAGTGAACTTGTTGAAACTCCTTCCAGAAAGAGGTGTTCGGTGCGTCCAAAGCATTTTGAAGGTTTTGTGTTGTACGGTTTTGGGGGAGCCAGTGATAAGAATGCCCATGAGGATTCACCCAGACGGTCAGCCTGGCTGGCGTCCAAGGCTCATAGTATTGTCCCCCAAACCTATAGAGATGCAATGAATTCCACTGAGTGCAAGCAGTGGGAAGCGGCTATTAGAGAAGAATTAGAGTCCTTCAGATTAAATGGTGTTTGGACACTACAACCTTTGCCAGAAGGTGCCCCATTAGTTGGAAACAAATGGGTTTTTAAACGCAAAGTTAATGCTGATGGCTCTACTTTGTACAGGGCTCGACTGGTTGCGAAGGGCTTCACCCAACAGTATGGGGTGGACTATTTTGAAGTTTACGCACCAGTAGTGAGAAAGGAGTCCCTTAGAATTTTGTTCTCTGTCGCAGTAAATTTTAACCTCAAAATTGCTCATTTGGACGTTAAAACCGCCTTTCTGCATGGAGACCTTTCCGAGGAAGTCTACATGGCATAACCTGATGCACCTGTTGATTTTCTTGTTCCAGGATCAGAGCACCTAGTGTGCCGCCTGAGAAAGGCAGTCTACGGACTGAAGCAGGCAGCCAGAAGCTGGTACCTGAAAGCGGACAACCTTCTGAGGCGAGAAGGATACCTAAACTCCGAACAGGAACCATGCATCTACATCAAGACCTCTGCCACATCCACAGTAACTATTGTCGCTCTGTATGTCGATGATTTCTACCTATTCTACCAAAGTGAGCAGGTAAAATCCGAACTCATTGCTGCTCTAGGTAAGGTAGTAGTTTTAAAAGATCTGGGGGAGGCCAAAACTTGCCTGGGCATGAGAATTGAACGGGACTGGGCCAGAGGTACCCTCAGGCTTCACCAAGAGGAGTACACAAACTCTATCTTGAGAGAGTTTGGAATGGAAAATTGTGTTGGAAGGCCAGTGCCCTTAGAATTCAAATTAAAGCTCCATGATTTTGAAATGGGCTACAAAGGTGATTTCCAGTACCAGAAGTTAATTGGCAGCCTCCTGTATCTTAGTACAAATACAAGACCGGATATTTCCTATGCGGTCGGCTTTCTCAGTCAATTTAATTGTTGCTACACCAGTACCCACTGGGATCTGGCAAAAGGGGTTCTGTGCTATTTGAAACAAAACCCTAAATTTAGCTTAAATTACAGTAGAGTCAGTAAACCTTCCTTTTCTTTGGTTGGATATTCAGATGCTGACTGGGCTGGCAACCCCACTGATTATAGATCATGCACTGGTTTCTGTTTCACCCTGGATGGCAATCTGGTGTCTTGGGAGAGCAGGAAGCAGAGGTGCACAGCCCAGTCGACAGCTGAATCAGAATCAATTGCATTGGCGGAAGCCACTAAACAATGTTTATATCTCAACAACTTGCTCGACAATTTGTTTGACTGTGGTGTGCAGAAGGTAAAATTGTTCTGTGATAATCAATCCGCTATCGACCTTGCAACCTCTGAAAATTATTTCAAAGCGAGATCAAAGCATTTTGGGTGCAGGATCCAACTAGCAAGAGATTGCATCAAAGAGGAAATAATTGACTTGACCTACGTTGGTTCCAAGGAGAATCACGCAGATATATTTACAAAAGGTCTGGAGCGGATTGACCACGAACAAGGCTGCAGACAATTGAAATTACATTATGCGTGAAATTACATTGTATATTAACTACCGTTTATCCCTCTTTTCACAGCCTTTTTCAATTATATTGTATGTAAATTAAATATTGAATTAAATAATCCTCTTATCTTCCACAGCATTCACCAAATGCACTTACTTAATTTATTTATTGTATGATTTGTAAATATTACTGATCTAGTTAATATTTTGTTGTTGTTAATACTTTGTCTATGGCCTGATTGAGTGGGAGATTGCTGGTGAGGTTTTCCTATCCTTCAGAGAGGTTTTCCCTGACACTATGGGCCCCTTCAGGACCCAGCCAAATGGGGCAATCCTCTGCTCAATTAGTGTTCATATAAATTAGATAATTAATTGCTGGCTGACTGGCGAGACTATTCTTTAAAGATTCCGCATTAAGGGGGAGTGTTGTAAATATTTAATGCTTCATCTCATTACTAACTACCATTTCAAATAAACCCGCCATACACACTCACTGCCTTGTCCTAATCATGGTCTACAAATCCTACTGTGTTTTGTCTGCGACTGCAGCGCTCTGGTGTTGAACTCAATAAACTAACTTTGCCTCGGTCACTCTGTGGTAAGCTCTCGAACTGATCACATCTATTTATTTACCCTGTCCTCTGCACTGCAACTTAACTGCTATTACTTGGAGAAATAGACACGGCACACTCATAACTTTACAACACATTTGGTATGGGGTTGTTGGACTTACGATTTCAACGCATTAACAGACCCATTTATTTAGGTTGTTTGCAATGTATAAGTTCGACCGCTTAGTCTCAATAACTCAGCCTGGTTCCATTTGGTTTGTAAATTTTTGAGACCAACTGGATGATTTAAGACTAAGGGGTTCAGCTTACACGTTGCGAACAACCAAAATAAATGGATGATTACTTTGTTAATGCATTGAAATGGTAAGTCCAACAACCCCGTACCAAATGAGGGTTTTATCACTGATTATCAAGGAGGAACGTTCTCATGGTTAAAAGGGCAACAATCCTACTAGAGAAAGCTAACTAATGAACCACAAATCCACCTTTGGCTGAAGCATCACATTTTCCTCCGATTTAAATTCCTCACACCACTCGTAAACTTGTAAAATTTGCTCGAAACAATTTCATTATAAATTTTTAGGGCACCTTGAGTTTGGGTTTCTTTGTTTGTGTTGATACTATCTAAATTGAGGGCAGGGAGTATCTTTCCTATCACCCAAGCTCATGTAGAAGCCCCAATCTTGACAAAAGCGCCAAAAATAGGTCAAAGTAGAAAATTGAAAAATGTGTTTTTGATTTTCTGGCTTATATAGAATTGTTGACGCTAGGGACTATATAGCAATTGTTTATTAGAGTAAAAGAAGTGAAATGAGACGTACCAGGGTCAAATCTAAGGTGGAGTATTTTGGATATGAGAGTTTCGATGAATTCGACGAAATTGCTCACATAGGCCAAACCAAGCAACGTACAAAACTTGGCCTACCACCATTTTTCTTCTTTTTCTATGACTAGAAAGAACAAACATAAGCCAGAACTAAGCAAACAACTTTTACCATAATAAAATCAGAAAGCGTCATTTTTCCGCTAAATTAGTCAAATTTAGAAAAATGCAAATATCTCAGGTTCTATTTGAGCTAGCCAACTTTCCTTTTAGGGTTGATAGGTCCTAGTGGTACCTATTGAACCCACAAAGTTTGGACCGAATCCGTGACCCAATCCCAGATCTCGGTCCACCTTGGGGTGGAGTTACTCAGCTACGCAATTAGTATTCACACAAGTGTGAATACTAATCGCGTAGCTTTACTTCGAAGCTTCACAGAACAAGGATTTACTGTGCCTGGCCACAGTATTTACTGTACCTGGTACAGGATATTCCGTACTCCACTTTTGTGGTACAGTAAATCCCCTACAGAGTACATTAGATCCTGTAGAAAAGTACAGTGAATCCTGTACTCTGGAACTAGTGACAGCTGTACTAATCACTACAGGATTTACAGTTATTTTTCCCCACAGTGTTGCCAGCTTTGCAAACTCAAGTGTGCGCCTGGTCTCCCTGGTCCTGGTGCATGCCTGGTGCACACTTGAGTTTGCAGAGAGGTTCAAGTTTCGCGCCGTCAACGCCACAATCTTACCACTCTGCACCTGCACCGCGGCCTCCTTGGCCTGCTCCCAGACCGCCACGTTCCCCTCCAGCGCGTCCAGAAGGCGGTGCCTCGCCAAGCCAAGTCGAACCACCTCTCGCTTCAGCCGCTCCACGCAGACCTTCGTCTGCCCGGGCAAGTCTACATCCGCTTTGTACACCACCCTGGCCATCCCAGACAGGGCTGCTTCGCCTCGCCGCAGCGCCTCCAGGAGCGGCTCCGACGTTCTGGTCCGCTCCTGCTTGAGGCTGCGCACGGCATGCTCGTCTATGCAGCCATCCGTCGCCTCCCTCTCGCAGTCGATGCACCAGAAGCGGGCAGGCCTGGAAGCACAGAAAAAGTCGTTTATACAAGCTTAAGCCAGGGGGCGGCAACGGCCTAGGAAGCGCGTGAAGCCATGCGCGAGGGAGGTGCAGGGGTTACTTATGTTGCTTCGATTGGAAGATCTAGCCCGTTGATTGCAAAACGCTTTGCGCAGATCAAAAGAGCACAAAATTTAAGGTGCATTAGGCCTAGTAGACTGCCCGATACTTTTAATTCAACCGAACGCAAGGGCGGAATCATTTACATCAACATGGCGCATTCGAGCTTTTCCTGAATGTTATGATTTCTCGTGTTTTCCGGTGTTTTCACTGCACCTTAATATAAAGTCAGAGGGGAGTTTCGAGAAGAGCAATTGGCCTAATGCACCCTAAATTTCAAGCCCTTTACATCGGTGCAAAGCGTTTTGAAAAACAGTCTAGTTTTCATGATCTCGAACAAGTGCGCAACCTCTGCACTGACGGCGCGAGCATCGATTCACGCTCTCCCTAGGCCGTTGCCACCCCCTGCTTACACTGAAAACATAATGGTCGGACACATGGCCAAATTATGGCGTGACCAACATTCACGCCAAAAATTGGCGTGACACGAAATTCACGCCAAAAAACGGCGTGACATGTGAGTCAAGCCCTCATTTGGCGTGAATGACAACGCGTTTAGTGAGACAAGTCGCGCCAAAAAGCGGCATGACAAGAAATTCACGCCAAAAATTGGCTTGAACTTTTCAGTCACGCCGATTTTTGGCGTGACTTTTCTGTCATGCCGTTTATTGGCGTGACACTTAATTCACGCCCCTGTAGCGGCACGAAGTCACGCCGATAGATTTTCAGTGTAAGCCTCGCACTCTCGGCCACTTACTAAGTTTGTCGTCAGTAACCAGGTGTTATAACACAGCACACCAATAATATTTCGTATTTTTTTCTTAGGTACAAACAATTTACTGCATAAAATTATTTAAGAATTTTGTTGTCAATAAGTACAAACAAAAATACATATATAATAGGAATAAAAGTGTGAAGTACATATTACCGTTGCACAAAAAAGAGGTAGGCTAGTATCAACAAAATTTCATACCATAAACTCAGTCAAAAGCGGGTTTGCGAGTGTACGAAGTATTTTGAGCATTAATGTTACAAGTATACAAGTAGTTCGTAAATTGCGAAGTATTTTCTTTGTAAGCTGGTGCATTCTTCATTTTGCGATGCAAACCGTTTTGAAAACGAAAGCCTGGTTTTCATGATATTATTGAAGACGTTCGTGCAACGAACGTTCGAGCATGGCTTCACGATCTCCTTGGCAATTGCCACACCGCTCAAAACCACCTTGACGGAAGTAGAAAGCTTGAGGCGCGAGATGACACTCTCATTCCAGGAACGTGACATCACGTTCAAACGAACGTGACAAACTGTCACGTTCGTTTGAATGTGAACAAGCTGATTTTTGCCCAATTCACACCCAAACGAATGTGACACAATGCTGAAACGAACGTGACATTTTTTGTCACGTGACATTTTGACACGTGACATTTGGACACGTTCGTTTCAACGTGATGTCACGTTCCTGGAATGAGAGTGGATCGACTGCCAATGCGTCAAAAAGACTCTAAAACTTACTTGTTAGTCGCATTGAGCAGCATGAAGTTGTCCACCAACTTGTCTACTTGAAACACCTGCACACAGAAAAGAAAACATCCAGATTTGTATTTCGAAGTACTAGCAACAGTGCATAAAAGCACTGTTCAAATGTTAAGTTACGAATTCCTGGTTTTTACCAGGTAGCTGAGTCCGCAGGAACGTGACATCATACGTTTGATATGAGTGTGACAAAATGTCACACCCCTTTGAGCAGAGCATTGTGTCACTTTCGTTGGGACGTGAATCGACCATAAATTAAAATAGCTTATTCACGTTGAAACGAATGTGACACACTGCCCAAAAGGAACGTGGCATTTAGTCACATTCGTTTCAACGTGATGTCATTTTCCTGGAATGAGAGCGTAAGCTTGTCAAACTGTCGGACTCGCCTCACCTTCTTGTCGACGGGGCACTCCTTTTGAGCTAGCTTTTCCAGGCAAGAAAGGCAGTACGTGTGGCCGCAGGGGAGGGACTTGGGGCGGCGCTCCGCCGAATCGAAGAGCTGCATGCACACGTCGCACTCCATCTGCAACAACGGGACAAATTGAAACCTATCTCGCACGCTTAAAACCTTACGAAGTATGTTGAGCATTCACAATACAAATTAGTTAACTTTGTTCTACGAAGAAATAGTTCGTTAATTATGAGGTATTTTCATTGTAAGCTTATGTTAAATACTTCACTGAAAATCTATCGGCGTGACTTCGTGCCGCTACAGGGGCGTGAATTAAGTGTCACGCCAATAAACGGCATGACAGAAAAGTCACGCCAAAAATCGGCGTGACTGAAAAGTTCAAGCCAATTTTTGGCGTGAATTTCTTGTCATGCCGCTTTTTGGCGCGACTTGTCTCACTAAACGCGTTGTCATTCACGCCAAATGAGGGCTTGACTCACATGTCACGCCGTTTTTTAGCGTGAATTTCGTGTCACGCCAATTTTTGGCGTGAATGTTGGTCACGCCATAATTTGGCCATGTGTCCGACCATTACGTTTTCAGTGTTAATTATAACAAACTGCTTTTCTTTGAAAGGCCTGATTACTGAAAAATCTTGCCATCAAAACGGCGAGACACAAAACTATCGCCAAAATTTGGCGATACTTTGGAGTTCAACCAGGATTTGACAGTTAACTTTGAACAAATGAGGGGGACTAGTTCTTTGTTTATTGCCCGATTTCGACGATACTCGAAAGTATCGCCAAATTTTGGCGATAATAACCATCTCCGGCCTCTGGCCCCGATCGCGCCGGATGTGGACACGTTTCGGTCAAAATAGGCAAGCGCCGCTTTCGCCTTTTCGGCTGCATGCGCACTTCCGGCGCAATCATGGCCATGTACGGTCCCACTCTGGTTACTTCCGGAGTTGATTGGATGCACAAATGATATTTCAGAATGGGTCTTTAGAGATGGATCGAGTGGGACGTCTTGAACGGCAAAAAGCATCAAAATAAGGAAAAACGTCGATTTTCACGCCGTTTTTTGACAACAACGGCCTTCGCCCGAGTCAAAGACCTTGTCCGACAGCTCTCCAAAAAATTCACAGCATTTGGACATATATTCCGCACTAAAAGCGAGATAGGGCATGTCAAATTTTTCCCTGGTTCCAATGTTATGCTCGTAAAATTGTCATTTTTGACGTTTAGACCCATTTTTGAGGCCTCTGATGGGCATGAAGGGGGTGGCCCCGGCCAAAACTGTGTGGGCACTAGTCTTACAGTATCCTAAAGATCCCATTTCTGTGAAAGAATTTTCGATTTAAGACCCATCGCTCCACCCTACCCTGCAGGGACCACCTGGGTGGTGGCGACAACGGTGTTGAACCGTATGGCGGCACAGCACCCACGTTCGTCGGCATCCTGGGCGCACCGGAGGTCCGACGACGACCGCTGACGGGTTCCTGGTAGTCAAGCACTACCTCAACACGGTGCTGAAGTCAAAAGTCCTGGGGACCCAAATGGAACGCAGCCAGCGAGGCTGAAGATGATTTTGGCCTCAGACTAAAAAGTTGCTTAGACGAAATCCTTGTGGAAAATAAGGGCATTTTCAGAGATAATATCTGGAAACCTATCTAAATGCATGGAGGTAAGTATCGTGAAGCGTAATTGTATACGCTTCACTGGTAAAAACTAAAGAGTAGTATTACCTACTGTTTTCAAGCGTAACAGGCGTATCCGCCAAGATTCCCCCTATCTAAATGCATGGGAGAATTTCTAGTCTATGCTTGATTTCAAGCGTAATGTCGTCATGCGTAACTTTAGGCTTGACTCAAGCCTAGAGTTACGCTTTACATTTTCCAGTGTTAGGGAGTAGAGTCTAAAAGCGTTGTTCATCGCTTGAATCAAGCGTACACGGTAAAAACGGAACCTGGTTTTCCCAGGAAGCCAATGGTGAATGCATAGGCGATTTCCAGGAGGTTCCTGGGAAAACCAGGAACCGTTTTTACCGTGTAGAACTACACCAAAGTTTTACCAGTGAACGACTAAAATGATCTCATAGACCTTCACTTTCCAGTGGCCCTTGCCCTTCTGGTTGGATATCCTCCAATGTACCCCATGAGAGTCCAAAACCGCGAAACGCTCCATTGCTCTTTAGACTCGGTCGCGAGTATGTTACGCAAGAGTTGGTTTTAGACGAATGTCATACCTTCAAGGTTCTAGAAACTCTCGCTGCCCTGTGGTTAGAGGCTGCTGCGTTTGGGCTACACCTTTCTTCTTACTGCACCAAGAAGCGTTCGTACCGGAGACTGAAAAGGTAGGCGAAAGCAGTCATGCGCAGCGTCTCTTGATGAGCTAGAAAGGACGAGTTAGATGGCTTCAGCCGAGGGAACACGCACATGGACTAGACACTATGAGAGGGTCACGTGAGGAAGAACGACAATAAAAGCCGGAAAGTCCCTAGGAGTCGGTATCGGTACTAGGGTACTCCAATGAATCTTGAAGCGGAAAAGGAACCAAAGTGAGCAGCCCTTTAAACAGTTTCTGCCGGTTTCTGCGCATGCGCTCCGGGTGGTGGAGGAACGTCTGCGCATGCGCAGAAGCTGTTTTGAAGGCTTACTTTTGTTATTCTTCCGTTTCCAGATTTCGAGGGGTCCTATTCAAAAGATCTTATCTGGGCGCTCCTATTCAAAGAATCTTATCTGCAAAGCAAGCGAATTTCACCAAGGTTTGATCATTTGAGGCAGCTACAAATCAAAATAATTTGGGATTGTAGTTACACAAACTTGAAGATGAAAGATCGAAGAAATTGATAGTGCGTGTAGAAATATGTTCCGCTTACCCTCTTCTCCGTACCAAAAGGTCAAACTTAGTGAAATTCGCGTGCGTTGCAGATAAGATTTTTTGAATAGGAGCGCCCAGATAAGATCTTTTGAATAGGGGCCGTCGATTTATTGGACACCCTGTTTGAACGATTACATTCTGTTTCTGGTTGGAATTTTAGCCGAACACTGCTAATAAATGGATGAATTTCGCGTTAAATTATGACTCGCCAAGTCTTCGCCACACTGTAAATGTCTTACGGTGAAAGGCTGCACCAACATATTATGGTGGAGATTTTCTCCATAATACCAACAAAATTCGTCAAAATATCTATAAGGTACAGTGAATTCTCAGTGGTGTGTTACGAAGTCAGCTGCACCACCATAGTATGGAACATTTTCACCATAATATGGAGAATCTTCACTGTACAACATTTAGAGTGCAGACCGGAAAGTCTCGTCAAGTTTTGGTCAGAGAAAATGTTTCGCCCAAAATGGTGAGACGTTAGTGGCGAACCGCGGCAATGTCCGTTAATACCGTCCATGTGCCGGATGGGCATAAAGATCCATGTGCGGCCTTCGTGCTGCGGGCAGTCACTTAAGTTTATTGTGTCTGACCAAATTTTGGCAAGACGTTCAGATGACCAAAAGTTGGCGAGACTTCGTGTCTCGCCTCTGGAGTGGCGAGAATTCACACTTTTGGATTAGTAGTGATGTTAATTTCAGTCTCGTTTCATCGCTTTCAAACTTCGGAACATGCCTGTTTGAGAACTGGTTCCGGTGCTTTTCTCTTCTTCACTCAGCCTTTTGCTGACGAGTATTTCTACCCGAACAGAGGGAAGTGAGAAGAACTCATACGGAAGTCACCAGTGGCAGTTTCCATGAGATATTTTGAGAAAGTGAAGAAGAGAAAGAAGAAAATGTGAAGAAGGCGTAACAGTTCATCATTTGTGTGGCGGCCGCGATGGTTCTCACCTGTCCTCGCCCTGAAAGCAGACGAACACTATAATTCGACGCGTCCTATCAGAATAATCCTAAGTGTCAGAGCAGATCCAAGACAATCCACATTGCCAGAGCTGACACAAGACAATCCTTATTGTCAGTGCAGACTTAGAACTATATTAACTGCAGAGGTATCCAAAAGTGTTCATGAAGTATCTTTACTGTAAATCAGAGTGTCTCAATATACCTGAAATACAATGTCCACGTATTTATATAAGGATAAAGCGTTGTAACAATAACCCTCCAGCGAGTAATTTTATGAAGTATGTTAGCGTCATGGACTTTGCGAAAACACCGCTATTCACGTGATATGCAGTTAGAGTAATTCTGCATTGACACGAAAAGTTAGGATTGTCTTGGATCTGCTCCAACAGGGGGCAAAATCAACTCAGACGGACCACTTCTTCCAGCGACCCTCTCCGATTTGCCTGATTTTTTGTAGGCTTAATAACTAACTAAAGGAGAGCCTAAAGCCAAAATATTAGGTCCGGCAAAAATTTATTGCCCGAGATATGGCCAACTTTAGTTCAACTTTTGGAGAAAAAACACAATTTTGGGTATTTTGGACTGATTTTACACTTTTCATAGTAGAGGGCTAAAATATGGTCGCCTCATGTAAAATTGGCCAAGGAACAAGAATATGACCTTGGATTTGACCTCCGACGAATACCAATAGAGTAAACCGCCCAAAACACCCTAAAAGCACCTAAAAAGTCGTAAAAAACAGTTTTTTCTAATGGTTTCTGGAAAAATAGGTGGACAAGAACTTCTGATGATCTTATATTGCAGAAAATGACGCGATGAATCGAATGAGACCACGCGCAGGTTTTTATGTCCAACCGTTTAGGAGATATAGCGGTTCAAAGTATGAAAATTTTGCCATTTATTTATTAGAAAATGCAGGTTTTGAGCATTGTTTGACGTTCCTTGCCTTCCTGGTGTGTGTGGGTGATCTCATCTTGCAGAAAATGACGCGCTGAATCGAATGAGACCACGCCCGGAGTTTTGTCTCAAAACGTTTAGAAGATATCACGATTCAAAGGCACATTGAAACATGGGCACGGTGAACCCCAGGGGGACGTCATCGGGGACCTCACAACGTGGTCGACGACGTAACTCAGGCTTGTGCAGTGTGGAAGTGTGCCCCCCCAAAACAAGGCGGGCCCTTGAAATTTGTCTGGAGTTACAGAATACAAGGGACTGGCCTTGGAAAACAAGAAAGCCTCCTTGGAACGGGAGCAGACTTCCAGGGAACTTCCTTAAAGTGTTCCATCTTTTCTTGCTTTGAAAAAAAAAAAAAAAAAAAAAGTTCTTGTTTTTTGAGGGGTCGCGCTAACCGTGTGCTAATTGCACTTCATTGAACAATGTGTCCCGCCTGGTGGACACAAAATTCAATCACCATCCAATGTGTGCTTCGATGGGTCCTATGAGCGAAGACCGATGTCCTTTGGGCCGCTCAAACAAAGTCCGACCTCCTTTGGGTCGCTCGAACAAAGACCGATCTCCATTTGCCAACCTCTCAACGCGTTCATTTTGAAGTCCCAGAACAATCTCTACGTTTTGATTCCACACAAAGGAGTGTTCGATAATCATTCTCTATATGTTTGAAACAAAACCTGCAAACTATCACTTGAGTTGGATGTCTGTTGCGAGAACCGCACAAGATTAAGAAGCGGCGAATGCAGAAACGGCCGAAATGGAGATCGGTCTTTGTTCGAGTGACCCGAAGGAGATCGGTCTTTGTTCATAGGACCCATCGAATTGCAAACGGGACAATAAAATACATGTGTACCGACTTCTGTCTTTTACACTGCAAGAAAGGTATGTTTTAATTGTAAGTAGTAAAACATGAGAGAAAACATCTCGCGAGTGTTTTGTCGGCCGCTATTCGTACTTCGAAGAATGCTCTTGAACGAGTACTCAAGAATACTCTTAAGCTATACAATAAACCCGAAATATAGGATTTCTTGCACACCCTCAGATTCTTACGATGAAAGGGCCATTGTAACATACGTTGAAATGAGAACATACGTACAATAAAATTCATGCGTAATACGATGAAATTCATGCATAATACGATGATACACATGCGTAATACGATGAAATTCATGCGTAATACGATGAAAAACTAAGCATATTACGTATGTGCAAATTTATGCGTACCTTACGATGAAAAACCATCGTAATACTACGTATAAAAACGATCATAAGATGTTGAGTGTGCATATGGTAACCCTCTTTGTAAATGATAAAAAGACTAAAAAAAAGGCTGACAATATCTTTTTAAACAAATAAATAATTCAGAGTTGCAATGCAAGTAACAAGGAAAAATAAGGCACCATTAAAAAAAATCAGTTGTTTCTTTTTTTGTAAATTTATTAAGCGTGCGCACTCAGGTAATAGAAGCACAAAGACAACCGACAGAAAGTCGAAAATTAAGAAGATACTTGACAGAACAGGCTTTCCTTTCGTTATGAAGATTTAACTATTCATATGATGGATGCAAAACAAAAAATGTTAAATAAACCTCTTTCAAAGACCCGGTAATCGTCTATGCGATTTCAGAATATCAGTTGAAGAAGCTCAGGCGCTAAAAAGAGTCAGCAATCACAAAGCCTCACATCCCTAACAACCGGCGCTGCACACATTACATCACTACATCAACACTGAAGTCAATCTTGTAGAAAAAGTCCGTAGTAATCTGTGCTATCTGCTTCTTGCTAGATTTCTGATCATGACACCAGACTGCTTCGAACGTGTTCTCTCGCAGCAGCACCATTCTCCTCAGCTTCTTGAGGCCGCAATAGAATCAGTGGCGAAGCATGGTTTCCGGTCCATGCAAATGAATAAAGTCTCTTTGTTTCTTTCCGTGAACATTTTGGCTTGGAACATAACTATTACAGTCGGAAAGAAAACGATAGGTCTGATCAAGTGATATTCGACCAGCATTTACTTCGCCTCGCAACCCTCGTTGCACTCATTGCATAGCACATCCACACTTAAACCACCATTGCAGAGAAAGGAAACTATTATCTGCGCTTTCTGCTTCACGCAACTCTCCTTGTCATGGCCACAAAATGCTTCGAACGCGTACTGTCGCAGCAGCACAATCTTCTTGAGTTCCTTGAGCCCACAACGCACCAGCTCCCTAGCGAGGTCGGGGCAGCCGTAGGGCTCCGTGGAGGCCGCCACCAGCTGCAGCTCCTCCAGGGTGTCGGCGTGCGCGCGCACCAGGGCCAGCGCCGTGACCAGCGGGTGCACGCCGCAGCGCAGCCACCGCAGCCCCGCGGCAGTCCCCGGGAACGCCAGCACCGGCAGCGGGGCGTCCGGCGGGCAGTGCAGCTCCAGGCGGCGCAGCGACGCCATCCGGACCACCTGCTGCAGCTGCGGCCCCGTCACGTTGCACACGCAGAGGCCCTCGAGCAGCGGCATCGCCAGGGCCGCGTCCAGGTGCTGCTGCTGCGGCGACACCAGCTGCAGGGCCTTCAGGCGGGGCGCGGTCTGCTGCAGCACTGTCAGGCTCCAGCCAGGGTCCACGTCGCAGTGCAGGCCCAGCAGCGTGCGCACCTGAACAAGCCACCATCATCGCTTAGAGGCATTTTTTTTAAGAAGTCCGATCGTGGAACACGACCGATGCCGATTTCCTCCATTTTTTAGTCAAAGGTAGTCCTTGTGGGTCTAAGAAAGGCCACAAATTTTTTGGGCCGAAATATGCACCGTTCAGATTCTATGGGCAATTTTCGTTTTCTCTGACAACTTTTCACATAATATGGCCAAAATTGAAAAATCACCTCTCTGAGGCCTCTATGCACTCGATTGAGCTCAAAATGTGGTATCTTATGTAAAATCACGCGAGGAACACGAATCCGGTGCCCGTTTGTTGATAGGACAACCCAAACAGATGTTATGACTGTTTTTCAGGTTTTGTAGTGGTTTTTACTTTTCTTGGGGTTTTGGTGTTCGGCATCGATTTTCGCCAATCCGATGAGTGGATTTTATAGATAAAGGACCAATCTATCATACTACGAGATAAAAAGTTTGTGTACGCCGCGTGAAAAGCAGTGGCGCTGCAAAAATTGAAAAACCGTCATTTCTGGGTAGTTTTAGATCAGATAAGCCACCTTTCGCGTGACCGTCTCCGCCCCATATTCAGTCTAAATATTGTCCCAAGTGATGTCAGAGTTGGTGTGAAATTTCACCGCTGTAGCTCAAGTAGTTTGGAAATGGCAGCTTTCTGAAGTTTTGCAATCACGTAAGGCATTTACTTTAAGTAGAATTGCGGTAAATGTGAAGACTCGTCACAGATCGGGTAAAAAATGAGATAGATGAGTGCGTCAAAGTTCTCTAGGCGTAATTTTGGACAAGGAATCCGATTTTGCCGGTACGAAGGCCCTAGGTGTACTCTAAAGCTACGTTTCCGTGCAAACCACATAAAAATGGCCTTTTTTCCAACTTCA
The DNA here is from genome assembly GCF_012932325.1 of Thrips palmi. NCBI lineage: Eukaryota > Metazoa > Arthropoda > Insecta > Thysanoptera > Thripidae > Thrips > Thrips palmi. The sequence goes on along the minus strand of NW_023144626.1, from coordinate 11,101,637 downwards.
GAGTTCGCCTAGGGTGTTCGTACCAGCAAAATCGGATTCCTTGTCCAAAATTACGCTTAAAAAACTTTGACGCACTCATCTATCTCATTTATTACCCGATCTGTGACGAGTCTTCACATTTACCGCAATTCTACTTAAAGTAAATGCCTTACGTGATTGCAAAACTTTAGAAAGCTGCCATTTCCAAACTACTTGAGCTACAGCGGTGAAATTTCACACCAACTCTGACATCACTTGGGACAATATTTAGACTGAATATGGGGCGGAGACGGTCACGCGAAAGGTGGCTTATCTGATCTAAAACTACCCAGAAATGACGGTTTTTCAATTTTTGCAGCGCCACTGCTTTTCACGCGGCGTACACAAACTTTTTATCTCGTAGTATGATAGATTGGTCCTTTATCTATAAAAATCCACTCATCGGATTGGCGAAAATCGATGCCGAACACCAAAACCCCAAGAAAAGTAAAAACCACTACGAAACCTGAAAAACAGTCATAACATCTGTTTGGGTTGTCCTATCAACAAACGGGCACTGGATTCGTGTTCCTCGCGTGATTTTACATAAGATACCACATTTTGAGCTCAATCGAGTGCATAGAGGCCTCAGAAAGGTGATTTTTCAATTTTGGCCATATTATGTGAAAAGTTGTCAGAGAAAACGAAAATTGTCCATAGAGTCTGAACGGTGCATATTTCGGCCCAAAAAATTTGTGGCCTTTCTTAGACCCACAAGGACTACCTTTGACCAAAAAATGGAGGAAATCGGCATCGGTCGTGTTCCACGATCGGACTTCTTAAAAAAAAAAATGCCTCTTAGTGAATTTATCAAATTCAATTTTTTCGACACCGTTTTCGTTTGCGTTCCGTTTGCGTTTTGGACACCGTCCTAACACTCTCAGACCCATATGGACTTTTTATTATTTTCCTGCTTTTCAAGTTTCTTGAGCAGACGTAAAACTTAGTATTTTATTTTTACCTCTGCACGTTTTTTATCGTTTTTAAGAAAGGGGACTACAGAAATTTAAGAGTATGTTGCAAATGACAATAAGTTAGGTTTGACGGATTGAACACCCTTGTATGATAAACAAGATCGTACGAAGCTAATAAGAAAATAGTAAACGTTTGCGCTAAAATCCTATTGGCAATGGATATAATGTCGTACGAGGCCGAGAATGTAACTTGTTATCAATGTAGCCCTTTTACGCTTCTTTGAAGTTGAACATTTCAACATGTTTCACAAGTTCTGGAAACGTTAAGTTACTTCTGAAAATATATTTATGACGTTCAAAAAGAGAACTTGGTGTCTTTTTTGACACTATGTAACTTTAACACTATTTTTCACTGGTCATTTGTCACGTATTTCACTCCCCGAGATGAAACGCCCATCGGAGAACTGCCGGGGGCCACCCGGGTACTCCCCGGGAACACCTGGGGAACTACCGGGGAACACCCGGAGAACACCCGGAGAACACCCGGAGAACACCCGGGGAACACCCGGGGAACTCCCGGGGGCCACCCGGGTACTCCCCGGGAACACCTGCACTGAAGACTCCTTACGGACACCATGTATCCGCAATACGGACATTTTTGTGCAATTGCAATTACGGATGGATTTTGTTTGTAATACGGATGATTTCATCCGTAATACAAAGGTTTTCGTGTCCGTAACATACAGACGAAAATATCCGTAAGGTACGGACGAAAAACTCTTTGTAATACGGATGATTTCATCCGTATTACAAGCAAAATCTATCCGTAATTGCAATTGCACAAAAATGTCCGTAATACAGATAGATGAATCCGTAAGAAGTTTAGTGTGTGGGGAACTACCGGGGAACACTCGGCGAACTACCGGGGAACACCCGGAGAACACCCGGAGAACACCCGGGGAACGCCCGGGGAACACCCGGGGAACACCCGGGGAACACCCGGGGAACACCCGGAGAACACCCGGAGAACACCCGGGGAACACCCGGAGAACACCCGGCAGTTCTCCGATGGGCGTTTCGTCTCGGGTCCAACAACGAACTTATCTCTAGTGCTGCGGTGAGTCATAGAACTCTGCGACGAACACAGTACGTAACCAGCACCGCCACCTTACCCATGAGAAGACAGTGCGTGCCAGTAGTTCTCCCTTGGGTTGTATGTTGACGCAGAAACTGATGGCAGCGACGTCGAGGACTTCTTCCTCTGACCCAATGTGTGGTTTCTGAAAACAGGAAAGCAGGCTGTAATGAGACGGCCTAGGGAAGGAATACCATTTAAAGGGGTTCCTCAGGAGGCTGAGATTTGCAACGCAACCCTTTCGACTGCCACTCACCAGCTCGGGCGGCAGCAAGCGGAGTACTTCGGTGCTTCCCTCTTTAAAGTGAGTCCCTATTACGCCGGTGCGGCCCCATTTCACGTCTACTATCGTCGTCCGTATCCGTTTGCCTTGACTTCTAATCACTTCAGTTCTGACCGCTGTCACAGTGCCGGGTCCGGGGGGCGTGCCGTCGTATTGGTCCCCATCCCTCCAGCCCGGTCCGCGCGCCACCCTGCTGCCCACGCTGAAGGTCACACTGCCCTCCCCGTCCACCTCGGCCTGATTGGAGCGATCCTCCCAGAGTAGGGCTGCGGGAAAGAATTCGTTCCGTAGACAAGGTATGAATGAGTCATAAGAGAGAGGATGGATGGATCATGCGGAGTGCACTGTGAGAAAAAAGTACGGAAAAAGTACGGAACATGTCTGGTCAATAATTTGCCTGGACCGTCCGTACTTGCCAACTACGGAACGTTCCGTACTTTTTTCCGTACCCATTTACATGGGTTCATATGGAGCAAGTACGGAACGTTCCGTACTTTTCTCCGTACCGCCGTACTTTATTTTTCTGTACCATTTCCGTCTAAAAGTACGGAATTTTTTACAGTGTGGGGACCTCACCGATATCGCCCATTTCCTGCTGCCGCCCAGGTTGCTCCTCCGGCGCGCGCAGCCCTCCACTGCAAGCCAGTCGGCACAGCAGCAGCCTGGCTGCCGCGTCCTCCGTGGGCCGCACCTCGCCGGTCCACGCCACTGGCCCCCCAGCAGCGCGCCGCACCGTCACTGAGCACGAGGAAGAGGGGCTGGACAGGTCGGCCGCCAGCTGGGCCGCGGTCTTGGGCAATTCTGCGGGACACGGAAGTTGTAAAACGCCAATATGTACTCAAACGCATGCTGGGCAAGTTACACACTGAAAAACGTATGCTTGGCACCGTATAACTCCAGGCTAAGCATAGGCATGTGTAACTGCGTAGCATGCGTTTGGGTGTGTGCTTGCAAGCATACAATTGTAAGTGTGTACCTAAGTAGGCAGGTTTGACGTGCAGGTATCATACACTGTGGCAAAAAGTTACAAAAATTATGTTAATAATTATTTTGCCACGATTCTCCGTAGCCCTCTTATCAAAATATTCTCCATAGGCTCATACAGAATTCTCCGTAGGGCCGTACAGTATAACACTGGAAGGACCTACACTGGTAGAACTCAAGCGTACTTTTACGCCTTTCTTCAAGCGTAGTAGAACTACACTCGGCTTCAAGCTTTCCATTTTGCCTCTCTCCCGCCTATCTAAATGCGTGGGAGAATTTCTTCTCTACGCTTGACGTCAAGCGTTAAGTCTTCAAGCGTAGATGTATGCTTGAATCAAGCGTACAACTACGCTTCAGTTTTACCAGTGTACGGAGAGGACTGTACGGTCCTACGGACAATAATGTAAGAGCCTACGGAGAATATTGATAAGGGGGCTACAGAAAATTACCACAAGCTGTTTACAAAATTTTCCGTAGCTTTTTGCCACAGAGTATTGCAAAATTTAAGTTGTTAACTTTCACCGACAAGCCTTACCGATCTGCAACACGGTCCGATGGGCCGCCGTGTCTCAGGCCGCCGTGTCCGCCTCCAGCGCGTCCTCCAGGCGGTTCCTCGCTGCGACCAGGTCAACATGCTGCCTCTCCAGCCAGTCGCCGCAGTCGTCCGCCTGCCTGGCCACGGCCGCCTTGTCCAGGACCCCAGCCAGCCCCAACAAGCCCGCCTCGCCCTGCCGGAGCGCCTCCAGGAGCGGCCCTGACGCCTTGGTGCGCTGCAGCTTGAGGCTGTGCACAGTGTGCGAGTCCAGGCATTCCTCGGTCGCGGCCTTCTCGCAGGGGATGCACCAGAAGCGTGGGGGCCTGGAGACAGACAGTGCATTGTTAACGTAGACAACGCTGCAGAATGATTCGGAGAGTCGTTCTCGTCGCTTTGACCATCTCGCTCTTGCTCTACAAATCCAGAAGCGTACATTGCATGCTCTGCCTGGAGCATGCCTGCAAGCATACTCTAGCTAGCGCATGCCTGCGAAGCATGCACTTTACTGCAGGAAATAACCACAACAAAAGTACACAAATTTCTAGCAAATTTTTTTTATCAGGAATTTAGTGTACTTTTCAAGTACAACAATTGTTGTACGAAGTACAATGGAACTGGCATGAAGAGTGCTGTGCAGTGCAGGGCTCGTTGTGGTTTGTACAATTCTCGTATTTTCTACAGCCCCTGTCGTATTTTACTGTAAAGTTTCTGTTGTACCTTTTTTTACTATCTACACTTTTTCTTGCAGTGTTACTAGTGCATACACGCTTCCTGCTGCAAAAAACCCCATCCCTTAACACTAAATATGTGCTCCAGTTCATTAAGCAATGTACGCTTTTGGTTGGTGCAGGGAAAAGCCCCATGAGTGCGCCTGCGGGTCAAGTCATCACATCCATTTGACACTGAGACTTACTTGAGCGGCGCGTTGAGCAACTTGTAGTTGTCGATCAAATTGTCCAACTGGAACACCTGCGGCCCGAAGGAGAATGGAAAAAGAATGGAAGAAGAATTACCTTTGGAGTGTTTTCCTCTCTCCCCTCACTGTTGAAAAAAATTTGGAAAATATTCAAGCACTTTTGATGACAATTTTCCGAACACGGAAATAAATTTTACTGATCTTTGCACATTAACTGGATGAGAAAATTCGAAATTTTCGTAGAATTTTTTTTCCCCCGCTGGCGGGCCGCCGAAAAGGCCGGTACAAGGACTACTAAGACCGAGGGGTGCACTCGGGAAATCATAGGAACCGACTAATACATCGAATAGGCTCATTACGCCGGGGCGAGTTAAAAAAATATGTCCCAAAACAACAAAAAGAAAGGGGTAAAATTCCGAGAATTTCGACTATTGGCAATCACCCTAAATGTTTTGCACAAATTTTGGACGAGACATCACAGTTTTTTGTGCACATGAACTTTTTATACGTATAAGTTGGTACAAAACTTTGCAAAAAAAGGGGGATATATGGGCAGTTTATCGTACAAAAATTTTACGAAAAGTTCGTGTGCACAACAAACTATGATGTCACTGATTTTTAAGTGTAAAAATGAACTAATTTAAAACGCAATAACATTTTTATTGCATTAGTAGCGCCATGAAAAAATTATTGCATTATAAATGCAATAATTATTGTATTGCATTGGCGCATTTATCGCATTATTAGCGTAGTTATCATTTTATGCACCAAAAATGTGATAATCTGGGCCCAGATCGGCCAAAAACCAAGGGACTTATTGCATTTTTAAAGCGATGATTTTTTTTTTGGGCCCGGGGTTCAAATTTTTTGAAAAAATGAACGAACGCATAGTTTGATTCGTTCGTCCGGTCGCCGTTCCCGGGGCGCGTCCGTTTTTTCTTCGTCAACTCCTTCGCCCGCCATTTGGATTTTCCGGCCCTCCTTGGGGCTAAAGGGTCGCAATTTTTTATCCAGCCCGCGTTTTGGGATTCCCCCTTCCCCCCCCTTTTCCCCCCCCTTTTTTAAAATGCAAAAAAACACCCCAAGGCATTAGAATTTTGAAAAGAAAAACAAATTGGTTCGTTCGAAAATTTTGGAGAGTTCGGACGTTCATTCGGGGAAAAAATTCATTCGATTGATTGTTCGGGGCTTTTGACGGAGACGATTCGATTTGATTCGAAACAAAATTCACGATTCGACACCCCAGTGCCAAATGCATTTTGAAGGTCACATTTCCTTTTTATCGCAGCAAATTGTATGAAACTTATCACATTAGAAATACCAGTGGTCTCGTACAAAAATTTAAATTTTTCAGTACATTAACTGTGAACGCGAGTGAAAATCCCCTCGACTAGTGCAGTACGGTGCTACGCTGATATTTCTGATGTGATAAGTTTCATACAATTTGCTGTAATAAAAAGGCGAGTGTGACTCCTTCAAATTAACGCATCTGTGGCAGCACTATAAAATTATCGCATTAAGATGCAATAAGTCTCTTATGTTTTGGCTGGTCTGGGCCTACATTATCACCGTTTTTGTGTGATAAAATCATTACTACGCTAATAAAGCGATAAATGCGCTGATGCAATACAATATTTATTGCACTTATAATGCAATAAATTTTTCATGAGGCTACTAATGCAATAAAAATATTATTGCTTTTTAAATTAGTTCACTATTACACTTGGAAAACCAGTGTACTTCCCCTGCCCCCTATTATCTCCTTAAATGTAAATGCAGAATCCGCGCCTGACTCTGATGGGCCTTGTGGTGCAGGGAGGCTGAAAGGTTGGCCGATATAATCTTCGTAAGGAATCGCGGGTTCCAGGCAATGTCCGGCTCGGCCTCACCTTCTGGTCGACGGGGCACTGCTTGGCCGGCAGCTGCATCAGGCAAGACAGGCAGTACGTGTGGCCGCAGGGAAGGAACTTGGGGCGACGTTCTGCATCGTTGAAAGTCTGCATGCACACGTCGCAATCCATCTGCAACAAAATTTGGTTTAAAAAAAGCCTGAAAGGTAGCAAGAAGCCAAACTTTTCAGGTATGTTTATAAAATCTCGAGAAGTTTTGATAATTTACGAAGATACTCGGTATCTTACAGAGATTCGTTGTAAGTCCGTCGACATTCGGCGGAAACTCACGGAAGCCTTTCCAAAGATTCTTCGTGTTAACAAATAATACCGTAGAACGGAGATGAGACAAATTTCGAGGGTTTTATGCCACTTTCACCCTTTTTACCCTTTTAATTTCAACTTGAGGAGCTGAGTTGGTTATCACTTGTTCATTGACTCTTTGGCTGCACTGCCACCAAATCTAGGATTTTTAGATGCATGAAACCCTCAATAACACTCGGACTGTCGTCCCGTCGTCCCGTATTTCCCTGCAATGTGGGGTAATGTGGGACAAGGAAAATGGTAAAGAAGTATGGTACATAGGCTCTTCTAGGCAGGTTTGGAGCTTTGTAAGTACCTTACATTCCTTTAAAAGATGACTGGGGACTTTCGTAAAGAAGATATAAAAACTGGAGGGAAGAAAAATGGGTGACACTAAAGATAGCTGAAATATGTATAAACGAAAGTAGTAAGTTGTACTCTGGTTTAACCCATCACATGAAACTATAAGAATATGCGTCTCCTGTGAGCAGCCAAGGCCTCCTACATCACGTTATAAGTTCACGGTGGTGTTCCAGGCGACCGCTGGAGAGCAGCGCGACAAAAACTGAAAAAATTGCGTTTAGTCTAGATTTTTGTTCATGTCCCATATTACCCCGTTCTACAGTATCCGTGAATTTACAAAGGAACCTTTGACAACATTTTTGACCGAAGTGCCACGTAAATTCATAACTAATTCCTTACAGAATACGCAGCGATTCGAACCACCTCCGTGAAGTTGGCATAGCCACTTAACGCACAAATAAAAAGCTAGTGAAGAGCAAAGAATCACAAAAATCGAAAACCAAAAGCGCTTCACATTAACTCAAACTTTCGAAAAACAGAAAGAAGCATATTAATCGACGTTTCAGCGTTTAACTGGGCTCGCTACTCACTGTCTGCTCCATTTCCCTGACTTCCGGTTTCACTCTCCTTCTCAAACAAACGAGACGAAATGTGACAAAATGTCACGTTCGTTTGAGCATTGTGTACCATTCATTTGGGTGTGAATTGTCCAAAAATCAGCTTGTTCACAATCAGACGAACGTGACACAAAGCTCAAACGAACGTGACATTTTGTCACCTTCGTTTCAACGTGATGTCACGTTCCTGGAATGAGAGTGCGACCTTCGCTTCCGGTGGCTCCTACGCAATGCCCCAAATGAGTTCAAAACTGATTAGGAAAATTTGCTTTAGGGAGATTGTCTGAAGGAAAAATACACATTTGGAAAAGCAGCTTAGGTAAACTGGGCGGGAACGGCTGAAAGACAAGTATGTTACGCAGGACTTGGTTTGAGACGAATGTCATACCTTCAGGGTGAAGAAACTCCCGGCCGTATGGTAGCTGCTGCGTTCAGTAGACACCAAGAAGCGTCCGTCCCGGAGAGAAAGGAGGGATGTAGGAGAACGCTGTCAATCGCAGCGCCAGAGCTAGAACGGAAGAGGCAGATGACTTCAGCTGTCGCAACACGAACACGCAGAGAGTCTACACTCTTAAAAGCCTACGAAGGATATGCTTCAAAACTACAAAGAAAATGAAGGCGTGGTAGAATTGCTTCGTATTACGAAGAAATGCTTCGTATTACTAAGGATTCACTCTCATTCCAGGAACGTGACATCACGTTGAAACGAACGTGACAAACTGTCACGTTCGTTTGAGCATTGTGTCACATTCGTTTAGGGTGTGAATTGGCCGAAAATCAGTTCGTTCACATTCAAACGAACGTGACACAATGCTCAAACGAACGTGACACTTTGTCACGTTCGTTTCAACGTGATGTCACGTTCCTGGAATGAGAGTGTTTTGCTTCATGATACGAAGCATTTCTTCGTAGATTTTACAATGCCTTCATTTACTCCGTATTGCGAAGCGATTCTTCGTAGAGTTTTTACTGTGTACACACCGCCACCAAAGAGGGGGGCGAGTGAAGAGAAAGAAGAACAAAAGCCGGAAACAGTCCTTAGGAGTCGTTAATGTTTACCACTACACGTTGTTTCGGGTTTCATAATTGGCTAAAATTAATTAGAGTGTCGTTTCATAATTCAACCCCCCAAAAATTCAGATTATGACGATTTTGGTAACTGGTTCCGGTGCTCATCTCTTCCGCACTCAGTTTTCTGTTGATTAGAGTATTCCTACCCAATCAGACGGAAGTAAGAAGAACTCTAACAAGAGGTACCAGTGACAGTTTCAATTACATAAGAAGATGTGGCGGAGGGGGCAGAACATGACAAACTCTCCTAGAATGACAGCCATGATTGCCTCCACCAGCTCAAGAGGCAGTCCGTCAAACGTGAAGGACCACTGTTTTCGAGAAATAAGTTCGAGGTGGCTACAGATAGTTGCGTGCGACGGGTTGTTCGGTGAGCTGTTACGCAAGCGATCAGGAAATCAACGAGCAAGTCTGAAGTGGTACACTCTCATTCCAGGAACGTGACATCACGTTGAAACGAACGTGACAAAGTGTCACGTTCGTTTGAGCATTGTGTCACGTTCGTTTGAATGTGAACGAGCTGATTTTCGGCCAATTCACACCCTAAACGAATGTGACACAATGCTCAAACGAACGTGACAGTTTGTCACGTTCGTTTCAACGTGATGTCACGTTCCTGGAATGAGAGTGTAACGATTACGTGAATGTAGATCGACACTTGTCCCCTGAGGCGGCCAAGGTGAGCCGGGTCTCCTGACCGGAAGTTTGAAAACATTCTTTGAAAGGCTGTAAAGACCGTTGTGTGCCGGTCCTGACTCGGAACGTCAACTTATCGAGTGATAGTTTAGTCAGGATCGAACCGAGTAAAAGATAGATAAGGAATTCTAAACGTGCAAGCATCTTCCTTACCAAGATCATCGTTTTAGACTATTCTAGTCGTCGTCGATCGAAGAACAAGAAGAAGAACAAAGCCGGAACTGGCCCCGGCAACATAACCTCCCAGACTGCTATAAGTGGACTGGTTTCTGAGTTTTCTGTAGCGTATCTTCTTCAAAAGCACTTTCGTTTGTTTCAAACACTTTTTGACTCAGGAAATAAAAATATTTGTCGACATTTCTCGTTGCAACCGGGCTTGATACCTACTCCGTTTCTGCCCGGCTTCCGATTTTGTTGTTCTTTTTGTTCTTCGATCGGCGACGACTAGAATGCTTTATTGGAATCAAAAGTGCGAAAATTATTTGTGAATCATGAGGTGTAGCGTTGTAGCGTAGACAAACGTTGTTTTCACTCTTTGCTTTGTGTTGATCAGGGACATCCACTTTTAGGGTAGTGCTTTTTAGTAGAGCTCTTAAGGGAAGGGGGTTCTGGCGTGCACAACGCTGCGGTTCATGGGGGTACCGGCATTCGAGCCAGCATAACGTTACGTTTAACACTTCAAACATACACTCAAGACTCCTTACGGACACCATGTATCCGCAATACGGACGGTTTTGTGCAAGCGTAATTACGGATGGATTTTGTTTGTAATACGGATGATTTTATCCGTATTACAAAGGTTTTCGTGTCCGTAACATACAGTCGAAAATATCCGTATGGTACGGACGTAAAACTCTTTGTAATACGGATGATTTCATCCCGTATTACAAGCAAAATCTATCCGTAATTGCAATTGCACAAAAATGTCCGTAATACAGATAGCATGTATCCGTAAGAAGTTTAGTGTGTATGAGATTATATTCAAAGGTTTTCCACGTTAAATTTAGCGTACAGTCAGGCTGGGAGGGGGTGGTGGTCAAAAAGTGCTCAAAACTGCGTAACGTATCAGGGTACTTTCGTGGATCCTGAACCGGAAGCTCTCAGACGCCATGTTGGCGGAAGTAAGTCTAAACTTGACATGGGAAAGAGACGATCGTCAAACGTATCGGCCACACCTTATCCTTAATAATCGTTTGATACTTATTTGCCATGCATATGTGATTCGCGAGCAATATTTGTACAGCTCGTCTTTATTTTAAAATTCCCGGGCAGTGTTGCCAGACCCCTAGTGCACTGTCCCGCCACCAGAGCGCGCTCGACCCGCCGCTTCCCGCCACCTTTCAAAATAGCCTACAACCGCCTAATGAAAGCACCATCCCGCCTAAATTCGCGGGACAAATAATCATAAATCCGATTTTAATGTTTCAGTCTTTATTTGTTCCGTGACAATACATAACAATGAAATAGGCCCTAACCCCAAAGTTTTCGTCTTCAAACCCTAGAAATAATACGGTGCGGTCAAACTACCTCGGCGGCGAGGTATTGGTGCTCTCGACTTGGACCCGAAACCAGCCGAAACAACCAAAAAAGACCATTTCGATCACTTGGAATCAAAACCGCCCAAATTTGTATCATTTATAGCCTAATTTGAGATTTCCCGGAAATCGGAATTTCGACCCGCCGACTGAGACCAAAAAATAGCCTAAGTGGCGGTTTCTAGCCTAATCTGGCAACCCTGTTCCCGGGGGGGGGGGGAGTTTCCGGCCAATATGGCGTCTGCTTGCTTCCGGTTCAGGATCTACGAAAGTACACTATAGACCCTTTCAGTCGTGGCCGGCTGAAGAATTGAAGTATTCAACAAAAACTCCGGTACCAGCAGCGCGCCACCTAGCGGCCGTTCTGCGAACAGTCAAAACCTGAACCCTATGAGCAGATCAGTCACAAGCGTAGGTCAGGACGAAGTTCATAGCAGCGGCAGCTAGGTGGCGTGCATCTAGTTCCTGATCATTGATTACTTAAGTTCTTCACTGGGGACTGAAAGGGGCGGTCAATAGATTGCCCCTTATTTTGTTGGTAAAAACAGTACGTCTCAAATCATTGCCTGCGAAGAGCTATCCCTTTGCAAGTTGTCAAGAGTCAACAGCTTCGGAAGCAGTTCCATCAAAACGGTACGGACGTTAGTTTAATGGAACAAGAAATCATCCTAGAGAAAAGCTGGACCGCAACATGTTGCGAGCTGATTTTTTGCAGGACTTAAAAGCTTTTGATTGCCCTTTTCGGATTGTCTAAACAGTGTCTAATTTACGACGACCAAAACATCAACAGTGGCCACAAACTTTGGATAGTCGAAGTCCCTGACTTTCCCGGGACGTGGAACCAACTTTCCCTGACCAGTCTTAAATAGTGAAGTGAAAATTATGGAATAGAAATTCTGCTTGTCGACACTTCAAGTAATTTTAGACGAAGCGACCTAGAAGTTGATAGAGGAAAATTCGATTCTGTCGGTTCGATGTCAGCCTTTAGATGAGTTTCTCGCCCACACTGCTCAATCTGCCTCCGACAATTTTGATTTTCCCGGACGATTCCCGGTCACCTCTTTTAATTTCCCTGTCTTGTCCTGGCATGTGGCCACCCTGTCTGACACAATATCTTGTCAAGGTTAACTAAGAGTTTTCCGATTTTGAGAATTTCGTTGCACCCCGGCGTCGCCGTACGCGTGCAGTTCGGAAGATAAAGAAGTGCGGTAATATTACCGTACAATATTCTTTGAGTGCGGTCAATTGTGCATTCCGACATTTTCATGAAGGAAGGCAGAAGATACTTGCCTCTCAAGTATAGAATGTGTTTTTATTTGTCCTGTTTATGTTTCAGATGGAGTGCGACGTGTGTAAGCAGGTCTTCGACTGGACGGACCGCTGCCCGAAGGTCCTACCGTGTGGGCACACTTACTGCCTGCCGAGGGGGTATTCACTGCTGTAATAGTCTGTTCACCTTGGCCGTAATAATGCCTGTAATAATGGGTAATAACGCGTAATAATGTGTAATAATGTAAAATAATGTAAAATAATGTAAAATAATGTAGAATAATGTAAAATAATGTGTAATAATGTGCAATAACGTGTAATAACACGTAATAATGCGTAATGTACGCATTTTGTACTGAAATTTTGGCACATATTGGCTACAAAATGAAAGTGGTCTTACCCCGTAAACAAAACTACTATCAAAAGTAGTACTGTCGTACTACCATTTCGGAGCTCTGTACATCCCAAAATGTAGTACGGAAGGAGTACCTTATGAAACAAAAAAGGCATCCGAAAGAAGTACTGCCGTGCTACATTTCAGGACGTCTCTTTCGGGAGCACTTCGAGACGTCGGAAACGGTAGGTCTGTGAGAGGTCTTTCGGAGGTCCCCCACCACCCGTCGCAACGCCCTGCGGCCATGTAGTTCCGAAGGTGACCGCTAGAGCGCGCACCTGTGTCGTAGTTCGATGGCCTGCCGCTAGGGTGCGCCACTGTTCCGGATATGAATGTGAATGCGTATAGGAATGTGAATATGACACAGATAACCTGTTAGGAAAAATGTATTTATTCACTGATTTTTTTAAATTAAAAATCAAACGATAGGACTTGTCACGAACAACAGAAAATATGGAGACAAAAATGGTGGACAGGACTCAAAAACAAAATATTTAAAAGAGGAATCTCAGTTGGACTGAAAAGAAAATACAGCAACCATAACTGTAACACCCCTTGATTAAAAAATAAGCCAAAATGACTGAAAGAAATTCAATTAGCACTGATTCCAAGGTGTCATGCTTACTTTGCTCTGTCGCAGGAAATTCACTTAATTTGACACTGAAGCACAGGAGTCAGTTCTTGTTCCACATGTAATTGCATAGTGGTGCAGGTTATCGTTCCAGAATCTTGGGCAACTCCAGTGGGTCAAGGTTTCCGCAAAGAGCCTATTTCTCAAGCATAAAATCAGAAGACGAACAAAATAAACACTTTGACAATAAGAGTATCAAAGTAACAGAATATTGTAGGTTAACTTACACCGGCACTTTCTGATTTGGATTGAAACACGAAATAAGCCTGCACCAGGCTTTGAAGTATTCTTCTTATTGGTGCACCTGAGAACTGAACATCTTTGTGCGTAGTTTCTTTTCTTTGGAGAAATGAATTTACTATAGTTAACAGAAAAATAAATAGAAGTAAGGATCCAACGCCACAAGCACAGTGCGCGCCAAAGTGCGCCGACTGTCATCTGTCATCTGCACAACAGGTGAGCATCGCGTGGGCCCGAGGCGCGCTCTAGCGGACACACTCGGAACTACATGGCCGCAGGACGCTGCGACGGGTGTGGTGGGGGACCTCCCAAAGACCTCACATAGACCTACCGTTTCGGACGTCCCGAAGTGCTCCAAGAACCGACTACTTTGGGACGAGCGACCAGGGCGCGCTCTGGCGGCGAACTCTGGCACCACACACTAGGTCCCCGCGCGACGTACGAGAGAGCTTCATTTGTAGTACGTTTAGGGAGGTCCCGAAGAGCTCCCAAAACCGACTTCTTCGGGACGTCCGAAAGACGTCGGATTCCAGACATGTACTAGTTTTGTTTACGGGGTAATTTGCTACTCTGTGCAGCAATATTTTCTACCCTTCCGGTGGTCCCGCCATCCTTTCTGTCTTCCACCGTCTTCCCCTACCCTTCCTTCCCTCCCCCTTCCCCCCACTCCCCGATGTTCATGTTGGCGGGAAACGGCACGGTGGAGTGGCTGATTTCATGAGGCTGCGCACACTTGGATCAGAGCAAGAAAGGTTGCCAAGAATATTTGCGGCTGCGGGAAAGCTACAAAAAAAAAAAAAACTTATCAAGGAAACAAAGAGAAGCTCATAGAAAAGCTGAGTGAGGGGTTTACTATCCGTACGCAGCTTTTTCATTGAAACTCACTGTTCTTGGTTACACCCTTACAACAAATATGAAACAAAATTTAGAATAAAATAAATTTTGGTTAAAATTCCTCTGCTGATTATTGGACAAAATAGTAAAATCATGCTCTCCTGAAAATCTTTAGAAATCCTATCGGTAAGGTGGGGTATTGGAAAAAAAATCCATCAGAATCTCTCTGCCCATTCAAACAAACTTAAAATTTTAGTAGCATGTAAACAGCATTCTGTAATATGAAAAACTACAGTTGAATGGCGAACACGGGAGGGGGGCAAGGTGGTGCTGGGCTTCCCTTTCGGTCAAAAACGACCGTAATAATGACTGTAATAATCCTGTAATAGTGTGAAATAATGTAAAATAATGCAAAATAATGTGTAATAATGTAAAATAATGTGTAATAACGCGTAATAATTGTAATAAGCGTAATAGCGACTACTCTGTGCGCCAGTTTTCGAAGTGAATACCCCCTCGACTTTTCCGTAAGGCCGTTTATTGGCGATACCGTGAAACGGGGTAACTTCGGACATGAGAGGTTTTTTGAAATTGTGAAAGTTGTGGTGCTGTCATGGACTTGAGGGTTAAAATTTATCATCTACCCACCTTTAGCTTCGTTCTGGCGCTTATTTTAAATATCTGCACCTCACCGTTTTTACAGTGGAGGGTCCGAAGCAGAGTCCGAAATTACCTCGTGTTTTGGGGTAATTTCGGACACCCCTGGAAAAAACGACTTTTCGTTCTGATTTTGGTCCCAAAATCGATCACTGTCTCTTTCTAAAGTGCTAATATGATTATATGAGAAATTCGTAAGGGTTTAGATGTAAAGGCAAGGTCGGGGTGGTCATTCATACATAATTTGAAGTCATGGTTTTGCACTCATATGTAGTTCGATTTCAGGAATAGTGGGTGGAGCTAGTAGAGCCATTTAGAACGCTTCTATTTTAAAATTTTTGACCGATTAGCTTTCAAAGGCAACTTGGATCATACTTTATTACGCGAAAGTGAATCTTAAATCTTCGTCTACAAGATTACATACAATCACATACATGTATATGAAGGGCAAGTAGTCGTGTCGTATGTACAGTTAGGAAGATACAGGGGCTCAGTGGAAAGCTTTGCATTTCAATTGTAGTAAACCGGCGAGCTATGCAACCATTTGCCAAGTCCAACTCTCATGTCAGATGAAAGAAAACTAATCACAAAAAAGTCGTTGACACTAAGGTAAGATATGCACATAAAACTAAGTGTTAAAGACGTAGCTTTGCCCCATTTTTATGAAATTCGAAGTTTACAAAGTGGGATTATCGTTGTGTTTGGATTATCTTCAACTTTCAGAAGAGCTCTTCAGCTTTCACCACTCAAACCCTGCGAAATTGAAAGTGTTCAGGACATACCCACTCTCCCTGGCGTGACGTTTGTATGCGAGGGGTCGGCAACTTCCCTTGGCCGTGTACGAGGGAGTATACGTATATTACCAGTAAAATAGATAATATATGTGTAATATAAAGTAATACAAAGTAATATATAGTAATATAGGGGTATTATAGAGGCGAAAGTGTGGTAATATGCAAGTAATATATGGTAATATACAAGTAATATACGGGTAATATAGCCACCGCGTACGAAGTAATATAGTTGCCGACCCCTCGTTTGTATATCCGAAATTACCCTGTAAAGTAACATTTTTTTAGTTTTGAGCCCTAAACCATACTATTTGACCCAGGTGATTGAAAATTTGACACAGTATGCTCTTAACATGATCGAATCGACAAACAATCATCTCATGAACCGGCCATGAACAGTTTCGGCTTGCCAGTCAAAGTTTTTACGCATAAAGCGAATTTAGGTATAGATGGTTCAATACAAAAACCACTCTTTCTCCTGAAGTTTACCCCTGATTTGGCCTCCGAGTGATTGATCAGATGGTTTTAAGTGTGGCCGATGCGATGCGCGCAACGGGACAAGCCTCCAAGTTGGCCGTTAGATGGGAGCGTCATCGCCATGCTTCCGGGCAGAGTTGTCCGAAATTACACCGAGTGTCCGAAATTACCCCGTTTCATGGTACTCGATTGTATCGCCAAAAAATGTACTGAGCAGCTCCAGAAAAAACAAGCTAGGGCCCGCCCTTCCGTCGAACCGAGTTGCCAGCTCCGCTTCGCTGCGCCGGCAACTCGGTTCGACAGGGGGCCGGCCCAGCTTGGCCTGCCGGCGGCCTTTTCTCGGGCCTTCGGCCCTCGCATCAGACCCAACTTGGCCAGTCGAAGGCCCTGGCCTTCGGCCCGCTCGCATCACACACACCGTGAGCGGGAAAGCAAAGTTATCGATGTACCATCGTGACTTAGGCCCGCCCTTCTATTCACAATATGCAAAAGTCCTTACTCTTTTTACTCCAACTGTCCTTAGAATATGCCCGTTTCATTCGGTTTCATTTGTCTCTTCGCCCTCATTCCGAATATACCCATATTTGCAATGCTACTGCAACTCCTTGCAATAGAGGCACAGCAGGAGCGCAAAACGAGTCCGTCGCACTTTTTCCCATAACTCATGAAGGCGGGCTCCTGGACCCCCCTTCCGACCCCTCGTTGAAGAGGTCTTGCCAAGACCTATCCAAAACTTAAGTAAAGATTTTCAGTCGGTCGACCCCCTTTTTTCAAGATCCTGATGTGACTAATAGACGATGTCGGGCTCCTGGACCCCCTTTCCGACCCCTCGTTGAAAAGGTCTTGCTGAGACCAATCGAAATCTGCAATAATTTTTTTTGGTCGGTCGACCCCCTTTTTTGAAGATCCTGATCTGGCCAACTTGTAAAAGCGGCCGATGGGGTCGGGACCAGGTCCATTCATCTTGTCTCGTCGCCCCGCTTCCAAAAATACCCATATGTGCCCTGCTAGCACCAATAATGGCGGAAATCCCCCTCCCGCTCATGTAAACCATGATGCACCTGCAGCAGCCCTTGTGCGACCCGGACGGGATTTGCACCACCGGATTATTTGTTTGGACGGTACTCCTGAAGTACCCTCCAAATCTGGTTACTCTAGCTCAACTCCTTCCTTGTACACAGACGCCAACAACAACAACAACAACAACACACAGACACAAAGGCAAATGCATAGGCCCTCCCCCTATTTTTTGAATAGAAGGGCGGGCCAAAAAAAAACACTTGGCCGGGGACCCCCTCAAATCTGGCTCCCTCCCGGTTTTTTTGGTTCAACTAGAGAAAACGAATTGCCTAAACACAAATTGGGCCGGATCCAACACCGATCGGCTTTTTGGCACGGGTCAAAAACTCCCCAAAATGGCTGTTTTTGAGGGTTTGGGGCTTTTTGGGATCTCGGAACCTGCCGGCTAACTAAAAAATCTACCAATATGATTTTTCCGAAAGAAAAAAGTGCGCTCTTTCGAATGCCGGTCGCTCGAGGCTCTACGACGTCGGGTTTAGACGCTACGGGCTCTCAAAGTTGCTCAATTTCACTGTTTTCACTAAAAATGACTGAAACAGATTTCTTTCTCTCCGGAAGTCGATTGCGACTCTTCCTTTTGGCAATCTTCACCATGCAAGGTATTTTTATACCTCAGAGACATGGTTTTGGCAATGAAGTTACGTTTTTCTACCGTGGGGAAAGCCCACACACTACAAAGCGTACATAACGCCTAGTGGGTAGGCAGCCCCTTGCTCAGGCAAGTCGAGCGGGCCTGCCGCGTCAGGGCAGGCAGAGGTGGGATCGGGGTGGGCTCTAATTGAGCAAGAGTATATAAGAGGTGACCGTGTTGGATTTCACCTCTCCGATTTGGCTCATTTTTGGTGGGTGTTTTAGCACCCTAGAAAGATGCTAAAAGCCAGAGTAGCAGGTCCGGCAAAAATTTATTGGCGACGCAAAGATCTCCCGCGCGCCCCTGGTGGCCGCTCCGCGAAGCTCTCTAAAGGCTATCCATGGGATCTGTTTACACGGCGTGTGTAGGGTAATCGTTGTCAATATTACAATCCAGCATGATTTTATCGGTGTTAGACGCTGTTAATGCGTCGATAGGTTTTGAGAGACCTATACGCGAAGGCGAACAAGTGCTACAGGCCGGGTTTGTTGTCGCAATTGGTATAAAAGCCAAAAATGATGACGAACTACACATCCAGGCTCTAGTCCTTCGCACTACCGGAGTTACCACCAAAACTCCGTATGTTATTGAAATCTGGGTTGATTTGTCAAAACCACCTGGCCAGCGTGTTACCAAAGACTCCTCGCCTGAATGTCAATGCCCGGCTGGAGCTTCCGAGAAGTGCAAACATATTATTGCAGTGCTTCTGTACCTGTCAAGGTAACCTTACCAGCGCTGCATTCGGCTCTATTTTGACCAAGTTTAAGTACCCTAGGGAGTGGAAATAATATTTGGACTGTTCTTTTTTTAGGGTTGAAGTGGGTTGAAGAGTCTGACTTAGATGACCTAAGTTGCACCGACATTGAGCAGCAGTGGGGTTCTCTGAAGGCAGCACCCCTTCAGGAATACGAGGCGAAAAAACTCACCGAGTTGTGCCATGTGAAAGCGAAGAGGGATGTATATGTTTCTAACATGCCAGAGGTCACCAAAGAAATGGAAGAGAGGTGGAAGGAAGCACTGACCAACTGTAAGAAATTCTCGTGATTTTTTTTCCATTTTTTATACCGTTTTTATAATTTACTTTTTGGCACTTTTTGCCTAAATGAAGTTTGGTTTTTCTTTACAAGCCATCAATGCACTTAATTTTTTTTCTTTTGATTTCTTCTCTCTGTTATTTGAGAAAGTCATAGTATTGTAATGAACTGTACCTTTTATGAGTGGGCTGTCTGAGCCTTGAAATTATTTTGTGTCAATCACTTTTGTGTATGTGTTGTGATTTGTTTATTAACAACTGTTGCTGAAGTATTTTATAAATAAACAAATTCATGTTTATTTCTTGTGTCTTATTGTGTGCATTGTAGGTGCAGTTCTCAGTGAATTTTCCCTTTTCACGAGTTGTCTGAGGCAAGGGTCAGGAGTAGCATGCTGCCCGCAGGATGCAGCAAGCCGCAAAGAGGAGATTAAAGTTACCATTAAAAGGCTGCTGACATTCCGCACTTGGCGGGTTGTATCAGCTGTGAGACAGCTGACGCAACAGAAGCTTGACTGCTTAGCCCCAAACCTACTTCAGTTTTACGAAGGGTTTGTGAAAGTAAACCTCCAGGAGTGTGTCGAACTTGCCAACACACCCCAGGGCACAGCAGCTTGGCATAAGCACCGCAGTGTTCGAATCAGTGCAAGCAAAGCTAGAGCCCAGTATACCTACTATGTCAACAAGAAAGCTGATTGGGACGCAAGATACAATGAGTTGTACCACAGTACATTCAAGGGAAATGAATACACAGTTGCAGGACTTCGTTGTGAAATTTTAGCAAGAGACCTTTATGAAGAGCAACGTAGATGCAAAGTTTTTGAGACTGGTCTTTTGGTGAGACCAGAAATACCCTGGTTCGGGGCTAGTGTTGATGGAACTGTAATCGATGAGACAGGAAAGTTTTTGAACACTATAGAAATTAAAACATTTAAAGAAGGTCAACATCTCAATGCACAGGAGCTTGTGGAATATAATTGTATTAAAACCTTAGATGAGAATGGAAATGTAAAGGTGAAAACCCAGCATTATGCCCAAATGCAGATAGGTATGTTGGTCACAGGGGTAGATATGTGTGAATATGTTGTCTACTCAGAAAGTGGAAAAGATTCACATTATGTCAGAGTTCCTTTTGATGAAAAACATGTGTTAGACCTCTTTTCAAGGCTTGTCCATGTTTACTTTGATAAGTTTTTACCTAGGATGGTAAAAGACCACCTGTCTAATCAAACTGTTAATGATTAGGTATGTGAATTCATGTTGGGCATGTGCAACAATTTTTTTAATTTCTGACATTAAGAAAACAATTTTTTTATAAGCTCGTTTTTAATTAGCTTGACTTCAATTAAAATGTCTGACACATTGAAACTGTCCCTCTTATTAAAAGAGAAGACACTTACATAAACTTATCAATATTAATAACTGGTGGGCCTATATTAGTCAGACCCATAGTAACAGTTAAGACATCTTCAAAGTAGGGGGCCAGAGGCCAAGGTACTGGCCCACGAAGGAAATCAAACTCTCGAATCCGCTGGAAAACTCTCTCGACATGCACTCTTGCCCTAGCTATCTCAGCACAGGACAAAGCTTCTTCTCGACTTAGTTGTTTCTTTTGGGTCAAGAATGGTGGTCGATACAAAGTCAAATTTCTCTAAAAGGCAAAGAAAATAAAATAAGACAAACATTTTTCGCAATTTACAGTTAAATTCAATAATATGAAGCTTACCTCAAGACATTCCTTCTCTATTTGGTAGCCCTTGTCCACCATGACAGCATCTCCATAATCAAGCCTGTTCAATATTTCTGAATCAGCGACAATGTGCTTGTCTGAAGCTCGGCCACCAAAAGCAGAGCTTGTTTCAATTATGAGTCCTGAAGGTGCTACTCCCATGTTAAACTTGACAGTGTGGTTTTTCTTGTATTGGGAGTATGTTAACACTCTGCATTTTAAGCATTTACATTTCTCAATGGTTACTTCACAACAATCAAGTATAATTCTTGTGTTTCTAAATTTATCAAAAGAGAGGGGAAGGTTACACCTTATCATGCTCTGGTCCGGCCACGGTATCACTACTTTCAATACTCTAGCAAGAAGCGGACTCATATTCTTGAAATAATTAGAGCATGTTTGACGATTAATACCAAATAGAACACCTATAGCAGTGAAATCCATATTTTGCTTGATTTTTACCATAGTTAAAATAATTCTATCTCTAACAGATAATATTTTCTTGTTGCTTCGAGAATCTACAGCTATATCTGCCACACATTTTGCTAAACACTCCAGCATATCAGGCGAATGGAGACCAGTGAAGGTAAACAGTTTCTCTTTGGTACACAGAAGTTGTGGTAAAGTAATGCAGGGAACTGATTTGCTGTCATCTTCATCTTTCCATAATGGCAAAAAGTTGACTTGAGTGCACTTCTCTCCAGTATCTAAGTCACTTAGAATGTCAGCCAGAGTAACACCTTCACAGCAAGGACGAATACTTCTTGTGTCAGCAAGATTTGCTTGAACAGCACAATCCAGAATGCTTCGAAGACAGGGGATTTCTTCATCAAATTCTACATCATCAGTGTGAGTGTCGTTAGTGTCGTTATCAGTCTCAGTGTTGACTGGGCACCTGAACATAATGGAAATTTATAAATTTCAATCTTGAACACAACTAATATTTGTCATTTAATATACTTTCAATGTTATTATTGATTTAAATTAGTGTAAACAATAGACAAACCTTAGAGATGCAGCATCCCTCTTAGCAATTCTTCCTGCTCTGGCTGAACGTTTTTCAGCCTCATCTGAAGTCACACCTTTGTCATGAGTTCGTTGGGGCAGATTTTGAGATGGGACTGCCTTAGGAAACAATTTCTTTCTCTGGGTAGAATTAGCTGAAAGAGAACAGCAAGGTAAACAAAGTTTACATAACCCCGAAAGACCAATAAACAAAACAACGAATTTCACAGTATTATGCAAGTGACATGCCACAACCAGTGAATAGAACGGTTAATAAGGGTCCACATTACATTCTTACAGATACTTACAGCTGGGAAAGAAGTCTTTAGAGCTGAAATGCTTCGAACAAACACGCATAGTATCCGAGGCTGGCTTGCCCATTCGGAGGGCTGACTCCCATTTCTTCCTTTGGTTTTTTTCTCTTGGGAATAAATGAAAGCTTATTCCTTCCGAGGCGTATTGTGAACACTGTGGCACACAACAATAAGTGGTTCCTTTCTTCCGTTTCAAGCCACGGGACTCGTCATTAGCGTATTGATGATCCATCGCGGCTAATCGCCATGCAAGCCGGTGCCCAGTATAGCCTTTAGGGAGCTTCGCGAAGCGGCCACCAGGGGCGCGCGGGAGAATCTTTGCGTCGCCAATTGACCAATCTGCAGCTGTTTTTCTAAATTTGAGTTTTTAACTTAAATTTGAGTATTTTCTACTTTTGCTACAGTATTTGCACTAGGAAGCTGAGATAAGGTTTTTCAGACGTAAAATGAGCCAAGGAATCTGAATCTGGGTCCGGAATTGAGCTAGGACTCATACTTCGGGAGATATTGGCAAAAAACTGCCAGAAGTTGCCAAAAAAGTCCCAAATCCTGGGGAAACTGTCAAAACTTCCCGTGAGAGGCTTTCCCAGTGGTCTTAACTTTAGCGAATGAGCCAAGAGCGATTCTCACGTTTCGGGGTGTTTTGACGTCTCTGATTTGCCGAAAGTGAGAAATATCCAATTGAGTTTTTCTGATTATTGGAGTCCTGGATGATACTACAGTTATGGCAATGGTATTTATAGTAAAGACCTTGAACTACCTTCCTAAAAACTTGAGCCATAAGGTATTCCCGTACGTTTTAGTGGGTGTTTTGACGGAAGTTACAAAGTGTGAAAATCGGCTTTAACGGCTGACTCGGGCTTGCTGTGGCTTAAAAGTCGTTCCAGGGCCAAATGATACTCTAAGCCCGACATATAAGCGGAAAATTTTTTCACCTAGTGCTGCTGCAACATTGGGTAAAGGGTGCCACGGAAGTTACAGGTAATTGTTGATACACGCCATTTTATAATGCTCTAGCCCGCTTTGAGACCGTGTACAGCATCTTAGATTTCCGCGACCCATGCAACTATATCCCAGGGACTCCACTTTGATGGCTTGTGTCATGGAAAGTTAAAAGTTTGGCTTAGGGAGAAGTCCAGAGCTGCCTTTTTGAAATTTGTGTAGTGAAATTGAATATACGGTGGACATTTTTCGTTGCAGCATAAGTACCTTTGAAAGAAGTCTGGCGTATTGGTCTTCGGTTGAAATTAGCTCGAGACATGCCAAGCTTCGAATCCCCATCGACAGTTGGCAGCATTTTCGAACCACACCGCCACACTGGGGGTGGAAAGTTCGAGTATGTTCTCTTTGGACAATCACGGAAGTTACATTTAGGGTATTCCAAGCGCTACGTAGACCAATCCAACGAACGTGAACTTTTCGAAATGTGTGCGTTTAGTGGGCAATGGCCCTCCCTAACATCAGAAACAAACCCCATGTCGATATCTGCGCTCGTTTGGGCACAGGAGTCAGAAGAAACGAAACTACCCCGAAACGTGAGAATCGCTCCCAAGGAATCCAATGAGCACAACCTCATATTTTTCCGACGAACCGTTTAGAAATGGCACACTTTCAAAGTTGAGCGTTTTTTCCCCTTCCCATTTTTTAAGCTTTTTGACCCTGTAGGATTGTATTTTCTTCTAACATCCCAACGGTAATGTCCCCTGCCATCCAGGGTCACGTGGTACGAACACCGCGACGCAAAAATGTAGGAATCGAATGCGCAGCACTCAGCGCCTAGGCCTGGGCGATTAATCGAAAATAATCGCGATTATTTTGTAAATCGTGCGATTATTTGAAACCCCCGATTAGTGGTTGAGATCTACCTGCAGAAAACTCGATTTTTCGCCATTTTGTAGGTGTTTTTCGGCTATAAAAACTGAACCAGTTGAGCTAGGATAGTGAAATTTAGCGTGTGCCGAGCCAAGAACATATCTAATGAGCCTGCAAAATCTCAGCCAGATCGGCCGAGCCGTTCAGGAGGAGTACTGTATACACACAGACAGACAGACAAACAAACAGACAGAAAAAGTTTTTAAACCCAACTGGAGTAACAGGCTTCGCTAACGCTCAGCCAATTATAGGGGAAATGTCTACGGAGTTTACATAAATTGACGCCTACGGAGTTTACATTTTGAAGCAAATACCTGGATTGCAGCCGTATGAGTTGAAACAGTAGAACGCGCATACACAGCTGACTAAAGGACCACCAAAGCATTGTTTTCATCCACATTTCGAAAGTTTGACGCACAGGGGATCCGTGGCAAATCGGGTACGGAGTTTACATTTAAAAAAAACGCGACCCCCTTTTTCAAATTTGGGTACCAATCAGGTGCTAGCCATTTGACACACATCCCTAAAAACTTGGTGTCTAGAAGTGTTTTTTCATCCGGAATCCATTGCAGCCCTCAGATTGAGGCTGCGACTTACCGTTTGTCTCCTGGAGTGCCAAACTCGTAACAGTGTACATGTGGATTTTTGGGAAGTGAAAACGTCGGGACAAAAGTTAATTCTATGCAGGCACAAAGCTTCAAACTTTTTACTACAGTCAGTGGGATTAAGTTAAAGTATGAAAGTGCCTTAGCAAATAGAGCCGTCGGGAACGATTGTCCTGTGCTCGGTCCTGTGTCTCGTTTAGACGAGAGGCGCAAACTTAGTGAACTACGCATCAAGTGGGGTCTGGGGGGAGGAGCCCCCCAGCCTCGACAAGTTAAAAAGTTACAAGGGTCAAGATCGTGTTATCTGTAGATGGAGCATCTCTGTCTAGAATGTAGGGCGCTAGCCTGCCTTCGGCAGGCAATGGCTCGTCCATTGTCGGTAATTTTTTTAACTTGTTGCATGCTGGGGGGCTCCGCCCCCAGACCCCCCTACATTCTAGACAGAGATGCTCCATCTACAGATAACACGATCTTGACCCTTGTAACTTTTTAACTTGTCGAGGCTGGGGGGCTCCTCCCCCCAGACCCCACTTTCTCCGAGATAGGAGTGATCTATCTTCAGAAAACTCGATTTTTCGCCGTTTTTAGGTGTTTTTCAACTATAAAAACTGAACCAGTTGAGCTAGGATTGTGAAATTTCGCGTGTGCCGAGCCAAGGACATACCTAAAAAGTGTGCAAAATCTCACCAAAATCGGCCGAGCCGTTCAGGAGGAGTAGTGCGGACACACACGCACGCACACACACACGCACGCACGCAGACAGGAAAAACTTTTCAACCCCACCTGAGTAACTGGCTTCGCTATCGCTCAGCCAAAAATACTTTGTTATACGAAGAAATAGTTTGTAAATTACAAAGTATTTTCTTTGTGAGCTTACGTATGCTACGTTGTTATACAAACTACTTTTCTTTGTAAGGCCAAAAATAGTTTGTAAGGTTTTCTCAGAGCGTGCACGAATCCAGCTTTTAAAGATTCTTAATATATTTTGTGAGAAGGAACAATTGCTGTACCGGCTAGACAAAGGTCTGAACAAGGTATTTTCGTGAAAATCCAATTTCACATTTTTGACCGAAAACGGCCATTTTTTCAGTATAATCTCCCCTTAACTGTTTGCAGGGTTAACTAAATCCAAACAAATAAATCATGCAGATGGATATTAATAAGAAAGCATGATTAGTAACTGAAAATTTTCTTAGACGTAAGATCACTTCGTAGACGGTTTGAGTGATTTAAATATTTCGTTGCAATGGACTACGGAACCACGTTTACTTAGTTCTCCCAAATGAGGTAGAATTTGGAGACAATTCAACTGGAGCTGAGGTCTGCGTTAAGTCTACAGTGCTGTCGTACATTTTTGGAGTTACCTCTTTTTTTCCAACTCGAGGTTCTGAAATAAACGGGGGTTTAAGTTGAGTTAACTCTTTATACATTAGAGTCATAAAAACACAAGTTGAGCTATCTTCTTTTGCCGTTTTGTTGTGCAACGGGGTCATGTGGAATCTGGTTCAGTTATTTTCCAATAATAATTGATCCAGAAAGCGGATGAATGGAATAACTTGACTTATATGCAAACTGAGCTAATTTATTGGCTGCGCGATAGCAAAGCCCGTTACTCGAGTGCGGCTAAAATTAAATTTCTGTCTGTCTGTGTGTGTGTTCACTACTCCTCCTAAACGGCTCGGCCGATTTTGCAGGGTCATTAGGCATGGCATGTCCTTGGCTATCATCATCATCGCCACAAACCAAAATTCAGCTTTCTAACTCAATCTATTTGGTCATATTAACTGAAAAACACTTAGAAAACGGCAGAAAAAAGACAGGTACTTTCAACTTTAGGTCGAGTCTCGTATCATTTCCTGTGTTTATGAGGGTGCTAATGACGAAACTAGAAGCCATCCTGACCCCCGACCCACAGTTAAGACCCATCAGTGTAGATTTTGATCGCCAAATGCTATTTTTTGAGGGGATCACGCCCATTTCTACTGTTTGTCTCGGAACAGCCTGCCGAAGGCCAAGGTAGGTGTATACGCCAGGCGTGGATTGTCGCAACTGGCGCAGCATCGCGAAGCCTGTTACAACAAGATACGGCCTGGCGTACACCTACCTTGTTATTGTGCCTCAGGATGGCTTTCATCATTACCCCAAAATTTTTTGATTTAATTAATTAATTCCAAGCTGCCTAGGAGAAAACCCACGTAGATCTTCTGATATTTTTGGTACCCTTTTTTGGATAAAACTCAACTTGCCCTGGTTGCGGTCTTACTTTCATCAGAAAATGGAGATAACTCAACCAGAGTCCACATGACTTCATTGCACAAAATTGAAAAAGGAGATAACTCAACTTGTATTTTATGACTTACATGAGAAAGAGTTAACTTAAACCACCCTTAAGTTTTGAACACGAGTTCCAAAAAGAGAGGTAACTCCTAAATAATGTTCCTGAGCACTATTAAAGACTTTACTGATACCTCAGCTCCACTTGAATAGTCTCCGAATTCCACCTTGTTTGGGAGAACTAAGTGAACATAGTTCCGTAATCCATACTAACGTAAAGATTTAAATCACAGCAACCGTCAACGGAGTGACAAAGGGAAAAATTTTCACCATGCTTTCTTGACTAATATCCATCTGCATGATTCTTTTGTTTTGCTTAGTTTACTCTGCAAACAGGTAAATTTTTCTCTTAGAAAAATATAAAAATTGAGTTGCGTCCTCCCTCCACTTCATGGACTAATTCCATGCAAGCATTGATGCGCTGTCGGAGAGAAAGAAACATGACCACCCCCACTGTTTGAGGCTGGGCCTTCCCTTCTTGCGCGGGGCACTGCTTGGCCGGCAGCTGCCTCAGGCACGAGATGCAGTACGTGTGGCCGCGGGGAAAGGGGACCTTGGGGCGGCGCTCCTCCGAGTCGAAGTGCTGCATGCACACGTCGCACTCCATCTGCAACAATGACGAACGGTGCAATACTTGCATTCAAGCCGCCGCTCTATCCAAAGCGGAACCGGAAAGAAGAACCATGTCGTCCGAACCGTGCCCAGGGAGAACAAAAAAGTCCAAATTATGTCAATATGACCTCAAAATGAGCCATCTTTTGGGCAAAATTTGGTCCCTTTTGATGTCCAAATCACATCATTTGATGTCAGTTTGATTTGATTTTGACTACCTGTTCTCCTTGGGTGACAGCATCAGCCACGTTGGAGGGTCGGTTCGGGAACTCCTCTTTCTTTGTGGTTCTCGTTTGAATTTTCCACAGAGCGGAGTCGCACGGTAAATTTAGGGAGGAGGCGCTGGAAATCGGACACTGGCGAGCGATTCTCACGTTTCGGGGTAGTTTCGTTTCTTCTGACTCCTGTGCCCAAACGAGCGCAGATATCGACATGGGGTTTGTTTCTGATGTTAGGGAGGGCCATTTCCCACTAAACGCACACATTTCGAAAAGTTCTCGTTCGTTGGATTGGTCTAGTAACGTTTGGAATACCCCAAATGTAACTTCCGTGATTTTCCAAAGAGAACATACTCGAACTTTCCGCCCCCAGTGTGGCGGTGTGGTTCGAAAATGCTGCCCACTGTCGATGGGGATTCGAAGCTTGGCATGTCTCGAGCTAATTTCAACCGAAGACCAATACGCCACACTTCTTTCAAAGGTACTTATCCTGCAACGAAAAATGTCCTCCGTATATTCAATTTAACTACACAAATTTCGAAAAGGCAGCTCTGGACTTCTCCCTAAGCCAAACTTTTAACTTTCCATGACACAAGCCATCAAAGTGGAGTCCCTGGGATATAATTGCATGGGTCGCGGAAATCTAAGATGCTGTATACGGTCTCAAAGCGGGCTAGAGCATTATAAAATGGCGTGTATCAACAATTACCTGTAACTTCCGTGGCACCCTTTACCCAATGTTGCAGCAGCACTAGGTGAAAAATTTTTCCGCTGAAATGTCGGGCTTAGAGTATCATTTGACCCTGGAACGACTTTGAAGCCACAGCAAACCCGAGTCAGCCGTTAAAGCTGATTTTCACACTTTGTAACTTCCGTGATAACGTAATTTCCGTGATCAAAACACCCACTAAAACGTATGGGAATACCTTATGGCTCATGTTTTTAGGAAGATAGTACAAGGTCTTTACTATAAATACCATTGCCATAACTCTAGTATCATTCAGGACCCCAATAATCAGAAAAACTTAATTGGATATTTCTCACTTTCGGCAAATCAGAGACGCCAAAACTACCCCGAAACGTGAGAATCGCTCTGGCGCGGCAAATGGTGGCCGCGGGGTGACGCGTTTTCGTCTGCATTAAAGGCGAGGGGGGAACAGCTTCCCACATTCATGGTACAAAATTTGACCACATTCCACGTTCAGGTGGCAAAAACGCCTGTAAGTAGGCAACATGTGTGGCAAAAACGCCTCAAAGTAGGCAACATGTGTGGCAAAACGCCAGAAATCTTGCACATTCACACAATCATTGTACACGAAATTTTTCAGTGGGTCACCCCTCGATTAAAGGCAACCCCTGTAGGGAACCTTCCCTACACGACCGCGTTGAAGGCCTGCACTGTCAGAAAACTCCGTAAAAATACGGAAATTTAACGGAGACTGTCCATTTTTTTTAACGGAGATCTCCGTTTTTTTTTGAATTATGGATTTTCTCCATAAAAATATGGAAGTTATGTATATAAATGAAATAGAAGCCTTACTTATCAAAAAGAACAGACTAACTCACGTTATCGATGGGTTGGGTGACCAACTGATTAGGTGTTCCAAGAGTGCGCCTTCCTTAAAGCGACCTCGCCTTTGGGTTTCCGTCCATTTAGCCGATCCTTATGGCATGGGGTCAAGTGGATCTTCAAACAGTTTTGGAGAATATCACTTTCGTCTAAAAGGACATTGTTTGCATTAACATGGAAGGTGGAAGGAAGTAAACCGTTAAAATGCGTTTATTTCTGCAAAAATGCGGTGTATCTCCGTAAAAATATAGAAAATCTCCGTAAAAATATGGAAAATTTACGGAGCCTCCATTCCCAAAATTAGAGTAACTTTCTCCGTAATTTTACGGACTTTTTTTCTGACAGTGTGGTGGGTTGCCTATCTATCGGGCGCTTCGACGCCAGAGATAAACGAACTCTGAACTCTGTTCTCATCGACAGAGCGTCAGCGCCCCGCACGAACGGCGCCAGCGCGCCTCCACAAACCCAAACAACGGCTCCAGCCGGGCGACGAAAAAGACGGACTCCACTCAGCTCCGTCCCACCATGACACCAAGCCGCGCGTCTCTGCCCCTCGCCGTCGTCCTGCTCGCCGGCGGAGCCCTGGCGCTGACGGCGTACGACCGCAGCAACGTGACCAACTTGGCCAGAATATCCCTGAAGGACGTCGGCGCGTCGCGTGCCCACCTGCAAGCCAACTCGCTTATGCATGGGAATGAGGAGGCATTGCACTTCATGTGCAATGCTTTTGTATTGCACCAATTGACGCTATACTCAAAGCGTTTGGATTCTCAGTGTTACTACTGAAAAATAAAGGCCTTTTCAAATCTTTCCCGCCGGGCCTCTTAACCCCTAATCTTACCTCACACTACTTTTATTACTACACAGTAAATGTCTTACGGTGAAAGGCTGCACCTACATAATAT
Organism: Thrips palmi; assembly: GCF_012932325.1. Taxonomy (NCBI): domain Eukaryota; kingdom Metazoa; phylum Arthropoda; class Insecta; order Thysanoptera; family Thripidae; genus Thrips; species Thrips palmi. Next base: position 11,071,240 of record NW_023144626.1, on the reverse strand, counting down.
GGTGGAGATTTTCTCCATAATACCAGCGAAATTCGTCAAAACCTCCATAAGGTACAGGGAATTCTCAATGGTATGTTACGAAGTCAGCTGCACCACCATAATATGGAACATTTTCACCATAATATGGAGAATCTTCACTGTACAACATTTAGAGTGTAAGGGCAACGGCCCATAGCAAATGGGGGCGTGTCACGACGAAATAAGACGATCGGAATGCAGTGCATTTTTCTTCCAAACGAATTTTGAAGTTTTTTTTTTTTTTTTTTTTTTGGGGGGGGGGGGGGTAAGATTTAAAGGGAGGTTTGGAGCTTAAAGGGAGGGAGTTCAGAAGGCTTGCTACACCGTCCTCAAAACGTTTGGGCGCCACTGCAACTCACCCCCTCGAGCAGCCGGCCAGCGAGAAGCTCACCCAGCCGACGGCACCGCCCGCGCCACCCGCACACGGTGCCCGCCCGTTGACCTACCTGAAGGTCCCCACCAACGACTTCGTGTAGACCGCGTGGCTGCCCCGCACGAAGCAGCAACGACCTCCCTGCACCAACGCCGAAGGCCAACTGTCAACGGCGACGGCGAAGGCCCAGCGCCCCGCGAGCACAGCCGTCAGTGCAAGGTCAGCACTGCACCGGCCGCCGGACGCACCGTCAGCAGAGTAGGTGGCCTCGCAGATCGCCCCCCCCCCACTGTAAATATTTTAAATATTCGTGATAAAATGTAGATTATGTAAATATTACCAAGGGTAGGTCACCTGGCTATAGGTCCGGTGAACCCTTGCCCTCGCAGACCGCAATGCAAAAAAATTAGTGTCGGATACGGAGCATGCTACGGCGTTCCGTATACCCCCTGTAATGGTGATACGGACATCTGCCGTACCACCGAGGGGTTAGCCACTCGGTACTAGGGCGTACACACGATTCCGGATTCCCGCGATTCCTGAACAAATCTTGCATAAAAGGAGAGGTTTTTGAAGATTTTTCTTAGCTTTTGAGTGTTTAGTGTCTCTTACATATCCCTCTCCATTGAAACTTTTAAGATTTTCGATAAAATTTTGAGCGAGTTACGAACGATTCCCGGACTGAGTTTACACACGATTCCCGGAGTGGGTAACCCCTCGCGTACCACTCCTCCCATAAGAGCCTGTGCTTTGTAAAGCGTGGTACGGAAATTTAACGGAAAATGTACCGCTAATTTTACACCGGAGGTTGCCGTTTCGGTTTTCCGTTTGTGAAATAGTCTAAAATGCTCTACGGACCGTAAGGAACGGACGCTCCGTCACTCAAAGTTCTGTAACGGATAACGTGTAACGGCCAGTCCGTATCCCTACGGAGTGACCGTTTCATGCGTTTCGTCAGAGAATTTTGCGTTACGCAGCGTCCGTGTCTCACGGTCCGTAGAGCATTTTGGACTATTTCACAAACGGAAAACCGAAACGGCAACCTCCGGTCTAAAATAAGCGGTATTTTCCGTTAAATTTCCGTACCACGCTTTACAAAGCACAGGCTCTTATGGGAAGAGTGGTACGGCAGATGTCCGTATCACCATTTCAGGGGGTATACGGAACGCCGTAGCATGCTCCGTATCAGACAATGATTTTTAGCAGTGCGGAAGCGGAAGGGGGGGAGGTGTTGAAAGTTTCGGAGGGGAAAGGGGGCAAGGGGAAAGGGGGAGGGTGGAAGGAGGATGCAAAAGAACAAGACGGCAGCAAGAAAATGCGTAGGAGGGAAACCGGGTTCGTTCGAACAGACAAGAAACATAGGAGTGAGCCAGCGGGAACTCGTTCGCTGAAACCCACAGCTCCGACCCGGCAACCCTGCTTGAAACAGGGGCAGAAAAATGCAGCCCACGGGCAGTGGCGGATCCAGAGGCGGCCTGTGGGGGGGGGGGGCAAAGTAGCATTTTTGCCTACCTTTCAAGCGGCTATCTAGCCCCCCCTCCAATCCACGCCTGACCACGGAGGCAAAAAAGATGCAGTGACACTGTGAAAATTTGAGTGGTCACTTGATGACGATTTCAAGGCTAAATTTCCTTACAACGATGTCATCAAAACAATTGATGAATTTGTTGTCACGCCCATGCAATAAGTATAGGAGCTTTGATGAAAATGTCGTCAAATTTTGATGAGACTGTCATCATTTGAAAGGGATGAAAATATCATCCATGTTTTTGTCATAAAGTGACAAGAAATTTTCACAGTGGAGGCCTCCTGGGCCGCCACCTCGGTGGTGTCAGCGTCACATTTTGTAGCATGCCTTCCTTCTGCGGGCCCCTCCGTCGCTCCTCTTACATGTCGGATCGCCGACTCAGCGGCAGTCCTCGCACACTAAATTACTATGTAGGTTTTTCTGCGCGCTAATGCACGAAATTGTACATGCACTTCGTAATGCACGAATTTGTGCGCGATAATGCACGATTTCGTGCGCAAGTATGCAGGAAATCGTGCATTGTCGCGCACAAATTCGTGCGTTAGGAAGTGCATGTACAATTTCGTGCATTAGCGCGCAGAAAAACCTACATAGTAATTTAGTGTGCGCTTATCGCTGCAACGCGTAGCGGCGGCACCTTCTGGATCACGTTCACCATCACGACGTAGCGAGTAAGAAAATACCGACGAAATAAAAATAGAACAGCTAGCAAATTCACAGCTCAAGGGGAAAGTCGATGCCCGGAAACTTGAATCTGGTTGCAGCACTGCCAAGCAACCCAAACAAGGAACACGGGGAATACCCTGACCCGCAGCTCGACACACACTCAGATGCAAAGGTCAGGCTTCTCGCCACTCCAGAAGCGAGGCATAAAGTCACCTGGAATTCCACAGTAAGGAGCAGGTGATGCAGACGGATCCATCGGCGATGACGCAGATGAGAATTCGGATGGAAGGCTGCAGCAGGTCGCCTCGAGGGTGCACAGAACGAGGGTCGCCCCTTAACCTCACTCTTGTGGCAGGCAGGACGAAGGAGACACGGCTGGAAACGCGTCGGCGTCGCTGCCTGCTTATCGCACTCACACAAAGAACACAGATGGCGGGCGACAAAAATGGCCATACACTGTGGCAAAAACCTACGGAAAATTCTGTAAGCAGCTTGTGGGAATTCTCCGTAGCCCCCTTATCAATATTCTCCGTAGGCTCTTACAGTATTTTCCGTAGGACCGCACAGTATTCTCCGTAGGACCTTACAGTGATCTCCGTAGGACTATACAGTCTTCCAGGTCCTACGGAGAAGACTGTGCGGACTTACAGAGAATACTGTACACACTAAATGTCATGGGACTTTTTTTGTCCCACGGTTTATGCAATTTTAAGCACATCCGACGCTGAAACAATTTTGTCCCCGTCTGGTGACACATTTTGTCCGGCGCCAGCTGCAACTTGTACTTTCACTAGACAATTTGTCCCGCCTGGCGGACACAAAATTGCATCACCACCGGATGTGCTTAAAATTGCATAAACCGTGGGACAAAAAAAGTCCCATGACATTTAGTGTGTACGGCCCTACGGAGAATTCTGTAAGAGCCTACGGAGAATATTGATAAGAAGGCTACAGAGAATCCTGGCAAAAAAATTAACAGAATTTTCCGTACCTTTTTGCCACAGTGTAACTTCCACCAGAACGACACATATCGACAAACATGCACACGCAATCACTGGCACGACGGTACCAAAATCAGCCACCAGCACTGAATTTACCACCTAAAAGCGAAAAGAAACAGGAGCTGTCCGAAATAGACAAAGCCTCAACGCGAGGACAATGGTCGCAGAAAATTTGTCCACTGATGATTTTCTTACCGTTTCGGATGGTCCAGCAAATGGTAAACAGAGCGGCAGCGCGACGTACTCGGAGAACACAACACAGCGCGGCAACCGGTGGCCACTGACTGACCGGCGCTGGCCGTGCCGCAGCCCTCAAGCCTCCCGCTCACCGCCTCGTCCCTCGGTCGCGACAGCCCCGTCAGTGCGACAGAGACACAGCGACGAAACGACTCAGATTCGCTCGCCCGTTGGAGCGTCGGAAGCGCATACAGGCTGATTCCGAACAAAGGTTTTGTCACTCTGTCTCACTCACACGCATAGCGCGTTCCGTGAGGGTGCGAGAGAGACAGACTCATGCTGATGCGGAATCGCTCGGCTGTTCGGTGTCGGCTGTAGTTGGAAGAACGTCGTAATCAGAGCGATTCAGAAGAGTCGCAACGTCCCTCTGTCCCTCTCGCACGCATGGGGCTCTCCGTAAGGGTGCGAGAGAGACAGGGGACAGTGCGACAAACCGGTCTTCTGAATCGCCCGGCTGCTTTCCTCTGCTATGGAGTATTTCGCGATGATGTTGCGGCCGCGCAGTGGTCGGAAAGACCACTTTTGACGGAAAAAGTCATTACAACTTAACTACTTTTCTGAAAAAATCATCCTTCCATATTCTCTGTTTTTATGGCCGCTGATTCTAAATCTGATCATATTTCGAACATTTCAGGGGTGGATCCGGAGATATAAGGGGGGTAAATTTTCATTTAAAAGCCATCCGCGCTTTAACTCCGTACACTGCAAATGCAAAGGCGATACTTCGACCATTTTTTCGGTCATACATTTTAGTATCACCCGTTTTTCGGTGAGACAGTTATGTCTCACCCCTCAGAGAGTGAGATGTATCACTATTTGATTTTCAGTGTTTGCGATGCGCACGCACCTCGCTGCCGTACAAGGACGAGGACTGCAAGGTCTTGACAAAAAAAAGGTATATTGGAGCTTCTCTTTATCTTTAACACATTTGACAGCACCCGGCGCCCGACGCGAACGCAAAAACGAAGACCACTACGATGGGTCCTATTCGAAAGATCTTATCTACACACTAAATGTCATGGGACTTTTTTTGTCCCACGGTTTATGCAATTTTAAGCACATCCGGTGGTGATGCAATTTTGTGTCCGCCAGGCGGGACAAATTGTCTAGTGAAAGTACAAGTTGCAGCTGGCGCCGGACAAAATGTGTCACCAGACGGGAACAAAATTGTTTCAGCGTCGGATGTGCTTAAAATTGCATAAACCGTGGGACAAAAAAAGTCCCATGACATTTAGTGTGTAGGCATTCCCCCAAGAGAATCTTATCCCGCAAGCAGGCAAATTTCACTCAGTTTGATCATTTGATATAGCTAAAAATCAAAATTATTTGTGATTTCATTCACTTAAACCTGAATATGAAAGATCAAAGAAACCAAAAGTGCATGTAGAAAATTTTTTCGCTTACTCTCGTGTTTGTCCCAAATGATCAAACTGAGAAAAATTCACTTGCGTTGGAGATAAGATTCTCTTGGAGGGAACGCCCAGATAAGATAATTTGACTAGGACCCCTCGACTTGTCATTAACAGGGCAACTGAAGAGGAAATCACTGTGAATTTCAGTGTACAATTCCAATGAATTTTGGTCAAATTTCGACAAATTTCAGTCGAATTTCGATGAATTTCAGTCGAATTTAGATGAATTTCAGTCGAATTTAGATGAATTTCAGTCGAATTTAGACGAATTTCAGTCGAATTTTGTTGAATTTTAATAAACTTTAGTACGCCCTTCTTCAAGCGTAAAAAACGTGGGAAAACGCGATTTTCTGGTGCGTTGTTGCACGTTTCACCCCACCACGGCTAAACGAGTGAAAAACGAGTCGCAATATTTTAGGGGGTTATTCTACTAGGTAGAGGCCCCATAAACCAAATATGAGACAAATAGAAACATAGGTATTTTGGGGGTAGCTCATGAAAGTTTTTACTACTGTTCAGAAAAAGTGGAAAAACGAACTTTGACCCATCGACCTATCGAGGTAGTCAGTTTTCTGCAAAATTTTCTGCTCTTTCCAAATCAGGTCTCGGATTTGCGATATCTTCAAAAATGGCCGAATTATGGGTGATTTTGTCACAGTGAACCGCGGTTTTTTTAGTGACCCAAAAACATCACGTATCCACACACTAAATGTCATGGGACTTTTTTTGTCCCATGAATGATGCAATTTTAAGCACATCCGGTGGTGATGCAATTTTGTGTCCGCCAGGCGGGACAAATTGTCTAGTGAAAGTACAATTTGCAGCAGGCGTCGGACAAAATGTGTCGCCAGGCGGGAACAAAATTGTATCAGCGTGGGATGTGCTTAAAATTGCAAAAACGGTGGGACCAAAAAAGCCCCATGACATTTAGTGTGCAGATCTCTGGAACGGTTCACTTCTGACCGAAACCATTTTGCACGAGTCATCTATTCACTAATTGATGACGATTTACCAAATATGAGCGAAATCGAAGATATCGAAGTCGGGAAGTGTGCGACCTTTAACATGGAATCACCCAGCTTTGTTCACAAGCTTGCACTGCAAATTGGATGGAAAGACTTCGCGCCAAAATATAGCGAGACATAAAGTTTCGCCAAGTTTTGGTCAGACCTGAAAGTCTCGTCAAAATTAGGTCAGACAAAAAATTCTCGCCTCAAAACGGACAGACACAAAAGTCTCAGAGACTTAAGTGTCTGACCGCCACCTGAAAGCCGTAATGAGCCGATCGGTTACGTCCTTTTAGGGCCGTGGTCAGACACAAAAGTCTCGAGGTGAGACTTTTGTGTCTGACCGTTTAGTGGCGAGACTTTTTTGTCTGACAAAATTTTGGCGAGACATTTAGATCTGGCCAAACCTTCACACTAAATGTCATGGGACTTTTTTTGTCCCACGGTTTATGCAATTTTAAGCACATCCGACGCTGAAACAATTTTGTTCCCGTCTGGTGACACATTTTGTCCGGCGCCAGCTGCAACTTGTACTTTCACTAGACAATTTGTCCCGCCTGGCGGACACAAAATTGCATCACCACCGGATGTGCTTAAAATTGCATAAACCGTGGGACAAAAAAAGTCCCATGACATTTAGTGTGTTGGCGAGAGACTGGAGTGGAGAGAAGTCTGACCTCTGGATTCGAAGTGGGTACGTTATACTGAAGCGGAAGCAACGAGAACGATGCGGATCCTGACATTGCGTAACCGCGAGCGATTCCCTTCCACGCTTCCTCTTTTCTCGACATCCGCACTATCGCAGAATCTGTTGCATTACTTCTTCAATTCCGCTCCACTTCCGTTGCAGAGTTCGTGGCGCACTTCGGGCCGTGAAACGCAGCCGCAGTGTTCCCAGCGGTCCCTCGTCGGCTTGCCCAAGGCGGACTTCCCGAAGGTAAGTTGCAGTGGGTACGCGAGGCCGAGAGACGGTGCAGAGAGACGGTGCACCGCGCGACGGTAAGGCTCCACTGCCAACGGGGCGCCGAGAAAGCCTGCACGCTAAATGTTTGTGCACAATTTTGTACTTGCTGATGCGTATTTTGAAACCTCTGCAACGTTTTTCACATGATTATGCTCAAATCTGTTTAAATTTATGGACTTGTACGCATAATATTATGCAAATTCAACTTACATGCACATAATCGTGCAAGTTACACGTACAAAATTGTTCACAATCATTAAGTGTGAGTGTTTGTGCAGGCATTTCAACCAGGGAATCAGTTCGCTAGATAAGCCGGTCACCCTTGTTTCCGGTCACTGTAAACGTCACGATCCACCGTCAAATGTGCTTACGACTTTAGGATTTCTTTCTGGTCGTCCGGATTAGCGTGAAGGAAAGTCGGCGAGGAACGTGAGTATTTCCGATCTACGTTGGGCTAACTTGCAAAGGTAAAACAGGACAAGTGGCCCTGGATTTGAGTTCGTCTTGCCAGTTGCGTTTGTTTGGGGACGTCCCTTTATTACGGTGCGCTCTTCGAGGCAGGGGGGCCGAGAGCGTTACGCTGCGGTATGGACATGAGAGGGCGGCGTTAAGTCACGCGTAACACTCAGAATGTGAGAGGGTTAAAGCTATGTTTTCATGAATAATTAATTTTGTGTAACGCTACATCGGGGCGGTCTGGGCCAAGCGTATTGCTACGCCACTATGGGGGGAAAAGGGGGGTGGGGGCGTCTTCAACAGGGTAGACGGCAAACCGTGTGGCTTGTCGTAATTGGCTTTGCCATTGAGAATCTGCACCAGTTTCGACAATCCTTTCAAAAATTTGGTTTTTACACTTGGCTTTTGGCCAGCGGCGCTGGGCAGCCTTCGGCACGGTCCCCTCATAGATATCGGCGCGCTTATCGTCGTGATCTCAAATCAAAACAGCATGCGGTGTTTGTATTTGTTGATTGCACCGTTAGACAATCTCAAATAGTTTTAAGGCAGAACTCCTAAAATGTTTTTGGCCCGCATCCGATAAATAATAGAGGGAAAGGGTCAACCTGTGTTGCGCGATTTCCTGGTGTTACATGTATTTTTTACTCGTTCTTTACACACCACTCATTAACATACAAAACTCTAGAACGAGTATTGTGTTCAAAAATGAGTTTTGGGGGGACATCTTTCATCTCAGATCTCACAGCATGTGGGAAAATGAGAGTGGTGTCAAATGAAAGATGGAGTGTCAGTCGCTTGATCGTAAATGAAGTTTTTTAGGGGTTCCGACGAAGGAGGACCCCTATTGCCCGGGACGGCTCAGATTCTTATTTTTTTTCCGGTACCCTCTGATTGGAAAATGGATCCCGCCAAATTACTCGTTATCATAATCAAATAAAAATTCCTGAAAATTTCAAAAATTTATCGTGAGAATTTAACGTGAACGACTAAAACATAAATTTGCAACAATCAAGCACCCTTATCCGTTCACATTTTCCAGAAACGTTTCAAAGAGAAAA
>NW_023144626.1:11043916-11062020 GCF_012932325.1 Thrips palmi | reverse complement strand
ATGTCTTCAAGTTTCTTCCATGCTTCCTTGGCGGTGACGCACTGATCGATGTTGTACAAATTCAAGTCGTCCACGCGTTGAATGATGTAGTTCAGCGCGTCCTCGTTTCTTTGCCTCTGTTGTCCAGTCCACGCCTCTGCATCTGGATCATCTTGATCTGGGTACCCGGGCTGGATTGCTTCCCACCAGCGGCTTTGACTCAAAGCTGCTTTTACTCTTCTCGCCCAGGCGTAATAATTATTGCCACCCAAAATCTCAATCTCTTTCACTTTGCCGGCCATCTTGGTCGCTGCACGTGTTCAGGTGGAATGACAATTTTCACAAGTTCCAGGGGGTGGAAACGGGGCTGATTTGGCGGGCCTTGGCTGCGGCGATGCGTGCACGGCCGTTTTTGCCGTTTTCACCACTTTACCGCGTTAGTTGGTAAACCACTTTCCAGCTGAAGTAGTCGTCTTAACGACAAAACCTCAACGCGTACTTAAAGAGTAAGGTTGAAGGATCAGCAAATAAGCTCCTTGGGCCGAATTGATACTTACAAAATGAGATATTCACATTTTTGTAACTTGTTTACATTTTTTTCGGCGTTTTCAGGCCAGAATCGCCGCGCCCGAACGCGGATGAGCCATTTAAAACAAGTTACAAACATGTCCATGACTCGTCCTGTGGGTTTCAAATCTTCAAAACGGGCTTATTTTCTCGAAGAGACAACATTACTCTAGAAGTACACGTGCAGGATTTGTGCATAAGATGTCTACTTTAGCTAGAAAGTGGGTTTCTAGGAACCACAAAAAAACAACAAACAACGGCCGTGCACGCATCGCCGCAGCCATGGCCCGCCAAATCAGCGCCGTTTCCACCCCCTGCAAGTTCACTTTGCCAAGCACTCACAGTTCACACACTATTTCACTTTCTTCTTTCTTCCAGCGCTACGGACACGTTCTGGGCGCATAACCTTTTAGGAATTTATCAGTCTTTCTTTCTTTCTTAAGTTTCTTTCAGATATCACTCTTTCTTTCTTCTTTGAGTTAGGACCAAAAACATCACGTCGTGACAGTTCTATGGTCTTTATTTAACTGATGAGATTTTGGGTGCACAGGTAACAAAAGACAATCGACACACAAAAAACAAAAGATAGCTGACTGGTTGATTATTTACACGCATTACTGCGAATAACAAAACAGTAGATTTTAGACCAATACAAATTAAAATTATTTGTTACAAATTAAAATTATTTGTTTATCACACTCAATTTAGTGAAACATTTATTTATCTAATAAGAACAATTACACAGAATTGAAGAAAACGGGACTAGAGAATCATAGCCTTTTGAAACAAGCCAAACAGTTCAACGTCAGCAACAATGGAGGGGCAGTTTTAATGCGCGACTACTGGTGTTTTCAGCTTCGTGATTTTCGCAAGGGCGCAGACGCCGAAAAAATTGTTGCTAACCCGCGAAAATTAATTTACTGCCCTTTTTCTGCTACGAACATTTTAATAATGATGAATTTCAAAGATGTTCCATTGTCAGAACCCTGCGGAATGCATAAGCATTGGAACTTTTCGAATTTCCCGGTATTTTGATTTCTATGTATTGTCAAGTTTAAATTTTGACGGATGGGACATCGACCACATTGGTACCACTGCCATTGGCAGTCACCCCTGAGCCACCCCCTATCCCTTTTACACAACTTCTTTTCTATTTCCACACTCTTACACTAAAAACAAATTGACTTCGTGACTCCTAGGATTTCTTGAAATCGCACAATCACAAGAGATAAACTCAGTTTGGAGATAAGTCGAATTATTCCCTTCTTCCGCTTCCTGCAGACTCATGGATCAGTTTACGATGCTGTGGCTGCTCCAGGACGAGAACGCACCAACGGGACGCTGCGGGGCCTTGTTCCCTGTATTTTACTAAATCCCAAAGATATTGGGCGTTGGTTACAGTGAATCCTGCGCAATGTGAGCGAGCATTGCAGTAGAAATTTTTAGGAGATATATTCTGGTTACTCTAGGTTATCTCTGCCCTCCAAATTTACTGATAGAAAAAGACGAAGGAGTTTACTTGACTGTAAAAAATCAGTGGTAAATTTGTCTTCCCATTCCGGAGTGAATTTCTCCTCTTGGTCAGGGAATACGCTTCCGCCGATATATGTATGGAGACAAAGGTGTTTACGTGTCCATCCGGGAAATTTGCATTGCCATTGAATAAGTAAATTTACTCTGTGGATAGGTAAGTTCTTATTCACGTTCATAATAGTAAAATCACTCATTCCATTACGCTGTGAATACACTCTACCAAAAATGTCCTGTAAATGCCGTTAATTTATTACCAGTTTTCACTGTAGGTCAATTCACAGCGTTTACTGTGATCTGCTCACGGGATTTACTGTGATCTTGTTCCCGGTGTTCACTTTGATCTGGTCCCCAGTAAACACTGTGAGTTTGACGCCGCTGAGCACCGAAGTACTGCAAATCAGGCTCCAATTCACGGCGTTTACTGTGGCCAGATCACAGTGAACACTGTAACTGAGATCACAGTGAACGCCGTGAACTAGTTCACAGCAAACGCCGTGAATTGCATAACAGCAAACATTGGTAATAAATTAACGGCGTTGACAGGACATTTTTTGAAGAGTGTATCTGCGTTTGGATGTGCGAAACATCTTCCTCGATCCAAGGGGTTAAATTTACGCATGCGTGGACGCGGTGAATATCTGCGTTTGGATGTGTGAAATATCTTCCTCGATCCAGGGGGGTAAATTTACGCTCGTGTGGGCGCGGTGAATTTCTGCGTTTGGATGAGTGAAACATCTTCCTCGATCCAAGGGGGCACGCGCGGACCAGGTTGGATAGGCTGGCGGCGGGCCGGTCTAGTACCGCACCTCTCCCGACCCTCGCAGGCCAGCGTCGCGGCGCAATGAGTTGCGGTGCGGAGTCCAGAGTGAGAGGATCATGGTTCGAGACGCGGGCCTATCACTTCAGACTAAATGGATTTCATCACGTGGGATGTACTCTGAGGTACAGTTGTTCTCTCCCATCACTCTCATGCATACCCTTGGCCTCGTGATCGTGTAAAATTTCAATTTTGCCCCCCCCGCGGATCGAGAAAACATATTTTTCACACCAAAAGGACAAATTTACCCCCGTGGATCGAGAAAACACTAGTCCAGCACCCCCGGTGCATTCGCGGCGCGATGATTATGTCCCGTTGACTATGTTGTCGCCGTCTGGTGTCTTGTCTAGCATTCTAACGTTCGTTTCATTCGCGTCGCTCGCTCGCTCCCTTCTTAATTGTTTCCTTTTAGGCACCTAGCGTGACAGCATGACCAGGCCGGCGTGACAGCGTGACCAGGACGGCGTGACAGCGTGACCATGTCAGCGTGGCAGTGTGACCAGGTCAGCGTGACAGCGTGACCAGGCCGGCGTGACAGCGTGACCAGGCGGGCGTGACAGCGTGACCAGATCATTGAGACAGTGTGACTATGTCAGCGTGGCAGTGTGACCAGTTCAGCGTCACCAGGTCAGCGTGACAGCGTGACCAGGTCAGTGTGACAGCGTAACCAGGTTAGCGTGACAGCATGACAAAGTCAACGTGACAGCGTAACCAGGTCAGCGTGACAGCATGACCAGGCCGGCGTGACAGCGTGACCAGATCATTGCAACAGCGTCACCATGTCAGCCTGGCAGTGTGACCAGGTCAGCGTCACCAGGTCAGCGTGACTACGTGACCACGGTGGCGTGACAGCGTGACCAGGATGGCGTGACAGCGTGACCAGGCCAGCGTGACGGCGTGACCAGGCCAGCGTGACGGCCTGACCAGGTCAGCGTGACAGCGTGACCAGGTCAGCGTGACGGCGTGACCAGGTCAGCGTGACAGCGTGACCAGGCGGGCGTGACAGCGTGAACAGATCATTGAGACAGCGTGACTATGTCAGCGTGGCGGTGTGACCAGGTCAGCGTGACAGCGTGACCAGGTCAGCGTGACAGCGTGACCAGGTCAGAGTGACAGCGTGACCAAGTCAGCGTGACAGCGTGACCAGACCAAGTCAGCGTGACAGCGTGACCAGACCAAGTCAGCGTGACAGCGTGACCAGACCAAGTCAGCGTGACAGCGTGACCAAGTCAGTGTGACAGCGTGACAAGGGCAGTGTGACAGCGTGACCAGGTCAGCGCGACAGCGTGACCAAGTCAGCGTGACAGCGTGACCAGGTCAGCGTGACAGCGTGACCAGGTCAGCGTGACAGTGTAGCCTGGACAGCGTGGCAGTGTGACCAGGTCAGCGTGACAGCGATGGCTATCAAGTTTTGTACATTGTCGTCCGAAAACTAAATTCATACTTGTGAAATCGGAAAACGAGTGAAAAAAACCCGTCCCCTTTGTACATTTTTCGATTTGCTCAGAACTTTTATCAATACTACTGTTGTATTTCAAATAATATTTACGTTTAGTGCCGTATAAGCATAGAGAATGTTTCAGAGCTCCAAAATGGACACTTATTGCTCTATCCGCTAGGTGGCGCTAGTGTCGCATGGATGATCTTTTGAAACTAAAATTGCCTCTTGAAGGTGAAATCGCGAATATTTTGTAACAAACTTATTCCAAGTGATTGTCTGAAAGGGCATGAGCGCACCAAAGCAAGATTCAGATTAATAAGTGCAGTATAAGCTAAATAACAAAGAAAACAATTTCACTCTCGCGCATGGCCACGGGTCGGTGCGTGGTTGGGCTAAGTCCGCTCTCTCTCGCAATTCAGCAGTCACCTCTAGCCTCTTCACTACCGTTGCAAGAAGGAGCCTGCTGCCGTGCACTTAATTTTTGAGCCGGGACGATCCGCTGAGCGTCTGCGATAAACCGATGGCAAAAGTTCGCCGATTTGAGCTCTACTCTACAGTGCGGCATTGTTTAGTGCGACTGTTCATATTCTTCGTACAACTTAGTCTGATAAAATAGACCGACTGGTATCATTTTTCATACAACATGTTGATCTGAAAATTCAGACTAACGTCGTCTGAAACTTTCAGACCGCGAAGTATGAAAGTTTTGGTATGAAAATTCAGACTGAATGTAAGTAAATCGACTTCTAACAAAAAATTATGAATTTTCAGTAAATTTTTTTAACAGTGCATGGGTAAAAACAATTTTGTGCTTTTGAGCCGGTAATCGTCTCAGGACAAAACGCCAAAAATAGGGGTTCTAATTTTGCGGTCTAGAATCGATTTCTGAGCGGAATCGGACGATCCGAAAAACTTCGATTTGTTTTGGGCCACCCTAGCCTCCTTCGAGTCGAGGTGGGACGTCTGCGCAGCAGCGGCACTTTTATTCCTCGATCTACGGTCCGGGGATTCGTTACATACAGAAGGAAATAGACTTAACACCAGGATATCGCGCAACACAGGTTGACTCTTTCCCCCTATAATTTATCGGATACGGGCCTAAAACATTTTAGGACTTCTGCCTTTAAACAATTTGAGATCGTCTAACGGTACGATCAACAATTGCCAACACCGCATGCTCTTTTGATTTGAGATCACGACTATAAGCCCGCCGCCGATGTCTATCAGGTGACCCTGCCGAAGGCCGCCCAGCGCCGCTGGCCAAAAGCCAAGTGTAAAAACCAAATTTGTGAAAGGATCGTCGAAACTGGTGCAGGTTCGCAATGGCGAAGCCTATAACGACAAGCCACAGTTTGCCGTCTACCCAGTTGAAGACGTCCCCCCCCCCTTTTCCCCCCATAGTGGCGTAGCATTACGCTAGCCCAGACCGCCCCGATGTAGCGTTACACAAAATTATTCATGAAAACAATGCTTTAACACTGTGGCAAAAAGCTACGGAAAATTCTGCAAACAGCTTGTGGTAATCCTCCGTAGCCCCCTTGTCAATATTCTCCGTAGGCTCTTACAGTATTTTCCGTAGGACCACACAGTATTCTCCGTAGGACCTCACAGTGTTTTCCGTAGGACTATAGGGTCATGGCGGGGAAAAACTGGACAGGGGAAGAACTGGACACCCCACATTTTACTTCAAATGCCGTATGTACTGGCCTGACAACTGTCGTGTAATGAACCGCTGATGCCACGGAACAACTTATGATAGTTGCTATTCCTGTGCCTACGGTATTTGAAGTAAAATATGGGGTGTCCAGTTCTTCCCCTGTCCACTTCTTCCCCGCCCTGACCCTACAGTCTTTTAGGTCCTACGGAGAAGACTGTGCGGTCGTACGGAGAATACTGTACGGCCCTACGGAGAATATTGATGAGAGGGCTACGGAGAATCCTGGCAAAAAAATAACAGAATTTTCCGTACCTTTTTGCCACAGTGAACCCTCTCACATTCTGAGTGTTACGCGTGACTTAACGCCGTCCTCTCATGTCCATACCGCAGCGTAACGCACTCGATCCCCCTGCCTCGAAGAGCGCACCGTAATAAACGGACGTCCCCAAACAAACGCAACTGGCAAGACGAACTCAAATCCATGGCCACTTTTGTCCTGATTTACCTTTGCAAGTTAGCCCAACGTAGATCGGAAATCGGAAATGCTTCACGTTCCTCGCCGACTTTTCTTCACGATAATCCGGACGACCAGAAAGAAATCCTAACGTCGTAAGCACATTTGACGGTGGATCGTGACGTTTACAGTGACCGGAAGCAAGGGAGACCGGCTTATCTGGCGAACTGATTCCCTGATTGAAATGCCTGCACAAACACTCACACTAAATGATTGTGAACAATTTTGTACGTGTAACTTGCACGATTATCTGCATGTAAGTTGAATTTGCATATATGCGTACAAGTCCATAAATTTAAACACATTTGAGCATAATTATGTGGAAAACGTTGCAGAGGTTTCAAAATTCGCATCAGCAAGTACAAAATTGTACACAAATATTTAGCGTGCAGGCTTCCTCGGCGCCCCGTTGGCAGTGCAGCCTTACCGCCGCGCGGTGCACCGTCTCTCTCTACCGTCTCTCGGCCTCGCGTACCCACTGCAACTTACCTTCGGGAAGTCCGCCTTGGGCAAGCCGACGACGAGGGACCGCTGGGAACACTGCGGTTGCGTTCCACGGCCCGAAGTGCGCCACGAACTCTGCAACGGAAGTGGAGAGGAATTGAAGGAGGGCAACGGATCCTGCGAATGCACCGTAACATCGGGAAGAGAGGACGCGCGGAAGGGAAACGCTCGCGGTTACGCAATTCCAGGATCAACACTCTGATAACGTTTCAACCTTTTTCAGGCTACTCAAAGGATACATGAGTTTTAAAAAAGAAAACTCCGTGATTCACGAACTATTTCTCCGTTTAAGGAGCTGTGTAGTTTGTACCTGCTCAAAGTTCTTCGTAAGGTTCTAATGCGTGCTGCTTACTTCGCGTCGCTTCCGCTTCAGTACTTGCGAAATGCTCCACACAGTTGATCCATGAAGCGGACGAAGGGGATAACTCAATGTTCGTCATCTTTCAGGAGACACAAAAACCTGATTGCAGGGTAAACTTCATCCAATCAGATGAATGATGCAATTGCATTTTTGTCAAGAAAGCCTAAGAAATAACTGAAAATTTTCATAAGTCTAGTGTCACTCTGTAGACGATTTCTGTGATTTAAATCTTTACGTTGGAATAGACTACGGAACCATGTTGGGTCTAGGTCAACTCGTCCCGACCGACTCGTACCCGGCCTAATACCCCCGAGGAAATCCCGTCCCAACCCATGTTGATCCCCGCCCTATGTCGCCCCAATAATAATGTGTTTTTAAACAATATTTTTTATTGAATTTGGCTTTATTTTACGATGGGACCTATGAACAACTTAGTTCTCCCAAACAAGGCGGAATTTGGAGACAATTCAAGTGGAGCTGAGGTCTGCGTAGAGTCAGCATTTTTGTGTGGTACACTTTTGGAGTTACCTCTTTTTAGGCACGAAGTTGCCTTATAGCATCCCCAGGATTCAGCCGGCGGTAGATTCAATTCGTGTGGCCCTTTATGCTTTTTGGACATTTTCTATAGGATTTTAATGAGATTTTGCAGACTAGTACAACTTTGAACGCTGATTCTGATGTTGAAATGTGGTTAAAAAATTAACGGCCAATTTTGAGAAATTTGCTGTCAAAATCGCCGTTTCCATGGCAAAACTCGACTCGTCAAAGAAAAATGAACTCTGCAAACTGAACAGTGTGCTCAGTACACTCTAGTTGGAGTGTACTCATAAGCACACTCCTGTGAGAGTGTGCTCAGCGGAGTACACTCTAACGAGAGAGTGCTTAGCTGAGAACACTCTAACGAAAGTGTGCTTAGCTGAGTACACTCTAACGAGAGTGTGCTTAGGTCGGCACAATACATGCAGCTGAGTACACGTTCGTGGGAGTGTACTCACGAGTACACGTGTACTCATGAGTACACTCTAAAGAGAGTGTACTGAGTACACTGTTGTGTTTGCAGAGAAGGGAGTGGGGGGAGCCGAGCCGGGGCGGACTTATAGCCGAGCTTCTTTTTGGGTCTGTACAGCTTACTTCAAAAGCTGCAAAAACACGTTCGAAATGAAAAATTTCTTTAACTGCAGATAGAGAAGATGCAACAATAGAATTGATGTCGTTTGGACCGCAGTTTTTCGGGAAGAACTATCCAATAATACTTCTTGACCGGAGTGTTTTTCGACATGCGCAGTAGGTTTGCAACCTGTTAAACAGTTAAACCAACTGTAGCATTCAAAATCTGTATTCATTTTGCTGTCTTTCTTGTTTTTTTCTTTGATTGCTGCTTATCAAAACGCATATAAAACAAATTTGCAATTTATATCTGACAACCTTCTAAAAAAAATACATACAAAAAATGACAAAACAAAAGTTCCTTTTTTATTACATAAAGTTTCGCAAATATTACTTTTTTTTCTGTCAATTAAACAATTCTGTTTTTGTTGAATTCAGTTAACACCATGACCACTTCACTCCACCTCGCGACTTTCAGTGCTCATGTTCCTCGAACATGACTCACCCGCGTTTCGAAAACATCCCTCCCGAGTTAACAAAGTTTGTCAAACCAACCGTGACGGTGTTGTTACGTTGTGAGTTAGAACTATTTCACAGAATTGAAGAAAACATGACTAGAGAATCATAGCCTTTTGAAACAAGTCAAACAGTTCAACGTCAGCAACAATGGAGGGGCAGTTTCAATGCGTGACTACTGGTGTTTTCAGCTTCTTGATTTTCGCAAGGGCGCAGACGCCGAGAATATTGTTGCCAACCCGTGAAAATTTATTTACTGCCTTTTTTCTGCTACGAACATTTTAATATTGATGAACTTCAAAGATGTTCCATTGTCAGAACACTGCGGAATACATAAGCATTGGAATTTTTCGAATTTCCCGGCATTTTGATTTCTATTTATTGTCGAGTTTAAATTTTGACGGTTGGCACATCGACCACATTGGTACCACTGCCATTGGCAGTCACCCCTGAGCCACCCCCTATCCCTTTTAGAAAACTTCTTTTCTATTTCCACACTCTTACACTAAAACCAAATTGACTTCGTGACTCCTAGGATTTCTTGAAATCGCACAATCACAAGAGATAAACTTAGTTTGGAGATAAGTCGAATTATTTCCTTCTTCCGCTTCCTGCAGATCCATGGATCAGTTTACGAAGCTGTGGCTGCTCCAGTACGAGAACGCACCAACGTGACTCTGCGGGGCCTTGTTCCCTGTAACTTACTAAATCCCAAAGATATTGGAAGTTGGTTACAGTGAATGCATTGCAGTATAACTTTTTAGGAGATATATTCTGGTTACTCGAGGTTATCTCTGCCCTCCAAATTGACTGATAGTAAAAGACGAAGGAGTTTACTTGTGTAGCTTAGCCTGTTTAAAGAACAAAGATAGTCGCCCCTCTATGCGTTTTTTTTATAGCTGCTGCTTCCTCTCGATCCATTTGTGTAGTGCTTAATTTTGTAATAAAGATTTCTAAGAACATGAATATTTTTATTTATTTGACAGTTAAAGTTTTACAAGCGAAAGTTTTCTACATTTGGGGCTGTTCTCAGCACCTCACTAAGGAATTTACCCATTGGAGACTTAAATCAAATATCGCTGAACACAAGGTGTCCGTTGTAATAAGATATTTTCAGCGCTGTTCTGAACACATTTGGTTTGTCCATCAGTTGTTTCTTTTTTCTTTAAAAGAAAAACGGAAGCTCGTTAGATACCAGGAGCAAGTCAATTTATTTTGTAGCCTTTGCTCTGAACTGGTCCACATAGAAGTGTATTATTTCAAGTCTTCTGACAATGTTTTTCTTTTTCTAGAAAAAGACTTATCTGCTTAACACAATAAAATTCAAAAACAGTTATTAAAAAAACAACTAATGATTGGCAGTATTCAATGGAGCGCCTCGTTTTGCAATCAACCCTACTGATTCAACAACTGTTATTTTTGAGTTAAAAGGGAACATTTCTTACACTTGGGAGCCCTTGGATAGGCACGAATTCAGAAAGCGTCCTAAGACGGGATATGCACTAGTACTGAACAAAGCAAAAACCAAAACACCGCACTTGACCTAATACAGATAGTTCCTCCTTGGTTTGTCCGGGTGTGCTGTTTTTGGTTGCTGCTCGTGCTGCACGTTTTCTTGCTTACTGAGAACTCGAAAGGCTTCTACCTAGTGAGGGTTCTGAGATGCTTTCTGAGGTTTCCGGATGCACTGAAACTCTTCTTACAAACGGTGCACTCGAAAGGCTTCTTCCCGGTGTGGGTCCGTAGGTGCGTTCTCAGATCTCCACTTGTCCTGAAACTCTTCTTGCAAACTGTGCACTCGAAAGGTTTCTCCCCGGTGTGGGTGCGTAGGTGCGTTCTAAGATCTCCACTTGTCCTGAAACTCTTCTTGCAAACGGTGCACTCGAAAGGCTTCTCCCCAGTGTGGATGCGAAGGTGCTCTCTCAAACTCGAACTTGCAGTGAATTTGTTCTTGCAAACTGCGCACTCGAAAGGTTTCTCCCCGGTGTGGGTCCGTAGGTGCGTTCTAAGATCTCCACTTTTCCTGAAACTCTTCTTGCAAACGGTGCACTCGAAAGGCTTCTCCCCAGTGTGGATGCGAAGGTGCTCTCTCAAACTCGAACTTGCAGTGAATTTGTTCTTGCAAACTGCGCACTCGAAAGGTTTCTCCCCGGTGTGGGTCCGTAGGTGCGTTCTAAGATCTCCACTTTTCCTGAAACTCTTCTTGCAAACTGCGCACTCGAAAGGCTTCTCCCCGGTGTGGGTCCGAAGGTGCAATTTTAGACTCCCACTTTGAGAGAACTTCTTCTGGCAAACTACGCACTCAAACGGCTTCACCTTGGTGTGGGTGCGAAGGTGCCTTGTTAGGTGACTCTTTTGAGCAAACTTCTCCTCGCAGAACGTGCACTCGAAAGGCTTCTCCCCGGTGTGGATCCGCAAGTGCGCCTGGAGGCCACTCTTGAATCGGAACTCCTTCTCGCAGACTGCACAGTGGAGCGCCTGCTGCCCTCCACGCTTTCCCCGTGGAGCACGCGGCGCCGCTGACGCTGCCGCCACCTCGCCGCACAGTGCACTCTCAAGGGCCATGATGTGCCTGGCAGGGAGGGCCTGCTGGAACACTCAGATCAATTAGTCTAACTTCAGGTTTGCCCACTGCAACTAGAGGACATTGACCATACCTTAGGTGCAGGCGAAGACCTCAAAATGCTGAGAGTAACGGTGCACACCGACTCGGGTCCTATTCTGCAACAAAATGAAATAAATTTGGTTAAGGAGTAGACGCTGGTGAAATTCTTGGCTGCACAGATTCCTTAAACGGTGGACGATTGGTCCAGTTAGCAATAACAAGAACACTAAAAGTTGGGTATAGAAACGAATCCCTGGACCGGAAGTCAAAGAATAGGAGTTAGAAATAAAACCGCTTCTGCGCATGCACAAACGCCTACTTTAGGGTGGCCAAAAAAAAAAGCGAATTTTTTCCGATCGCCCAATTCCGGTCAGAAATCGATTCTAGACTTAAAAATAATAACCCTTTTTTGCTTTTTGTTCTGAGACGATTTTAAATACCGTCTCAAAAGCAAAAATGTTTTATTACCCATTTAAAACCCTCTTTTCTCGTCCGCGATCCCTGCGACCAGCAGATGATTAGCTTTCACCCTCCTTGGTCTTATTGCAAGGTCTGAAGTTAGGAAGAGCCAGGTACTAGACACAACCGAACAGTTCCAGGCAGGATTTGACGGGGAAAATCCTTCACGCTTAATTACTATGTAGGTTTTTCTGCGCGCTAATGCACGAGATTAAACATGCACTTCGTAACGCACGAATTTCTGCGCGACAATGCACGATTTCCTCCGCAAGTATGGAGAAAATCGTGCATTGTCGCGCACCATTTCGTGCGTTACGAAGTGCATGTTCAATTTCGTGCATTAGTGTGCAGAAAAACCTACACAGTAATTTAGTGTGTTATATACCTTCTGGCAGAAAAAAACGAACGACCCGTCAAATCCTGCCTGGACCTGTTCGGTTGTATCTAGGACCTGGCTCTTCTTAACCTCAGACCTTGCAAAAAGGCCAGAGAAGGTGAAAGAGTAATCATCTGCTGGTCACAGGGATCGCTGACGAGAAAAAAGGGTCGAAACGTGACCAAAAAATCGAAATTGCGCGATTACTGCATGTTACAAGCAGAAACGGACCTTAAAACGCAGCCTGGCCAAAAATGATGCAAATCTTTTGGTAGTGTGCCTTAAAAGACGGACCAAAATGACGGCTAGGGTTTGAAGATCAGAGAAAAATTGCGGGCTCAGAGCTCGACAGGCTTTTCATTATATTAAAAACAACGAAATGCTTGCCGCTAGATTGTAGGCAAATTGATTTGCACAGCTCCAGTTCACGTGGTCGGGTTGTATAGGGACAGGGTAAGATAAAAAAGTTGACTAGGGCCGATCTCAGCCGTCCGAAACAAGAAAAATATCTCAAAATAGTAAACAACAAAAGTTTTTTTGAGCGAAAATCGCTAGCAGATTACTGAAGACGAAGTCTGACGAAAAGTTAGTGAAAACGTAATTTGTTCGCTGTTAAAAGCAGAAGATTTTGCCGTCTCGCTTTTGAAAATCCAATGAAAATTGTAGTTTTCATGACAAATTTGGTGTTTTAAATAGGTACAAACAATTTTGTGCTCTTGAGCCGGTAATCGTCTATGGACAAAACGCCAAAAATAGGGGTTCTAATCTTGCGGTCTAGAATCGATTTCTGAGCGGAATCGGACGATCCGAAAAACTTCGATTTTTTTTGGGCCACCCTAGCCTACTTCGAGTCGAGGTGGGACGTCTGCGCAGCAGCGGCACTTTTATTCCTCGATCTACGGTCCGGGGATTCGTTACATACAAAAAGAAATAGACTTAACACCAGGATATCGCGCAACACAGGTTGACTCTTTCCCCCTATTATTTATCGGATGCGGGCCTAGAACATTTTAGGACTTCTGCCTTTAAACAATTTGAGATCGTCTAACGGTGCGATCAACAATTGCCAACACCGCATGCTCTTTTGATTTGAGATCACGACTATAAGCGCGCCGCCGATGTCTATCAGGGGACCCTGCCGAAGGCCGCCCAGCGCCGCTGGCCAAAAGCCAAGTGTAAAAACCAAATTTTTGAAAGGATCGTCGAAACTGGTGCAGGTTCGCAATGGCGAAGCCTATAACGACAAGCCACGGTTTGCCGTCTACCCAGTTGAAGACGTCCTCCCCTTTTCCACCTATAGTGGCGCAGCATTACGCTGGACCAGACCGCCCCGATGTAGCGTTACACAAAATTATTCATGAAAACACAGCTTTAACCCTCTCACATTCAAAGTGTTACGCGTGACTTAACGCCGTCCTATCATGTCCATACCGCAGCGTAACGCACTCGATGCCCCTGCCTCGAAGAGCGCACCGTAATAAAGGGACGTCCCCAAACAAACGCAACTGGCAAGACGAACTCAAATCCAGGGCCACTTGTCCTGTTTTACCTTTGCAAGTTAGCCCAACGTAGATCGGAAATACTCACGTTCCTCGCCGACTTTCCTTCACGCTAATCCGGACGACCAGAAAGAAATCCTAACGTCGTAAGCAGATTTGACGGTGGATCGTGACGTTTACAGTGACCGGAAACAAGGGAGACCGGCTTATCTGGCGAACTGATTCCCTAGTTGAAATGCCTGCCCAAACACTCACACTTAATGATTGTGAACAATTTTGTACGTGTAACTTGCACGATTATGTGCATGTAAGTTGAATTTGCAAAATATTATGCGTACAAGTCCATAAATTTAAACACATTTGAGCATAATTATGTGGAAAACGTTGCAGAGGTTTCAAAATTCGCATCAGCAAGTACAAAATTGTACACAAACATTTAGCGTGCAGGCTTCCTCGGCGCCCCGTTGGCAGTGCAGCCTTACCGCCGCGCGGTGCACCGTCTCTCTAGAGACCCTCCCGTCAGAGATGCGCAAGCCAGCGCTTGGTAGTCCCGTGTAGTCAAAGGCACCCTGAGTCAGGCTAGCGGGCGACCGCCGTATACCTGCTGTGCCGCACCAGATGCTGACCTGCGTAGCCTCGCGCGGGGCGAATTCGGGCTTCCCGCTCCGCATGGGACTACCAATCGTCTGTGATTGGCTGAGAGGGCCCCCCCTTGCGCATCTCTGACGGGTGCACCGTCTCTCTCTACCGTCTCTCGGCCTCGCGTACCCACTGCAACTTACCTTCGGGAAGTCCGCCTTGGGCAAGCCGACGACGAGGGACCGCTGGGAAAACTGCGGTTGCGTTCCACGGCCCGAAGTGCGCCACGAACTCTGCAACGGAAGTGGAGAGGAATTGAAGGAGGGCAACGGATCCTGCGAATGCACCGTAACATCGGGAAGAGAGGACGCGCGGAAGGGAAATGCTCGCGGTTACGCAATTCCAGGATCAACACTCTGATAACGTTTCAACCTTTTTCAGGCTACTCAAAGGATACATGAGTTTTAAAAAAGAAAACTCCGTGACCCCGTAAACAAAACTAGTACATGTCTGGAATCCGACGTCTTTCGGACGTCCTGAAGAAGTCGGTTTTGGGAGCTCTTCGGGACCTCCCTAAACGTACTACAAATGAAGCTCTCTCGTACGTCGCGCGGGGACCTAGTGTGTGGTGCCAGAGTTTGCCGCCAGAGCGCGCCCTGGTCGCTCGTCCCAAAGTAGTCGGTTCTTGGAGCACTTCGGGACGTCCGAAACGGTAGGTCTATGTGAGGTCTTTGGGAGGTCCCCCACCACACCCGTCGCAGCGTCCTGCGGCCATGTAGTTCCGAGTGTGTCCGCTAGAGCGCGCCTCGGGCCCACGCGATGCTCACCTGTTGTGCAGATGACAGTCGGCGCACTTTGGCGCGCACTGTGCTTGTGGCGTCGGATCCTTACTCCTATTTATTTTTCTGTTAACTATAGTAAATTCATTTCTCCAAAGAAAAGAAACCACGCACGAAGATGTTCAGTTCTCAGGTGCACCAATAAGAAGAATACTTCAAAGCCTGGTGCAGGCTTATTTCGTGTTTCAATCCAAATCAGAAAGTGCCGGTGTAAGTTAACCTACAATATTCTGTTACTTTGATACTCTTATTGTCAAAGTGTTTATTTTGTTCGTCTTCTGATTTTATGCTTGAGAAATAGGCTCTTTGCGGAAACCTTGACCCACTGGAGTTGCCCATGATTCTGGAAAGATAACCTGCACCACTATGCAATTACATGTGGAACAAGAACTGAATCCTGTGCTTCAGTGTCAAATTAAGTGAATTTCCTGCGACAGTAAGCATGACACCTTGGAATCAGTGCTAATTGAATTTCTTTCAGTCATTTTGGCTTATTTTTAATCAAGGGGTGTTACAGTTATGGTTGCTGTATTTTCTTTTCAGTCCAACTGAGATTCCTCTTTTAAATATTTTGTTTTTGAGTCCTGTTCACCATTTTTGTCTCTATATTTTCTGTTGTTCGTGACAAGTCTTATCGTTTGATTTTTAATTTAAAAAGGTCAGTGAATAAATACATTTTTCCTAACAGTTTATCTGTGTCATATTCACATTCCTATACGCATTCACATTCATATCCGGAACAGTGGCGCACCCTAGCGGCAGGCCATCGAACTACATTGCGCGCTCTAGCGGTCACCTTCGGAACTACGCAGGGCGCTGCGACGGGTGGTGGGGGACCTCCGAAAGACCTCTCACAGACCTACCGTTTCCGACGTCCCGAAGTGCTCCCGAAAGAGACGTCCTGAAATGTAGCACGGCAGTACTTCTTTCGGATGCCTTTTTTGTTTCATAAGGTACTCCTTCCGTACTACATTTTGGGATGTACAGAGCTCCGAAATGGTAGTACGACAGTACTACTTTTGATAGTAGTTTTGTTTACGGGGGATTCACGAACTATTTCTCCGTTTAAGAAGCTGTGTAGTTTGTACCTGCTCGAAGTTCTTCGTAAGGTTCTAATGCGTGCTGTTTACTTCGCGTCGCTTCCGCTTCAGTACTTGCGAAATGCTCCACACAGTTGATCCATGAAGCGGACGAAGGGGATAACTCAATGTTCATCATCTTTCAGGAGACACAAAAAACTGATTGCAGGGTAAACTTCATCCAATCAGATGAATGATGCAATTGCATTTTTGTCAAGAAAGCCTAAGAAATAACTGTGAAAATTTTCATAAGTCTAGTGTCACTCTGTAGACGATTTCTGTGATTTAAATCTTTACGTTGGATTAGACTACGGAACCATGTTGGGTCTAGGTCAACTCGTCCCGACCGACTCGTACCCGGCCTAATACGTCCCTGAGGAAATCCCGTCCCAACCCATGTTGATCCCCGCCCTATGTCGCCCCAATAATAATGTGTTTTTAAACAATATTTTTTATTGAATTTGGCTTTATTTTACGATGGGACCTATGAACAACTTAGTTCTCCCAAACAAGGCGGAATTTGGAGACAATTCAAGTGGAGCTGAGGTCTGCGTAGAGTCAGCATTTTTGTGTGGTACATGTTTGGAGTTACCTCTTTTTAGGCACGAAGTTGCCTTATAGCATCCCCCGGATTCAGCCGGCGGGAGATTCAATTCGTGTGGCGCTTTATGCTTTTTGGACATTTTCTATACGATTTTAATGAGATTTTGCAGACTAGTACAACTTTGAACGCTGATTCTGATGTTGAAATGTGGTTAAGAAATTAACGGCCAATTTTGAGAAATTTGCTGTCAAAACGAGGGGGGAACAGCTTCCCACATTCGTTGTACAAAATTTGACCACATTCCACATTCAGGTGGCAAAAACGCCTGTAAGTAGGCAACATGTGTGGCAAAAACGGTAGAAATCTAGCACATTCTTGCACATTTACACAATCATTGTACGCAAAATTTTACAGTGGGTCACCCCTCGTGTCAAAATCGCCGTTTCCATGGCAAAACTCGACTTGTCAAAGAAAAAGGAACTCTGCAAACTGAACAATGTGCTCAGTACACTCTATTTGGAGTGTACTCATAAGCACACTCCTGTGAGAGTGCTCAGCGGAGTACACTCTAACGAGAGAGTGCTTAGCTGAGTACACCGTAACGAAAGTGTGCTTAGCTGAGTACACTCTAACGATAGTGTGCTTAGGTCGGCACAATACATGCAGCTGAGTACACGTTCGTGGGAGTGTACTCGTGAGTACACGCTGAAGAGAGTGTACTCACGAGTACACGCTAAAGAGAGTGTACTGAGTACACTGTTGTGTTTGCAGAGAAGGGAGTGGGGGGAGCCGAGCCGGGGCGGACTTATAGCCGAGCTTCTTTTTGGGTCTGTACAGCTTACTTCAAAAGCTGCAAAAACACGTTCGAAATGAAAAATTTCTTTAACTGCAGATAGAGAAGATGCAACAATAGAATTGATGTCGTTTGGACCGCAGTTTTTCGGGAAGAACTATCCAATAATACTTCTTGACCGGAGTGTTTTTCGACATGCGCAGTAGGTTTGCAACCTGTTAAACAGTTAAACCAACTGTAGCATTCAAAATCTGTATTCATTTTGCTGTCTTTCTTGTTTTTTTCTTTGATTGCTGCTTATCAAAACTCATATAAAACAAATTTTCAATTTATAT
>NW_023144626.1:11025862-11043416 GCF_012932325.1 Thrips palmi | reverse complement strand
TTGCAAGGTGGGTCCGGTATGCGCCGCTAACGTCCGGATATCATAGGGTTTTCTTTAAGGTTAGTACTATAGTAAACTGACAGCTTTGCAATAAAGCCTTTTCCCAGAATCAAGCCAAGAGTCAGCAAAGACTATTTTTTTTGGAAAGATTAGCATCGGGTTTTTGTACTCATAGAATGTATTAATATATTTTCTAACTGTTATTGAGCAAAGCAAACAACTGAAAATATAGTGTCTGGAATATAAATGGAAATGCACTCAAAAAGGGTTTAAAAAGACCAAATCATTCTTGCAATTTCAAACACACTCCACTGACTAAAACTTTTCCCCTGTGGGGGGGGGGGGAGAGGGTGGACGGAGGGACGAAACGCGAAATAATTGTCACTTTCTTTTTCCCGTATTTCACTGAGTTGACTCTCCGGAGGGGTTTAAATCATTCTAAATATCGAAAAACTATGACCGTACTCACTTCTAAGCCCTTCTGCTCTTTAGTTTGTTTTATTTGCCAATGTTTTGACAGGTCCCGTTTTAAGAGTCGCGGCCGCAAGTATGAAAAATTGCTACGAGCTCCCAAAGCACTCCCAAACCTAACCACGCTAAAAACCTAATTCAAAAAGATGTTTTGAATATTTCAAACAATAGTAATCGTGAATATAAGATAAACCCCCCCTGGGGGAGATTTAGGAGCCTTCCGGTGCGAAATTTTGAAACTATTTGTGCGGTAGTTGCTGAAAAACGTGAGTGAGTTACGACACACAGACAGACAGACAGACAGACGACGACGACCAGCACTTTTTGGTACCCCCAAACACGGCGCTCGCTATCGCTCCCCAAAAAAGTGATTCCCGCACGGAAAAAATATCTTAGTTTTTACAGCTGAGCATTCGTTGTGACAGCTTATGTGTTAGCTGATATGGCGCCAGCTAATGTTCTCAGCTACCGCAGTCATTATCTTAGCTAAAAAACAAAACCCTCATTGCCGTGGCTAAAAATTTTAAATTAGCTAAGGCAGACAGTAGGAGGTTCAGCTATGAAAACCATGATGCTTTTGCTACCCCAACTGATAGTGTTTGCCATGAGACCACTCCCACGTTTACTGATCCAGCGTGGGTTCTTAGCTGAGACAACTAATGGGGGTTTGCTGCACGCGCAAAACATGCAGTCCCTCAAAGCTTTACTTCAACTGCGATCAAAGTTGCGAAGTATTTTTTTCGGCCCTCCACCCGGAGTGACATTGGGGCAGGCCATACGACACACACATGTGCTTCCGTGGCTCAGTGCCTCCGAGCACGGTTCTCAGCCAGTAGTCCCGGGTTCTATTCCCGTCTCAGTATTTTTCGGAGAGTAAAAAGTTTATTAGCGTTTGTAACTGAGGTATTAGCTAGCACAACAAAAGTGGTTGGCTGTCGCGACCAGCATGATTGCTGATGCTGCTAGAATATTTTTAGTTACCACGACTGCTGATTCTTGGCTGGCCCCATATCAGCCAATGCATTAGCTGTCACAACTAAGGGATTTTTTTCCGTGCGATCCAATGCGGCTTAGTTTTGATTTTTGATCTTAGAACGGAGAGGTCCGTTACTTTAAATCACCCTGTAGTACATGGAGGTGCCAGTGTCAAGTTACGCCACTCAGCTTCCGTCAAATTCAATGAAATTTGGTGTCTCAAGTTACCCCGCACAGTTACCATTTTCTATAAAATTCAGTATTACCCGATGAATGATGAGTTTCCCTCAAAACCAAAGCTGCATTTAGAATGTTGAAATAATAGGGTTGAAAGATACTATAGTCATTTGGGTCCCAGCGAGACGTGTTTTGAGTACCAAGGAAGACTTGTAACACTTCTCTAAAATTTGTAAATTTACTAAAATTGAAAAATCGTTATAGAACTGACCAGCTGGCCCTAACCCGCCATTCAAACGCTTAATCGTCTTTCCAAACAAGTATGAAGAAAAGTGCTAGGGCAGTTTTGACCTCCGAATGTACCGAGCCAGGTGGCAGCTCAAAAAAGGAGGAAAAGCAGAAGTGTCTCAAGTTACCCTTGCTGTCTCAAGTTACCCCGGTTTACGGTAATGGCGGAAATCCCCCTCCCGCTCATGTAAACCATGATGCACCTGCAGCAGCCCTTGTGCGACCCAGGCGGGATTTTCACCACCGGATTATTTTTTGGACGGTACTCCTGAATACCCTCCAAATCTGGTTACTCTAGCTCAACTCCTTCCTTGTACACAGACGCCAACAACAACTAAAAAACAACAACAACACACAGACACAAAAGGCAAATGCATAGGCCCTCACCCTATTTTTTGAATAGAAGGGCGGGCCAAAAAGTACGGGATTCCCTGTAAAAAAAAGTACGGTGTTGCCTGTAGAAAAAAGTACGGTATTGCCTGAAAAAAACGACGGTATTGCCTGTTAAAAAAAAGTACGGTGAAGTCTGGAGTAATCAGTACAGGATTTACCGTGATCTTTTCTCGCAGTGTCCACTCCAGTCTCTCGCCAAGTTTTGGCCAGATCTAAAAGTCTCGCCAAAATTTTGTCAGACAAAATAGTCTCGCCACAAAACGGTCAGACACAAAAGTCTCACCACGAGACTTTTGTGTCTGACCACGGCCCTAAGGACGTAACCGATCGGCTCATTACGGCTTTCAGGTGGCGGTCAGACACTAAAGTCTCACCGAGACTTTTGTGTCTGTCCGTTTTGAGGCGAGACTTTTTTGTCTGACCCAATTTTGACGAGACTTTCAGGTCTGACCAAAACTTGGCGAAACTTCATGTCTCGCCATATTTTGGCGTGAAGTCTTTCCATCCAATTTGCAGTGCAAGCTTGTGAACAAAGCTGTAGCTCTCCAGTGCTAGAACCCTCTGATGTGTCTCCGCGGAAATTTCTTCACTCAGAGTCCAACCAGAGGCGCTTACCTCACCGTTGGCTATCTCTTACAGGAGAGTGACGAGATCTTGGAAGCGGACGTAATCTCAAACTAAATTTTCGTTATTTCCCAGAAGAAACTGAGTGCAGGGGAAACCACAACAAATTAGGTACTTGAATGACGCGGAAGATCATTATGGTCTATATAGCATTACGTATCGGCACTGCAAAGTTTCAGAATGGTAAGGTCACTTCGCAGAGGTGCGCGCGTGACTTTAATTTTTATGGACTGCAGATTCATATTGCCTGAACTTACTTAATCCTTATGAGTAAAAGTTAAGTTTTTGGCCTGTCCCGTGTTTTTTTCTTTTTCATGTAAAAAAAGACCAAACCTGCGGAGGGACGGGAATGCGATGCATGCTGTCCGTCCGTGCGTCCGTCCGAGCACTTCCCGTGGTGCGGTCTCGATCAAATTTGGTATACAGCCTCCTCGGGCGACCCTTAGAACCGCCAGGTGGCAGCAAAGCCGGTTTTCAGACGGAGGCCGGGGGTTGCGTGGTGACGTTGGGTCTGCTGTGTGAGGCTGCCTAATCCAGCTCGCCGCGGGGTCAAACCGGGTCGAGGGAATGCTATGCACTCGGTCCTCGGTCACAAGGCTTCACTGCACTGATCACTCGTTACAACCTAACCGCAGCGTGTTCTACGGGTTCGTGAATGGTGAAGTAACGACACTCAGGTTGGTTGAGTACTCGGGCACACGCGGACTCTTTCGCGGCGGGGTATTCGGCAGAGAGAGCTCAGGTGTTTCCGTTTCCGGTACGGTGGTTGTAGAAGTAACTGGAGCTTCTCCCGAGTAGGGGCTGCGTGAGGGAGGCTCGTGCTTAATCACTGGACACCTAAGGTGAACGCGTCGGCCACAGCCGGGGGCAATCAGATTAGTAGGCAACCTACCCGCCAGTCGTGTTAGTTAGCTGGCATTTAACACGGGGTGACGCGGCCTATGTTTTCTACATAGGCACGCGCGCAGGCGCAGAGGGGGGCAAAGTGGGTTGCCCCCCCCCCCCCCCCCCCCCCAGGAGCTAAGGCTTGCTGAAAAAAATCGCGCATTTGCCCCAAGGGGAACTAACTCCAGCCAAATTTGTGCACCAAAATTCATAAAATATGTAAAATTCACTTAAATTTTTTGAAATTGAACGAAATTTGACCGAAATGCATCGGAATACGACTGAAAGTCTTTGAAATTCGACTGAAACTTGTCGAAATTTCACCGAAGTTCATTGGATTTGTACACTGAAATTTTACAGGGCCTTGTTCCCTGTAACTTACTAAATCCCAAAGTTGTTGGACGTTGGTTACGGTGAATCCTGCGCAATGTGTGCATTGCAGTAGAACTTTTTAGGAGATATATATTCTGGTTACACGAGGTTATTTCTGCCCTCCAAATTTACTGATAGTTAAAGACAAAGGAGTTTACTTGTGTAACTTAGACTCCTTAAAGAACAAAGATAGTCGCCCCTCTATGCGCTTTATTTTTATTAAAAGGAGTCATGAAGAGTTCGGTTCAGTGACCTCATTTTTTTCGACGGAATTCAGACCCTGACAATAGTGAAGTAAGGTTAAAATTTTCTTCCTTGCGAAATTTCTTTCGGATTGCCTAAAATTTGATCAAAATATTAGTCATGTAATGTTAAATATTCTTGGGCACCTTGAAAAATTAAAGAAGACTAGTCTAGAAAGCTGCTGCTTTCTCTCGATCCATTTGTGTAGTGCGTAATTTTGTAATTAAGATATCTAAGAAAATGAATATTTTTATTTATTTGACGGTTCAAGTTTTACAAGCAAAAGTTTTCTACATTTGGGGCTGTTCTCCGCACCTCACTAAGGAATTTACCCATTGAAAACTTAAATCAAATGTCCCCGGACAGGGTAGGAGCTGGACGTACCCCCTCCGGGACGTACACAAGGTGTCCGTTGTAATAAGATATTTTCAGCGCTGTTCTGAACACATGAGGTTTGTCCATCAGTTGTTTTTTTTTTTTTTTAAGAATAAATGGGGATCTAGTTAGAAATTAGGAGCAAGTCAATTTATTTCGCAGTCTTTGCTCTGAACTGGTCTACATAGATGTGTATTATTTTAAGTCTTCTGACAATGTTCCTCTTTTCCTAGAAAAAGACTTATCTGCTTAACACAAAAAAAATCAAAACAGTTACGAAAAAACTAATGATTGGCAGTATTTAATGAAGCGCCTCGTTTTGCAATCAACCCTATTGATTCAACACCTGTTATTTTGAGTTAAA
The DNA here is from genome assembly GCF_012932325.1 of Thrips palmi. Taxonomy (NCBI): domain Eukaryota; kingdom Metazoa; phylum Arthropoda; class Insecta; order Thysanoptera; family Thripidae; genus Thrips; species Thrips palmi. The sequence goes on along the minus strand of NW_023144626.1, from coordinate 11,038,249 downwards.
AGGGAACATTTCTTACACTTGGGAGCCCTTGGATGGGCACGAATTCAGAAAGCGTCCTAAGAGGGGATTTGTACTTGTACTGAACAAAGCAAAAACCAATACATTGCAACCACACTTGACCTAGTTCAGATAGTTCCTCCTTGGTTTGTCCGAATGTGCTGTTTGTGGTTGCTGCTCGTGCTGCACTTTTTCTTGCTGACTGAGAACTCGAAAGGCTCCTACCTAATGTGGGTTCTGAGATGCCTTCTGAGGTTTCCGGATTCACTGAAACTCTTCTTACAAACGGTGCACTCGTAAGGCTTCTCCCCGGTGTGGGTGCGAAGGTGCATTCTCAGACCTCCACTTTTCCTGAAACTCTTCTTGCAAACTGTGCACTCGTAAGGCTTCTCCCCGGTGTGGGTCCGTAGGTGCGTTCTAAGATCTCCACTTGTCCTGAAACTCTTCTTGCAAACGGTGCACTCGTAAGGCTTCTCCCCGGTGTGGGTCCGCAGGTGCGTTTTAAGATCTCCACTTTTCCTGAAACTCTTCTTGCAAACTGTGCACTCGAAAGGCTTCTCCCCGGTGTGGATCCGAAGGTGCACACGCAGACTCCCACTCTCAGAGAAACTCTTCATGCAAACTGTGCATTCGAATGGCTTGTCCTTTGTGTGGATCCGCAGGTGCGTTCTCAGACTTCCACTCACTGAAAACTTCTTCAGACAAACTGCGCACTCGAAACGCTTCTCTCCGGTGTGGGTCCGTAGGTGCGTTCTAAGATATCCACTTTTCCTGAAACTCTTCTTGCAAACTGTGCACTCGAAAGGCTTCTCCCCGGAGTGGGTCCGGAGGTGCAATTTTAGATTCCCACTTTGAGAGAACTTCTTCTGGCAAACTACGCACTCAAACGGCTTCACCTTGGTGTGGGTGCGAAGGTGCCTTGTTAGGTGACTCTTTGAGCAACTTCTCCTCGCAGAACGTGCACTCGAAAGGCTTCTCCCCGGTGTGGATCCGCAAGTGCGCCTGGAGGACACTCTTCAGTCGGAACTCCTTCTCGCAGACTGAACAGTGGAGCGCCTGCTGCCCTCCACGCCTTTTTCCCTGTTGAGCACGCGGCGCCGCTGACGCTGCCGCCTGCTCGCCGCACTGTGCAATCTCAAGGGCCATGATGCGCCTGGCAGGGAGGGCCTGCTGGAACACACACATCAATTAGTCTAACTTCAGGTTTGCCCACTGCAACTAGAGGACATAGACCATACCTTAGGTGCAGGCGAAGACCTCAAAATGCAGAGAGTAACGGTGCACACCGACTCGGGTCCTATTCTGCATGAAATAAATTTGGTAAAGGAGTAGACGCTGGTGAAATTCTTGGCTGCACAGATTCCCCAAACGGTGGACAATTGGTCCAGTTAGCAATAACAAGAACACTAAAAGTTGGGAATAGGAACGAATCCCTGGACCGGAAGTCAAAGAACAGAAGTTAGAAATAAAACCGCTTCTGCGCATGCACAAACGCCTACTTTAGGGTGGCCAAAAAAATAAATCGAAGTTCTTCCGATCGTCCAATTCCGCTCAGAAATCGATTCTAGACCGAAAAATTAATACCCCTTTTTTGGCGTTTTGTCCTGAGACGATTTTAAATACCGGCTCAAAAGCAAAAATGGTTTTTTACCCATTTAAAACCCTGTTTTCTCGTCAGCGATCCCTGTGACCAGCAGATGATTACTCTAGCTTTCACCTTCCCTGGCCTTATTGCAAGGTCTGAAGTTAGGAAGAGCCAGGTACTAGACACAACGGAACAGTTAGGCAGGATTTGACGGGGAAAATCCTTATATACCTTCTGGCAGAAAAAAAATCGAACGACCCGTCAAAACCTGCCTGGACCTGTTCGGTTGTGTCTAGGACGTGGCTCTTCTTAACCTCTGACCAGGGATAATAAGGCCAGGGAAGGTGAAAGAGTAATCATCTGCTGGTCACATGGATCGCTGACGAGAAAAAAGGTCGAAACGTGACTTAAAAATCGAAATTGGGCGATTACTGCATGTTTCAAGCAGAAACGGACCTTAAAACGCAGTCTGGCCAAAAAATGATGCAAATCTTTTTGCATGCTCTAAAAAACTGACCAAGGGTTTGAAGATCAGAGAAAAATTGCGGGCTCAGAGCTCGACAGGTTTTTCTTTATATTAAAAACAATACGAAATGCATGCCCCCAGATGGTAGGCAAATTGATTTGCACACCTCCATTTCACGTGGTCGGGTTATTTAGGGATAGGGTAAGATAAAAAAGTGGACAAGGGCCGATCTCAGCCGTCCGAAACAAGAAAAATATCTCAAAATAGTGAACATATGTTGTTTTTTGTTTGAGCGAAAATCGCTAGCAGAATACTGAAGACGAAGTCTGACAAAAAGTTGGTGAAAACGTAATTTGTTCGCCGTTGAAAACAGAAGATTTTGCCGTCTCGCTTTTGAAAATCCAATGAAAATTGCAATTTACATGACAATTTTGGCGTTTTAAATAGATAAAAACAATTTTGAGCTTTTGAGCCGGTAATCGTCTCAGGACAGATCGCAAAACATAGGGGTTTTTATTTTTCGGTCTAGAATCGATTTCTGAGCGGAATCGGACGATCGGAAAAACTTCGATTTTTTGGGCCACCCTCACGATTATTTCATTTGCGATGCAGAACGCACTTTCAGCGCGATATAAATTTCATCGCTCTTTTCTGTGATGATTATTGCAAAAAGGTGTGATGAGCTGCTGCATCGCAGAATTTTGCAATGATCATTGCAAAAAACTGTATTGAATGCAGATTTTGTGTTGCCATCATCGCATTTTTGTGCAATAATTCCTACTTTCATTGCAGAAATGTGCGATGATCATTGCAAAAATTTTGTGATACAAAAGTCATCGCATCTGGGGAGCAATGATTCGTGGGAATCACATTTTGGATATTATCATACGTTTTTGTGTTGAAAGTATCACAACTTGGATAACAGTGCTAGCCTACTTCCAGTCGAGGTGGGACGTCTGCGCAGCAGCGGCACTTTAATTCCTCGATCTACGGTCCAGGGATTCGTTACATACAAAACAAGAAGGAAAGACATCAAAGAATTGATATCACATGGGAGAGACTCGTTCGTAAAAAAGCTAGATTCATGTGTCAGTAGCTGATCGTTACATGAGTTGTCCTCTGACGATTTGTAATTTTGCCTTTTAACGAACGCTTCCGGTTGGTTCTCCTCTCAGGCAGGGAACATCGATGCATCGCGATATCTCGAGATATCGATTCTCATGCATAATCGAATTTACGCTAGAGTCCGTGAGTCCGTGCCAAAAACCTGCTTTTTCCATAAAACCCTCAGAAGGACACATTCTAGACACATTTTAGAAAGCAGTCAAGTGAAACTTATTGTTTCATCTCTCATCTGACAAGATGACACGACACAGCTTGCAGTTCTGAGACATGTATCATGGTTAGGGTCAAACAATGTTTCGTTAATACCAAATGTCCCAAAATTAGCCATAGTCACTTGCAAAAAACCCTCCTAGATTTTTGTTGACCAAAGATCCCGTGCCAATGTTGTTGTTCTTTGCGTTTCAGTGGCGTTCAACATCAAAAGATACAGACACGTGAAAAGAGGTTAGTTTCACATAATGCACTAAAAACGTCTCTCTTTTCTGTTCATTTTCTCAATATTTCTCATTGCAAGTAAAAAAAAACTTCATTTACGATCAAGCGACTGACACTCCATCTTTCATTTGACACCACTCTCATTTTCCCACATGCTGTGAGATCTGAGATGAAAGATGTCCCCCCAAAACTCATTTTTGAACACAATACTCGTTCTAGAGTTTTGTATGTTAATGAGTGGTGTGTAAAGAACGAGTAAAAAATACATGTAACACCAGGAAATCGCGCAACACAGGTTGACCCTTTCCCTCTATTATTTATCGGATGCGGGCCAGAAACATTTTAGGAGTTCTGCCTTCAAACAATTCAAAATTGTCTAACGGTGCAATCAACAAATACAAACACCGCATGCTGTTTTGATTTGAGATCACGACGATAAGCGCGCCGATATCTATGAGGGGACCGTGCCGAAGGCTGCCCAGCGCCGCTGGCCAAAAGCCAAGTGTTAAAACCAAATTTTTGAAAGGATTGTCGAAGCTGGTGCAGATTCTCAATGGCAAAGCCAATTACGACAAGCCACACGGTTTGCCGTCTACCCTGTTGAAGACGCCCCCACCCCCCTTTTCCCCCCAAAGTGGCGTAGCAATACGCTTGGCCCAGACCGCCCCGATGTAGCGTTACACAAAATTATTCATGAAAACAAAGCTTTAACCCTCTCACATTCTGAGTGTGACGCGTGACTTAACGCCGTCCTCTCATGTCCATACCGCAGCGTAACGCACTCGATCCCCCTGCCTCGAAGAGCGCACCGTAATAAAGGGACGTCCCCAAACAAACGCAACTGGCAAGACGAACTCAAATCCATGGCCACTTGTCCTGTTTCACCTTTGCAAGTTAGCCCAACGTAGATCGGAAATGCTTCACGCTCCTCGCCGACTTTCCTTCACGCTAATCCGGACGACCAGAAAGAAATCCTAAAGTCGTAAGCACATTTGACGGTGGATCGAGACGTTTACAGTGACCGGAAACAAGGGTGACCGGCGTATCTAGCGAACTGATTCCCTGGTGGAAATGCCTGCACAAACACTCACACTTAATGATTGTGTACAATTTTGTACGTGTAACTTGCACGATTATGTGCATGTAAGTTGAATTTGCATATTATTCGTACAAGTCCATAAATTTAAACAGATCTGGGCATAATTATGTGAAAAAAGAGGTTTCAAACTACGCATCAGCAAGTACAAAATTGTACTCAAACATTTAGCGTGCAGGCTTCCTCGGCGCCCCGTTGGCAGTGCAGCCTTACCGTCGCGCGGGTGCACCTTATCTCTTCCTCGCGTGCCAACTGCGACTTACCTTCGGGAAGTCCGCCTTGGGCAAGCCGACGAGGGACCGCTGGGAACACTGCGGCTGCGTTTCACGGCCCGAAGTGTGCCACGAACTCTGCAACGGAAGTGGAGAGAAATTGAAGAAGGGCAACGGATCCTGCGAATGCACCGTGTGGACATCCGGGAAGAGAGGACGCGCGGAAGGGAAACGCTCGCGGTTACGCAATTTCAGGATCAACACTCTGAAACGGTTTTAACCTTTTTCAGGCTACACAAGGATACATGAGTTTTCAAAAAGAAAACTCCGTGATTAACGAACTATGTCTCCGCATAAGAAGCTGTGTAGTTTGTCCCTGCTCAAAGTACTTCGTAAGGTTCTAATGCGTGCTGTTTACTTCCCGTCGATTCCGCTTCAGCACTTGTGAAATGCTCCACACAGTTGATCCATGAAGCGGACGAAGGGGATAGCTCAATTTTCATCATTTTTCAGGAGACACAAAAAACTGATTGCAGGGTAAACTTCATCCAATCAGATGAATGATGCAATTGCATTTTTGTCAAGAAAGCCTAAGAAATAACTGTGAAAATTTTCATAAGTCTAGTGTCACTCTGTAGACGATTTCTGTGATTTAAATCTTTACGTTGGAGTAGATTACGGAACCATGTTGGGTCTAGGACAACTCGTCCCGACCGACTCGTACCCGGCCTAATACGTCCCCGAGGAAATCCCGTCCCAACCCATGTTGATTCCCGTCCTAAGTCGCCCAAGTAATTATGTATTTTTAAACAATATTTTTATTGAATTTGGCTTTATTTTACGATGGGACCTATGAACAACTTAGTTCTCCCAAACAAGGCGGAATTTGGAGACAATTCAAGTGGAGCTGCGGTCCTTATACTATACCCAGGATTCAGCCGGCCCGAGATTCAATTTGTGTGGCCCTTTATGCATTTCGGAAATTTTCTATAGGATTTAAATGAGATTTTGCTGACTAGTACAACTTTAAACGCTGATTCTGATGTTGAAATGTGGTTAAAAAGTTAACGGCCAATTGTGAGAAATTTGCTGTCAAAATCGCCGATTCCATGGCAAAACTCGACTCGTGAAAGGAAAAAAAAGGGAGTGGGGGGAGACGAGCCGCACAGTGCGGCCGATCCCGAAAAACGCGGACATAAACGACTTTTTCAATTTTGAGCTACAATTGTTTCCATAGTGGGATTCGAAACTAGGATGATTCTTACGTCTAAAAACAGGGCGGACCAAAAGCCGAGCTTCTTTTTGGGTCTGTACAGCTACTCCAAAAGCTGAAATAGCACGTTCGAAATGAAAAATTTCTTTGACTGCAGGTAGACAAGATGCAAATTGACTTCGTGACTCCTAGGATTTCTTGAAATCGTATTTTTTTTAAAAGCTGCTGCTTTCTCTCGATTTATTTGTGTAGTACGTAATTTTGTAATAAAGATTCCTAAGAAAATGATTTTTATTTATTTGACAGTAAAAGTTTTACAAGCAAAAGTTTTCTACATTTGGGGCTGTTCTCAGCACCTCACTAAGGAATTTACCCATTGGAGACTTAAATCAAATATCGCTGAAAACAAGGTGTTCGTTGTAATAAGATATTTTCAGAGCTGTTCTGAACACATTTGGTTTGTCCATCAGTTGTTACTTTTTTTTTTTTTTTGGAGAATAACCGGGAAGCTAGTTAGAAATTAGAAGCAAGTCAATTTATTTCACAGCCTTTGCTCTGAACTGGTCTGCATAGATGTGTATTATTTCAAGTCTTCTGACAATGTTCCTCTTTTCCTAGAAAAAGACTTATCTGCTTAACACAATAAAATTTAAAACAGTTATTTAAAAAAACAACTAATGATTGGCAGTATTTAATGGAGCGCCTCGTTTTGCAATCAACCCTGTTGATTCAACACCTGTTATTTTTGAGTTATAAGGGAACATTTCTTACACTTGGGTGCCCTTGGATGGGGACGAATTCAGAAAGCGTCCTAAGAGGGGATTTGTACTTGTACTGAACAAAGCAAAAACCAATACATTGCAACCACACTTGACCTAATACAGATAGTTCCTCCTTGGTTTGTCCGGGTGTGCTGTTTTTGGTTGCTGCTCGTGCTGCACTTTTTCTTGCTGACTGAGAACTCAAAAGGCTCCTACCTAATGTGGGTTCTGAGATGCCTTCTGAGGTTTCCGGATTCACTGAAACTCTTCTTACAAACGGTGCACTCGAAAGGGTTCTCCCCGGTATGGGTCCGTAGGTGCGATCTAAGATTTCCACTTTTCCTGAAACTCTTCTTGCAAACTGTGCACTCGAAAGGCTTCTCCCCAGTGTGGATGCGAAGGTGCTCTCTCAAACTCGAACTTGCAGTGAATTTGTTCTTGCAAACTGTGCACTCGTAAGGCTTCTCCTCGGTGTGGGTCCGTAGGTGCCTTCTAAGATCTCCACTTGTCCTGAAACTCTTCTTGCAAACTGTGCACTCGAAAGGCTTCTCCCCGGTGTGGATCCGAAGGTGCGTTCTAAGATCTCCACTTTTCCTGAAACTCTTCTTGCAAACTGCGCACTCGAAAGGCTTCTCCCCGGTGTGGGTCCGTAGGTGCGTTCTAAGATCTCCACTTTTCCTGAAACCCTTCTTGCAAACTGTGCACTCGAAAGGGTTCTCCCCAGTGTGGATGCGAAGGTGCTCTCTCAAACTCGAACTTGCAGTGATTTTTTTCTTGCATACTGGGCACTCGTAAGGCTTCTCCCCGATGTGGGTCCGTTGGTGCGTTCTAAGATCTCTACTTGTCCTGAAACTCTTCTTGCAAACTGTGCATTCGAATGGCTTGTCCTTTGTGTGGATCCGCAGGTGCGTTCTCAGATTCGCACTCACTGAAAACTTCTTCAGACAAACTGCGCACTCGAAGGGCTTCTCCTCGGAGTGGGTCTGAAGGTGCAATTTTAGATTCCCACTTTGAGAGAACTTCTTCTGGCAAACTACGCACTCAAACGGCTTCACCTTGGTGTGGGTGCGAAGGTGCGTTGTAAGGTGACTCTTTTGAGCAAACTTCTCCTCGCAGAACGTGCACTCGAAAGGCTTCTCCCCGGTGTGGATTCGCAAGTGCGCCTGGAGGCCACTGTTGAATCGGAACTCCTTCTCGCAGACTGCACAGTGGAGCGCCTGCTGCCCTCCACGCTTTCCTCGTGGAGCACGCGGCGCCGCTGACGATGCCGCCTCCTCGCCGCACTGTGCACTCTCAAGGGCCATGATGCGCCTGGCAGGGAGGGCCTGCTGGAACACTCAGATCAATTAGTCTAACTTCAGGTTTGCCCACTGGAACTAGAGGAAATTGACCATACCTTAGGTGCAGGCGAAGACCTCAAAATGCTGAGAGTAACGGTGTACACCGACTCGGGTCTTATTCTGCAACAAAATGAAATAAATATGGTAAAGGAGTAGACGCTGGTGAAATTCTTCGCTGCACAGATTCCCCAAACGGTGGACAATTCGAGGGGTCCGCTTCATAAGATCTTATCTCGGCGTTCGCCCCAAGACACTTATCTTAAACGCCTGCAAATTTCACTCATTTTGGTCAGTCAGAATAAATACGACGGTAAGCGAAACATTTTTACATGCACTTATGGTTTCTTTGATCTTCCATCTTTAGATTTACTTGAACATGCATACTCACAAATTATATTGATGTATAGCTGTATCAAATGATCAATGTATCAATGATATGTGAAATTCACCTGCGTTTAAGATAAGATTGTCTTTGGGGGGGGGGGGCGCCCAGATAAAATCTTTGAGGACTGTGTGGTTGTGATGTGCAAGTACCACAACCACACAAGGACAGCGGTTCCCAACCATTTTCAGCCCGCGACCCCAAAATGGCTTCCAAAATTTTTCGCGACCCCAGGAACAAAATAACGCGACCCCACACGACCTCTTGTTTTTTGGCCCGTCCCGTTAATTTTTTGTAAAAAAAATGACGAAGGGACGGGCATATAGTATGATGCATGCTGTGCGTCCGTCCGTCCGTTCGTTCGTCCGAGGACTTCCCGTGGTCCGTTCTGGACCAAATTTGGTATGCAGCCTCCTTGGGTGATCCTAAGAAACGCCCGGTGGCAGCAAATCCGATCCGAGCCCCGGGGGCGCTGCTGCAGGTGCATCATGGTCTACATGGGGTCGAGGAGGATCTCGCAACGGATGCAGCTAGGAGGGCATGTAGGGTATTTTTTGGAATCGGGGCGACGAGAAAAAACCAATGCTGCCAGTTTCGAGCGAATCGGAGAAGTTCGGACCCGGGTTCAAATCCCAGCGGGGTATTTTTTGAACATTCTTTTTATTCGAGTTTTTGCATTGTTTCTGATGTTTTTGATGGTGCTGATGACGAAATAGACATTTATTTTGACCCCAGACTCAGGTTCAAATCCCGACGGGAAAATAGGTGAAGTTCGCACATTTCTAAATGTACGAGACGGGCCAAAGTTGCCGATGTGTATCGCTACTTTTCCTGTTATTTTTTTTTTTTTTTTTTTTTTTTGGGGGGGGGGATTTTCCGAAAATTAACTTTCAGATTGAATTTTGACCTAATTTAGAGGGTTTAAGTGCATTTAAAATAGAGGGCCGAAATTTGTAATAAGACATTTTAATTTTCAAATGACAGCTGCATTGCTGTGTTAATTTTGACACCCGAGCTTGGTACTCTTTTGTGCCGCCCGCGCGGGCCTTTTAAAAACATTGGCGTGGGCATTGGCGTGGGTATAGGCATACCACGCTTGACATTGGGGATTGCCTCCACTCGGGCCGCATGAACATACAGCATTGAGGATTCGCGGAAGGAAAGAAAATAGAACATGGTAGTCAACGAGCAATCCAGGCTCCATCGGTTGACTGGGGACGAGTTAATCCCCTCCGCAGGGTTTTACTTACACGAACCTGTATTCTATGCGTCGGCTTCCGCTTGGAAGCGCCAAAAAACACCAAACGCCCGTCGGTTTTTCCATATTTCCGCACTGGCGGTTTCCCCACAGACCGACCCTCAGGAGCCAACTCGCGACCCCACGCGACCCCGGCCACCCCACAAAATTTTTCCGCGACCCCGGGGTTGGGAACCACTCGGAACCACTGGAATAGGACCCCTCGAATTGGTCCAGTTAGCAATAACAAGAACACTAAGAGTTGGGTGTAGGAACGAATCCCTGGACCGGAAGTCAAAGAACAGAAGTTAGAAAAATAAAACCGCTTCTGCGAGAGGGTTAACCACTCGCGTAATACCCTGTACACAAAAACCGTGTATTACGCGAAATACACGTGATCGTAATACTATTTTTGGGTCAAATGTGCCAATTTTGGCATTTTAGGGCCGTAATACACCCGTAATTCAGCGTAATACCGAGTAGTCTGTACACGATTTCTTGAAGTGTTTACCCCCTCGCGCTTCTGCGCATGCACATACGCCTACTTTAGGGTGGCCAAAAAAAACGAAGTTTTTCCGATCGCCTAATTTCGCTCAGAAATCTATTCTAGACCGAAAAATAATGACCCCTTTTATGCGTTTTGACCTGAGACGATTTTACATACCGGCTCAAAAGCAAAAATGGTTTTTCCCCATTTAAAACCATGTTTTCTCGTCAGCGATCCCTGCGACCAGCAGATGATTACTCTAGCTTTCGCCTTCCCTGGCCTTATTGCAAGGTCTGAAGTTAGGAAGAGCCAGGTACTAGACACAACCGAACAGTTCCAGGCAGGATTTGACGGGGAAAATCCTTATATACCTTCTGGCAGAAAAAAATCGAACGACCCGTCAAATCCTGCCTTGACCTGAACGGTTGTGCCTAGGACCTCGCTCCTCCTCACTTCAGACCTTGCAATAAGGCCAGGGAAGGTGAAAGAGTCGAGGTGGGACGTCAGCGCAACAGCGGCACTTTCATTCCTCGATCTACGGTCCGGGGATTCGTTACATACAAAAAATATGATTCAACGAACGTTAATGAAAGCAGATGATACTCGTTTCGTTTCCTTCTACGGGGTAGTATGGGGTAGTAAAGAAAGTATCAGTTCATGCACATTCAAAACATGCATCCCCGCTGTAGCCGGGGAGGGATTGTGAATGTTGCGCGCAGGCCGTCGCGCGCGAGGAGGGGATGCCAGGGTGCCATAGTCAAATTCCGCGCGGGCTGCGCCGCAGGCACAGCCAGCCAGACGCACCATCCCGCCCCGGCAGTCAGGCCCCATTATATTGTTAGGTATTTGGACTATGGGGTAAAAGCTAGCTGACACCTTTATGTGTCTTGTTGTTGTTGTTGTAGTTGGCCCGTCCCGTTCATTTTTTGTAAAAAAAATGACGGAGGGACGGGCATATAGTATGATCCCGGCTGTGCGTCCGTTCGTTCGTTCGTTCGTTCGTTCGTTCGTTCGTTCCTCCGAGGACTTCCCGCGGTCCGATCTTGACCAAATTTGGTATGCAGCCTCCTTGGGTGACCCTAAGAACCGCCCGGTGGCAGCAAATCCGATCCGAGCCCCGGGGGCGCTCCTGCAGGTGCATCATGGTCTACATGGGGTCGAGGAGGATCTCGGCAACGGATGCAGCTAGAAGGGCATGTAGGGGTATTTTTGGAATCGGGGCGACGAGAAAAAACCAATGGTGCCATTTTCGAGCGAATCGGAGAAGTTCGGGCCCGGGTTCAAATCCCAGCGGGGTATTTTTTGAACATTCTTTTTATTTGCGTTTTTGCATTGTTTGAGTTTCTGATGTTTTTGGGGGTGCTGATGACGAAAACTACATTTATTTTAACCCCAGACTCAGGTTTAGTTCCCGTCAGGGTCAAACATTGCGAAATTTGTACGTTTCTTAATGTACGGGACGGGCCAAAGTTGCCGATGAATATCGCTACTTTTCCTGTTATTTTAGGTATGTTTTTAAGTAAAGGTATCATCTGCTAAAAAATAGACTGAACACCAGGATATCGCGCAACACAGGTTGACTCTTTCCCCCTATTATTTATCGGATGTGGGCCAAAAACATATTAGGAGTTCTGCCTTCACACAATTTGAGATTGCCTATCAACAAATGCAAACACCGCATGCTGTTTTGATTAGAGATCACGACGATAAGCGCGCCGATGTCTATCAGGGGACCCTGCCGAAGGCCGCTCAGCGCCGCTGGCCAAAAGCGAAGTGTAAAAACCAAATTCTTGAAAGGATTGTCGAAACTGGTGCAGGTTCGCAATGGCGAAGCCTATTACGACAAACCACGGTTTGCCGTCAACCCAGTTGAAGACGTCCCCCCTCCTCCGCCCATAGTTGCGAAGCATTACGCTGGCCCAGACCGCCCCGATGTAGCGTTGCACAAAATTATTCATGAAAGCACAGCTTTAACCCTCTCACATTCTGAGTGTTACGCGTGACTTAACGCCGCCCTCTCAGGTTCATACCGCAGCGTAACGCACTCGACA
>NW_023144626.1:11005296-11025362 GCF_012932325.1 Thrips palmi | reverse complement strand
ACTTTCGTCACTTTGTCACAAAAGGTCAAAATAAAAACATTCTTTTTACACTGCTCTGTAAAAGGGCACTGACCTGAAGAAGTTTCCCCCTCGAAAGGGGGAGGGGGGAGAGGGGAACGAAACACGTAAATCATTTTCACTGCCATTCTCCATATTTCGCTGTGTTGATACTCAAAAAGGGGTTTTAATCTTTTCTAGAATGGGGAAAAAACTATGGCCGATCTCTTTTCCCAAAACCCCTTCTGCTCGTTATTTTGTTTTTTTTTGCTTATTTGCTTCTGTCCCGTATTTGAGAGCCGCGGCCGCAGGTATGAGAAATTCGTGAGTGCTGAGTGCTGCCAACCTAACCATGCTAATAACCTGATTCAAAAGTATGTTTTGAATATTTTAAACGATACTAAACAACGATTTGAAACAAACTCGTGTTGGGGGGTACTAAGGTGACGTTAAATACGAAATCTTAAATCTATAGCCACTGCAGTTGCTGAGAATCGTTGGTGAGTACAAACTCACAGACAGACAGACAGACAGACAGACAGACAGACTCACGACCAGTCACTTTTCAGCGCGCCCAAACACGGCAAGGGCTTCGCTATCGCTCAGCCAATAAAGGTGACTTGGTGTTCATAAACTTGTATGATTTTCACAGTATTCCATAAGCAACAGGCATTCCACTGGGTATTCAAGAATTGACACAAAAAAAAGTCTTTGAGCACAAATTTGGGGAATATCTCAATTGAAATCACGCGGGGAACACGAATCCGGCGCCCGTTTGTTGATAGGACAGCCTTAAAAAGATGTTTGACTGTTTTCCAGTTTTTGTGGTAGTTTTTACTTTTCTTGGGGTTTTAGTGTTCAGCATCAATTTTCGCCAATCCGATGAGTGGATTTTATAGAAAAAGGACCAAACTATCATGTTCCCAAATTTTTAAAAATTGTGTACGCCGTGTGCAAGGGAGTGGCGCTGTAAAAATTGGAAAAACCCTCTTTTCTGGGTAGTTTTAGATCAGATAAGCCACCTTTCGCGTGACCATCTCCACCTCATATTAAGTCAAAATTTCTGTTGTAAGTAATGTCAAAGTTTGTGTGAAATTTCCCCGCTGTAGCTCCAGTTGTTTGGAAATGGCAGCCTTCAAAAGTCTTGCAATCACGTGAGGTAGAATTGGGGTAAATTTGAAGACCTGTCCCAGATCGGGTAATAAATGTGATAGATGAGTGATTCAAAGTTTTCAAGGCGTAATTTTGGACAAGGAATCCGATTTTGCCGGTACAAAGACCCTTGGTGTTCTCTAAATGTATGTTTTTAGCGAGGACCACCAAATAGCTTATTTCCGAATTCATTCAACCAAAACGGGGAGATGTTAGTAATGTGTATTAGTAAAGTAAGTAGTGCCACAAACTCCTTACAGGGTTGCCAGCGCCCAGGACTGTTGAAAATAGTAGAAAAGTGACTTAGGACTTTTGAAAATAGTGACAAAAAAGTGACGTCTTTTTGCTAAATAGTGACAATAAAGTGACCTTTTTAGGCTAAATTTTGCTATGACCTGTAGAAAACTATCGTTTTTGGGGCCTAATTGGAGCTAAAAATACAGGGTATGTGGGTGTAAGGACAAAAAAACCCGGGAAAAAAGGCGCGTGAAACAGACGCAATGGAATGGTTCTGTAAAGTTAACGGGAACTTTTAAACTCGAAAGAACAGTAAGAGAAGCATGAAAGCAAAAGCTTTAAAAACAAAACGGTGTTAGGATACATCTTTACTTAAAATATAAAACTGAACCAAATTCTCAAAAAATACAAATAAATCTGATTGGATAGACTGGTCTATCTCGCCCGCAATAGAAGCCGGCCGCCTCCTAATCCACTCGCCTGGCCGCGCGACGTGACTCAACCACAACGCGGGGTCATATGCAAAAGATCTTATCTGGGCGTTCCCCCCAAGAGAATATTATCTTAAACGCAGAAAAATTTCACTCATTTGTCATTTGATTTGGCTGCAAATCAATATGATTTGTGAAAAATTCACTTAAACCCTAAGATGAAAGATCTAAACAACTAAAAGTGCAAGTAGAAATGTATTCCGCTTACTCTCGTTTCCGTCCAGAACGATCGAACTGAGTGAAATGCACCTGCCTTAAGGATAAGATTCTCTTGGGGCGAACGCCCAGATAAGATGATTTGCATAGGACCCCTCGACAACAGTCACCGCCTTCCGACACAGCGCTGCCGCGCGGTTCGATACCTCGATAGACTTCACGAAACCGGCGGCGGGTGATTTGAACAGTGTTTTGAACCAAAGGCAAATTTACGCTTACAACGAAGTAAAATGGACATGATACCCTGCGCGAGCTCCAAAAAAGTGACAAAAGTGACAAAATTTTTAGAATAGTGGAAATAGTGAGGGCACTTTGGAAATAGTGAAAAATAGTGACAATAGTGAGTTGCTGGCAACCCTGACTCCTTAACTTCTTTTTAAAATTTAATGCAATATTTTATCATGAATGTTTTTTTTTTTTAATTTTATTTTATTGTAAAGACTAAAGGGGGAGACGTTGTATGTTTGAACTACTACACTAGCGCCATCTGGTGGCAAAACCTGTAAACCTGTCCACCCCTCTCTGTTAACCTCAGTCATCAGAAATCCATCAAAGAATTAAAATCACTGATATCTCTCTCTCAATTACGCTATGAAAGAACCATCAAATAGCAATCTACAATAAGGTTTATTTCAATTGAACACATTCATAAAGGATTGATTTCTTCTCTGAATCACGTGAACTTTCACGGGCTACTTTGGCGAAACGCAAAGTCTACAGCGTGCGCATCATATTTCTCACGAATGAGTTGATTTGGGGATCAGCCAAGTCAGCCAGGACACTCGCACTTGGCTTTTCTTTCCCGCACGATCCCCAGGAAACGACTCCGTATTGTACGTTGCCGATGAAGGCGGGGCCGCCAGAGTCACCCTGTAAGCAGAATATAGCAAAGCTGTTAAGAACTTTTCGCAACCTGCGATAACTCTACAAACTCAAGTGTGTACGTTCCATGCTTCACGTACACTTCACCTGGAGCCAACCTGGCATGTACACTCCACCGAAAATCAACCTTGGCATGTTCCCTCACGCTGGAGCATGCTTGGCAAGTACTCGCTAGGGTGAAATTCACAACAAAAAAAAAAAAACGAAGAAAAGAAACAACCTTGGAATTCGTCTCATATTGCCCCGTTTTGCGGTACAATCACATTTCCAAACAAGTATGAAAAAGTGCCTCTACAGTTTTCACATGACCCCCGAGGGGTCGGCAACTTCCCTTGGTCGTGTACGAGGGAGTATACGTATATTACCAGTAATATAGGTAATATATAGGTAATATATGTGTAATATAAAGTAATTCAAAGTAATATGGGGGTATATACAAAATTGTGGTAATATGCAACACTGCAAAAAAAATTCTGAAATTTAAGACATGAAAATGTCTTAAATTTAATAACATTTTGAAATGATATGAAAACTCAGAAAAGTTGGTGAAAAGTGCTATACTTTATTACATTTACCAAAACTAAAATGAAAAGTAATAAATAGTTGGTAAATTTCAAAACCACTTTTAAAACTTAGAAACAGGGTTGTCAAAATTAAGATTGCCTGCCAAAAGTAAAAATTGGTTTCTTAAAATCCACATGACTGATGACTTTTTATAACTAGATTTCTGAAACTAACTGATTGAAGTTAAAGTTGAACGCTTCAGTGATAGCTGTCACATTCAACGTAAACCGAAGGTTTAGTTTGATTACTTCACGCAAACTGTCGACAAGCCACTTCTCACACGGTATGGCACACAGTCAGCCGCTGGGTTCAAGGTCAGGTTTCACAGACCTGCCGCTAGGTGGCGCTTAGAGCGCCGTGTCCGTTCCCGAATAAGTATTTCCTATTTGTATTTCTAAAAGAACTTATTTTGGCAAATGATACCATCTGTTGCCTTAGTAAATGTCTTCTCTAGCCGCTAGCTCAAATTTTTTAACAAAATATTCCACTGGAGTTGAGTAAAACGCATAACCATGTTGCCACTCGCTGGCGTCTGCTGTCGGCCATTAGGTTAGATCCAGGCACCTCCTCCGCTGTGGCACAGTCGGAAGATGGAAGACATACAATTCTCAGATCTTCGTGCTCCGACTAATTTTTGACAGCCGTCTCGGTTAGGTGTCACGTTGTAAGATGCATTTCAGAATTCTGACATCCACACTCGAAATCGGACGTCGGTATAGAAGTTCTTTTCTCCCACTTTAGTCAATTAAGTTTATGAATTTTAATAAACCATGATCTATGAATTTTAAAAACTTGGTCATTAGTTTTAAGAGGAGAAAGTTTCTTACTTTTAATAGCAAAAAATCTTTGTAAACTGCTTCACAAACTAGTTTCTTAAAATTAAGATGGATTTTTTTTTGCAGTGAAGTAATATATGGTAATATATAGGTAATATATACGGGTAATATAGCCACCGCGTACGAAGTAATATATGAGTTGCCGACCCCTCGCCCCCGAATGTACCTCGCTAGGGACGCAGCTCCAAAAAGCGGAAGTGAATCAAGATACCCTTGCTGTCCGAAGTGACGCCGTTTTACGGTGTACTTACACTGCAGAACGCAGACTTGGGACCAGAAGTGATGCAGAACTCTTGAGCGTTGAAAGCATTGCCGAAATCCTTTTTGCACTGGGCTCGACTGATAACTTTGAAAGTGGCGCGCCGCAACTTCCTGGAGATTTCTTGGCGCTATCGAATGGAAACAGGTAAAAATTAGGTGATCGTAATAAAACTAAAACAAAAGTTTTGTAGGTTATCCTCGGGCCAGTTTGTGAGAATTTGTGGGCTTGACGAATCTACTAACCGGACAGACGAAGTACTATCCCTACAGTTATTATTCTTTTTACAATGACCCGTTAAATCGACGCGTCCTAATAGAATAATCTTAACTGCCAGAGTAGATTGAGTAGATCCAAGACAATCCTAACTGTCAGAACAGATCCAAGACAATCCTAACTTTTCGCGTCAATACAGAACTATCCTAACAGCACATCACGTGATAAGCGGTGTTTTCTTAAAGTCCATGACGCAAACATGCGTCATAAAATTACTCGCCGAAGGGCTTGTTACAAAGTTTCATCCTCATAAATTACGCGGCCATTTCTGATTTGCAGTGATAGTTCAAAGGGTTCGACATCCCACTAATTTTGGACGATGCAAAATGTATCTCCGAAAAAAAGGTCTTACACGAATGTATCACCGAAGAAATGGTCGTACACGCATGTATCATCGGAAAAAAAAGGTCATACACAAATACCGAAAAAAAAGGTGAGACATCAGCGAGATTGGCCCTTGTTTTCCTGGGGAAGTAGCGCCCTTTTTTCGGTGATACATTTGTGTACGACCCTTCACTACAAACCTAACTGTCTACTAAGTACACACTTACAAACGCATGCTTGCAAGTACACACGTACAAATGCATGCTTGCAAGTACACACTTACAAACGCATGCTTGACCCATGGAGTTATACGGCGTCAAGCATGCGTTTGTGTGTACTTGCAAGCATGCATTTGTAAGTGTGTACTAAGTAGACAGTTAGGTTTGTAGTGTAGGATTATTCTATTAGGACACGTCGAAATGCAGTGAGGTTAAAATGACATAAAATAGGCTGCCCCGTCCGAAGTTGCAACAATTGTTTACACACCCTGTAGATGCCCCACCCGGCAACTTCTATGTTCGCCCCGTCCTTGGGCTCTGCGCCTGCCGGCGTGATGGCGATGGTGGACGTCTTCTCGGAGGGCAAGACGGCCTCCTGCAGGCGAATGACAGCCACGTCGAAGTATCCGTACTCATCGTCCTTAGTGCGAATGATGGTGAACTTGGGGTGCACGCGGAAGGCTTTCGCTTTCACCACTCTGCCGTTCTTCCCCTGGGCGAGGTAATCTGAGGTGCCCACGAATATGCGGAGCTTCCCTACGTCTTTGGGGCTTCTGCAACGCAAAGTGAATATTTTTAGGACTGCGATGATTATGAGTACGAGCAGCTCCAACATGAGGCTTGTTTTGCGTTGCCAAAAGCGGTAAAAGTTAATGTACCAAGGTAATAACCGAAATTCGCGTCCGCTTGAATGACTAGGTTAAAAATCACAATATTTATCTTTTAAGGATCGGCCGAGGCTGTAAAGAAGCGATCGGAACGCCCAAATTTCGTGTTTTATTTGATCTTCTTTTCAGTTTACAGTTGTCTTAAACCGTTTGCCGATGACAAGCCAAATACCATGACCTCAAATTTGTGTCAGGAATTTTTCACTATTAGCGAGTGTCAACGCACGCTGGTGGACGCGAATTTTGATCCAACCTACAATATACTTTCAAACTATGACTACAAACGGTCTGCTACGTCTTCCGCACTCACTCAGAAAAAACTCTGCGAAGAACCGCTTTGTAACACAAAAAACTGAAGGCATTGTAAAATCTACGAAAAACTGCTTCGTATTATGAAGCAAAATCCTTCGTAATACGAAGCATTCCTTCATAATACGAAGCAATTCTACAATGCCTTCATTTTCTTTGTAGTTATGAAGCAAATGCTTCGTAGGTTTATAAGAGTGCATTATACGCGTCCAGCCGACACTCACTCCCACTCACTAAGATTTTAGCTGAACAACGCTTGTATGTAGTCAGTGGCATATAACCAGTGTAACGTGTAACCGCGTGTAACCAGTTTTCGACCACCATTGCTCCTAAGCTTGCAACTTACGGTACGCAGTGGCCGGCGGTAAGAACGTGTGTTGTCGAAATCAGAGTACCACCGCAGGTAGCCACATCTGTGGTTCCAACTGTTATAACTTGCACCTAGAACGCAAATGCAACATGCCGAAGAAGAAAGTGAATTTGATGTTGCCGCACTGTTCCAAGATTTCATCAAAATCGACGATGACGACATTTCCGTAATCTTCCTTACAAAAGATTCGTGGCATTGACAAATATTAGGTGGCCCCGGGAAAGATGTAACATAAGAAACCGAAGAGGGAGGGGCAGGGAGCACTTCTTAAGTTCTTCGTTCACAGGCCCAACAATTTTATCTGATATACTTCAAAAGGATAAGCCCCAAACAGGGCTTCTGCGCATGCGCAGACGTTCCTCCACCGCCCGGTGCGCATGCGCAGAGGCTGATTTTAGAGCTTACTTTCGTTTCAAAACTCATTGGAGTACCCTATGCATAATGCCGGAAAGGTGCTTCTACGAATATGCAGGTTCTAAATGAAAAGTTACATTTTGTTTTGAAAGCACAGTTCAAGAGGCTATCCTTTAGTTACGTTACGCACTCTTGGGCAATGTTATCACTGTGGCGGAAAGCTACGGAAAACTCTGTAAACAGCTTGTGGTAATTCTCCGTAGCCCCCTTGTCAGTATTCTCCGTAGGCTCTTACAGTATTTTCCGTAGGACCGCACAGTATTCTCAGTAGGACCTTACAGTGATCTCCGTAGGACTATACAGTCTTCCAGGTCCTACGGAGAATACTGTGCGGTCCTACGGAGAATGTTGATAAGAGGGCTACGGAGAATCCTGGCAAAAAAATTAACAGAATTTTCCGTACCTTTTTGCCACAGTGTACGCTGCATGACGCTGGACCAGAAGCCCCTACCCCCTCCGACACTATGACGTCGAGAAAAATTTCCCAGGTAAACACTTTTCTTCACCTGATCTACTGTTAGTACTGCTGTAATGTTGCTCTCAAATTCAATGAATTTATACGCTGGCTCGGACCCTCCATCCCCTTTATTCCGCAGCATTACCCTATCAGATACCCCCTCCCCCATGGTGCGTAACGTAATTAATAGACGGCCCCGTAGGGTTTCATCTTTTTAGTCTATTACCCCTTTTGATTTCGTTTCGGGTTACCATAAAGCGGGCGTCGTCCACATGAGTTGTTGTTCCGCCGATGATCTTGCTGTCAAGGAAAGGGTTGCTCACAGCGGCAGACGCCGAGGCTGCAAAAAAAGGTGGAAAAATGAGCTGCACCGAAGTTTTTATAGCCAAAAAACACATAAAAACGGCGAAAAATCGAGTTTTCCGCAGGCAGATCACTTCTGTCTTGAAGAAAGGGGGTCTGGGGGGCGGAGCCCTCCAGCCTCAACAAGTTAAAAAGTTCCAAGGGTCAAGATCGTGTTATCTGTAGATGAAGCAACTCTATCTATAATGAGGGGGGGTCTGGGGGGCGGGCCCCCCCAGAAAGAAACAAGTTAGAAGTAACCGACGACGGAGCGCCGCAGGCCAAGGTAGGTACGCCAGGCGCGGATTGGTGGAACAGGCAGCGAGACATCGCGAAGCCTGTTACGCCAAGACGCGGTCTGGCGTAAACCTACCTTGTCTAGTAATGTATTGAAATTACTGTTATCTTTACAAAGGTGTTATGATTGAAACAAGGTCAATATCAAGGTGATAGTTGGATTTGAAATCCCTTCTAAATTCTTAAGGGGTGGCATGAAAATAATCTCATGCGGTTTTATCAATGCATCCAATGAATTCATGGAAGTAAGGGCGTAAGAATGTAATGCCTTTAGATGAGCACTCTGCAAACTCAAGTGTGTGCCTGGCACACACTTGAGTTTGCAGAGCACACAAATTTGGCCCTAAAGTCCTAAACTGATTTGCGCCCTTTCCAATTTTGATGCGAGGAAACTATTTTACCAGCCCCTAAGACAAACACGGCCAGCAGCAGGTGCAACATGGCGTCAACTAACCACAATCTATCGTGAGGCCTGACTCAGCGGTACCGCGATTGATTCATCGTCGTGCTGCGACGATAATATTTAATAGTCACGATTTTGCCATGTGGCGCCGAAAAAAACACTCGTAAAAAGTACCTACGAAGCTTTTGCTTCGTAGTTATAACTTCAAAGAAAAATAAGGCATTTTAGAATTCCTTCTCATTGCGAAGTAATGCTTCGGAGGGGTTTGCTTCATAAGACAAAGCAATTCTTCGTAAAATTTGCGATGCCTCCTTTCTTTGAAGAAGCTGTGCTCAGTAGACTTTCTGTGAAGGCACTACAACAAGGATGGCGTTAAGGGGGGAGGCTCGCCATTAACACTAAAATTTTGGTTCAATGAAAAAAAATTCTTTTCTTTCCAGATTTTATTGAAGGAATGTGGGGTTTTCCATTGGAAAGATCACACTTTCAAGAACATTCTCTAAAGAAAAATAATTTTGGGCCACTTTAACAAGGCTCTAAAGGCATATCAAAAATACCTTGCAAAAAGACATAAATTCACTGCGCGCAAGGTTTTGAAGCTATCCGGCAACTTTTTCCAAATCCGTTCACTGTTAAAAAAATCTGAAAATTCAGACCACTTTTGTCAGACTTGGTGGTCTGCATCTATTTTTCAGACTTGTTTTAGACTGCTTGTATGAAAATTTTGCCTTCCGGTATGAAAATTGCGACTTGATCGTCTCAGAACCTGGATTCAGACCAGAGCAGTCTGAAAATTTAGATGGTTAAGTCTGAATATTCAGACCAACCCAAGATTTCGTTTGTCCGCTAGATGGCGCGCATGTTGTGGAACATACCTACTTCTGTTTAAAAGGCTTCGAATGTGAAAATATATTAGTTATGTTCCAAATTGACAGGACTTAATCGGCCATATGAGAACCATTCTCTGCTGCAAGATTTATCTCCGTAATATGGGTGGAAGTTGAACAATCCACATTTTAATTTACCTCTCGCGGGTGGCTCCGTGTCGCCATTTCCTTGGGTGCCACAGGCCGGCCTCTCGAGAGTCAGCGAAAAGGACAGAGAACCTTCCCCCTCATCACAATTTTTACTCAATGTTGTCCTCTCTGGAGGTTCACTCACACCTGAGATTCTTTCTATGTATGTCGTATGGAACATGTAACGAACCTTAAAGTTCACAATCTTCGTACAGGACTGCATTTTCAGACCACCAAACTCTTAAATGTTAGACTCTCGAGTTCTGAATTTTCAGACCATCTAAATGGTCTGAATTTTAAGACCTCAAGTCTGTTAATTGTTGGCTGAGCGATAGCGAAGCCCTTGCCGTGTTTGGGCGCTCCAAAAACCGACTGGTCGTGAGTCTGTCTGTCCGTCTGTGAGTCTGTAGCGTACACGCTCACGTTTCTCAGCAACTACATTACCAATTGTTCCCAAATTTCGTACTGAACATCTTCAAAGTGTCCCACAGGGGGAGTTTATCTTAGATCAACAATTATCATCGTTTGGAATATTCAAAACATCGTTTTGAACTAGGTTATTATCGTTGTTAGGTTGGTAGCAGTGTGTGGCTGACCAATTTCTCATACCGGCTGCCGCGCTTCCAAGCCGTCTGCAAGACGAGACGGCACTTTTGCAATTAAACAAACTAAAGAGCAAAGGGGTTCTCAAAAAGGTACTGAGATAGTTTTTTAACATTCTAGAATAATTGAATTCCCTCCGGAGAGTCAACAGAGAAAAGTACGAAAACTGAATGTGAGAATGGTTTGCGTGTTTCGTTCCCCTCTCCCCCTCCCCCGTCACAGGGGAATCTTTCTTCAGGTCAGTGCACTGTGGGTGTAGTTGTGGATTGTAAATAGAATGTTTTCTTTGCCTTTGTGTGCATCTACTGATTTTATTCTCTGTGATACTATCCTTATTTTTGAATCTCATAGTAAATCAAATCAGGTAAATGCACGAATAACTTCTGTTGAAATTAAAAGACATGTTAATTGTCTTGGTTTGTCTCGGGAAATGACATTCCATTGCAATGCTGCAAGCTAACATAAATATTCTAGTACCAACATCTATTGATTAAAAGAATCCATAAATAGATGTATTTAGTGCAATAAATAATCCATATATTTAGTGCTAGCGGTGGGTGACTTGGTAGTTGCATTTAATAAGACAATTCTATTCACTTCACCAAAGCTTGTGTCGGACAACTGGAACAAAGTATTGGTAATGGTTTAAAAGCTGGAAGATAAAATATGACAAGGCATGAATAAGGTAAATTATGGTGGCGTATTGAGCAACAACAAGTGGACTCTGCATTAGACTTCATGAGACGATTCACTGAATTTGACAAAACTTGTTCTCCGTCGAATGCTTCAGATCAGCCTGCCCTAAACTGAGTCACTTTATATAAACTATGGTTACATATTCCAATCTATATTGTTGAATTCACTGGTTTAAAATGAAAGAATGACAAAAGGCTACTCAAATATTACCAATAAATATGTGAATTCATTAGCTGGAAGAAAAAGATGTGTCGAATATTGAGGCAAGCAGACGAGTAGCTAATTAAGCAATTCAATGCTGGCAATGGAATGTTACTCGACTGAAGGAATCGCATTGGTGTGGCATCAGGGTATTGGTAACGACCAAGGGTGATCCATGAAGACCAACCCAGACCCATTCTTTACCAATTATTGATCAATTTTATATCAATATTTTTAATCGAATCTCATATTGATTCTTGGACTTTTTGGAGTGCTGATCATGAAAACCACTTCCATTTTTCTACTCCAGACTTATATTTTCATCTCAAATTAGGTCATTTCGGACCAAAATTTTCAGGTCGAGTTTTATATGGTTTCCTGCAGTGTTTGATGAGCTGAACTCAAAAATAACTTCCAAATTTTTCCCAGACTTACGCTTTACCAAATTTTGACCAAATTTGGACCCAAATTTTTGTATTGAGTTTGATGTTGATCCCAACAGTTTTTTGTGTGCTGATAACAAAAATCACCTCCATTTCGACTCCAGACTTATATTTTAATCCCAAATTAGGTCATTTTGGACCAAAATTTTCAAATCGAGTTTTATATTGTATCCTGCAGTTTTTGGTGCGCTGAACTCAAAAATGACTTCCAAATTTTTCCCAGACTCACGCATTACCGAATTTTGACCAATTTTGGACCAAAATTTTGGAATCGAGTTTGACGTTGATCCCAACAGTTTTTTGTGTGCAGATAACGAAAATCACTTCCATTCATACTCCAGACCTACATTTCACTCAATATGAGCCCACAAGCTGCACACTTCGTCTACTTAAGCAAAGTACGAAGTGCACAAATTCGCATCGCTCAGCCACACTACGCGCCCACACTAAACGGCGCGTACCCCTAGTAACTTCTTACCAATTTGGTCTGAATTTTCAGACTTTTTTTTAACAGTCTCGTGCGCATCTACGTATCACTTCTGCTGTCGACCTCATCCACCTTCAACCACCATGCCAGTGACACGAGCCCAACAACAACAAATGGACGCAGCTGAAGAAAGAAGACAGGCGGCCATTGAACAAGCCATGAGCTTCACCTACCTGGCTGCGACTCCAGACGTTTATCGCGCTTTTTCGCGGTTAACACCATACAAAACTTACGAACTCCTTCCTATTCCAAAGGGGAACCAATCGTTGAGCTGCGACCCAAGTTGAAAAAGTTGACGACAACCCAACAATGTTGGTTGGAAGTCCCGCCTGCCTGTTCCTGCCTTGGGAGAAGTGCTGTCGAGCACACGGACATCCCTCCTGGATTGCCCAGTGCCGACGACCCAGTTGCCATACCTTCCAGACGGATTGCTGCTGCGCAGATCAGAGATCACCTCCGAAATTACTTGGAAGATGTTATCAACACAGCATTTATCCACGCTGTTGTTGACAATCGGCGGTTTGTTACTGTCGAAGATGTAAAGTGCGCTCTAGAACCGGAAAAAAGTACGTTGCTAATTATGAAACCGGATGGTTCCGGTCCAATGTAATTTGAACATTCATACATATTTGCACGGTTTCAAAGATTAAGCGCCTCTCAGTCGCCCATCTCCCTTCGGGGAAATATCCTACCCCATGGGAACATGAGCGTGGATGCGACGTTGAGGGGATGTTGACTGCCCACGTCGAATCGACGTGTATCGTCGAGTCGACATCGAGCCTTAAGTGACGCGCGAGGCGGCGTGGATGGGACGTGGATTAGTTCATCGATCAGTATTCTTGTAAAATGTTCAACGTTTTCAATACAAAACTTTTTTTTTTTTTGCATTTGTTGTTTAGTCTGTGTTACATTTTTGTTACCTTCGCACCCGATGAATTGTTGGAGTGATGTTCTTTGTTCCCCGGGATTCGAACCCAGGACCAGTGCCTTACGGCACCGCAACGCTACCAACTGCGCCACGAAGCCAGCTGAGAGACAATACGAAGGCGGGCGATGTGCCTCGCGCTGCTCGCGCACATTGGTAGACCCGGGCTTTCTGCAACGTTCTAGCGGATTTTCTCCCCAAGCTGGGGAACAGTCTTGACTTGGAAGCGGTGCACGGCATTTTAACAGTTGTTTCCTATCCAATTAGTGTTTGCGGCTGAACATACGCAACGATTATACAATCCACAAACGATCGACGTGGATTAAACGTCGATCCGCAGCAACTCTTTCTTCGACTCAAAATCGACGTGGAGGCGATGTCGAATTATAGCGACGTTTATATCGCTGTAAAATCGACGTGGAATCGATGTCGATCTACAGCGTCTCTCATTCGCTGCAACATCGACGTGGAATCAACGTTGAATTCTTGCAGTAATTATTTCGCTGCGAAATCGACGAACGCTCTACGTCGATTTTGGGTGGAAAAAATCCATCCACCTAATCCACCTATTGCACGTGGATGCAACGTGGATATCACGTGGGTGTTCCCATGGGGTAAAACTGGGCAATTGGCGTTACAGATTGAACCTCTTGGTTCAACATATCTGGTTTCTAACTATTGTTATTGGCTGAGCGATAGCGAAGCCCGTTACTCCAGTGGGGTTAAAAAACTTTTTCTGTCTGCGTGCTCTGCAAACTCAACAGTGTACTCAGTACACTCTAGTTAGAGTGTGCTCATACTCAGATGAGTACACTCGAACTAGCGTGTACTCAGATGAGTACACTCTAACTAGCGTGTACTCAGATGAGTACACTCTAACTAGCGTGTACTCAGGAGTACACACTTTCAGCTGCATAAATTGCCGTGTACTCATCCGAGTACCCGCTAGGTAGAGTGTACTCATCCGAGTACACGCTAGTTAGAGTGTACTCATCAGAGTTCACGCAAGTTAGAGTGTACTCATGAGCACATTGTAACTAGAGTGTACTGAGTACACTGTTAAGTTTGCAGAGTGTGTATGTTCGTGTGCACTACTCCTCCTGAGCGGCTCGGCCGATCTGGCTGAGATTTTGCAGGCTTATTAGGTATGTTCGTGGCTCGGCACACGCGAAATTTCACTAACCTATCTCACGTGGTTCAGTTTTTAAAGCCGAAAAACACCTAAAAACGGCGAAAATTTGGCAGATCAATTCTGTCTTGAAGAAAGGGGGGTCTGGGGAGCGGAGCCCCCGAGCCTCGACAAGTTAAAATGCTACAAGGGTGAAGATCGTGTTATCTGTAGATGAAGCAACTCTATCTAGAATTAAGGGGAGTCTGGGGGCTGGAGCCCCCCAGCATGCAACAAGTAAGCGTGAAAATAACATATATTTATTGTATACGCGCAGAAAATCATTTTTCTGCCTCTTATTGAAACGCAGCGTGCACCCAAGGCATCAAATACTTATTGGCACGCAGAGCTGAACTAAGTCGTTCCACTCGGTATCGAGTCAAGCATGTCGTCCTGGTGGGTCGAGTGCCAGCATGCATGTCTGCCAAGTTTTCGGCTCGGGTTCAAAACCTCGCCTTAATATAATTTGTTTCTGCGGGTCTTTAATGAAAACTAGCGTTGTTTGAAC
This sequence comes from Thrips palmi, assembly GCF_012932325.1. Classification (NCBI taxonomy): domain Eukaryota; kingdom Metazoa; phylum Arthropoda; class Insecta; order Thysanoptera; family Thripidae; genus Thrips; species Thrips palmi. The sequence continues at coordinate 11,010,603 of NW_023144626.1, read as the reverse complement.
GCTGCGTGTCTACAATAAAAACTGGTGTTGTTTTCACGCAGCCTGCCTGCAAGGTTCTTTTTTGGCTGAGCGAAGGCGAGGCCAGTTAGTCTAGTGGGGTTGAAAAACTTTTCCTGTCTGCCTGTCTGTGTGTTTAAATGTTTTAATGAACTCTGTTTTTTTTTCAGCGAGGGGTCGCCCCCCTCTCCCAGAGAGGAAAGAGGTACTTCGGCGAAAGCCTAGACCGGAAGTCAGCGACAGAACGGGAGAAACAAAAGAGCATCGCGCGGCCGTGCTGAGCGGTGGTGGGGGTCGAAATCGGCGGAGTGGGGGTGAAGGCGGCGCGCGCATACTCCCCCCCTCTACCGATTCCGGCCCCCACCACCGCTCAGCACGGCCGCGCGATGCTCTTTTGTTTCTCCCGTTCTGTCGCTGACTTCCGGTCTAGGTTTCCTCCGAAGTACCCTATTCATCCAGGTGTATCCAGCATCCAGCACCATCACGCAGCTCATAACAGACACCCATGATCTTCTGCACCAGTTCACATGACGCCTTGTACACTATAGCGGAACAGATACCTTGGTGAAAGGCTCCATGGTGTCTGGTCTTGGTCCCGTGGCCGTGGCACAGGGCTTTGTGTCATTTGAAGGGTGCCTAAGAAGTATAACCGACGATGGACAAGCCATTGCCTGCCGAAGGCAGGCTAGCGCCGCAGGCCAAGGTAGGTACGCCAGGCGCGGATTGGAGGAACAGGCCGCGAGACATCGCGAAGCCTGTTACGGCAAGACGCGGTCTGGCTTTTAAAACTTCAAAAAAAAAATACTTGCGGTTGTTCAATTTGGAAACTAGAGGTTCAATTTATGGATCTTGCTTAGGTGTAACGCCAGAAAAAATTTCAAGTCAATACGTTAAATGGTTTGGCCTAAATCATGCGCGCAAGTCCCAAAATGTCGCAATGGAGTAAAATGGCTGTAAAGTTGGAACGGTCTAATCTAACCTGTAGAAAATAGTTTACAAAATGTTGTCCTCTGGCCGAATGGTATCGAAATTTGAAACCAATCAGCCACAGATTTAAAGGATTTAATGCAAAGAATTCAAAAATGTAAAAAACGAAAATCTGCTTTTTTGACGAAAAATGACGAGCCTTACCCTTCAGCTTCCCCACGTTGGGTAGTCGGAAGACCTGACGTCGTCCGATCTTAACCAAATACGGTGAATCGCCATCTATTAGTGTCTGGCGTGGAGTGACCCTCTAAAATGATTTTTCCCAATGTCCAATTCTTTCGTATAGAACGCAACTCACCATTTTTTGGTCATTTTTAATTAGTTGTCAAATTAAAAATTTCAAATTTAGCAATTTGTAACTTACTCAAACACTCTCAATCCCGGAATGAGACATCACGTTGAAACGAATGTGACAAAGTGTCACGTTCCTTTGAGCATTGTGTCACATTCGTTAGAATGTGAATAAGCTGATTTTTGGCTTATTAACCAAACGAATGTGACTCAACGCTCAAAGGAACGTGACACTTTGTCACATGCGTTTCAACGTGATGTCACGTTCCTGGAATGAGAGTGAACCATGTATCGTTAAGGTAACGTTATCTTGGCTCCTATTGGGCGTGGGTCTGTGCTCATTGAGAAGGGAAAGAAATTTTGCGTTGAACTGAGGCGAGTTAAGGTTACCAAGGAAATGACTCTAAAGTATTTTCTTCTCGCCGTTTCGAAGGCAAGATTTTTCGGGCGTGCATTGTATGCTGTGTCTGGAGTTTGTGTGCCAAGCATGCACTAGCTAGTGCATTCATGCCATGTACACGCTTCCTGATATAGACAACTCCCAATCCCTTCTGCACTAGATTTACCCATGCACGCTTTATGACTTGTAGCGTCCAAACTCCGAGTGTGACATCTCGACACAATTGTATCAGACTGTATTTGCTATCGTTTTTCAAGCTTTTCCTTTTGCTTTCTTCGTCATGAGAGGAAAGACCACCTCGGCCTATGCAAGCTGCCTTCAGAAATTGGAAGACCACGGCCTTAAGGTGGACAACGCCATAGACTGGGAGGATGCAGAAAGAAATGCATGGTAGAGAGTGTACCTTCGCATCAAACTGTTTCGCTGTGTCTGGCACTTTATAAGGGTAAGTTCACCTTTAATTTCGTTTAATAGCCTTACTCATAAAACATTAAGAAACCTCAACACTTTTCATTGGCTGAGCGATAGCGAAGCCTGTTACTCCAGTGGGGTTGAAAAGTTTTTTTCTGTCTGTCTGTCTGTCCGCACTACTCCTCCTGAACGGCTCGGCCGATCTCGGTGAGATTTTGCACACTCTTTAGGCATGTCCTTGGCTCGGCACACGCGAAATCTCACCATCGTAGCTCTACTGGTTCAGTTTTTATAGCCGAAAAACACCTAAAAAAAGCGAAAAATCGAGTTTTCTGCAGGCAGGATGCCTTCTGTCTTGAAAAAGGGGGGGGGGGGGGGGGCTGGGGGTCGAGCCCCCCACGAAACATCGCGAAGCCTGTTACGACAAGACGCGGTCTGGCGTAAACCCCACCTTATTATTTTTTCTTTACATGTCTTTACCTTAAATATTTAAATTTCATTTGTAAATAATTTAACTAACTACAAAGCAAATGGCCTTAACTTATTGGCAATTAGAAAAATTGAATTGGTCATACCATACTGATGAGGCTTGAAGCTTGTTGAGATTAATCACCAAAAATTATATCTTTCCCATTTCCTGTAGTGTCTTGAAAGGAAAGCGAAATCGCTGTGACTGAGGGCCGTATGGGAAATCTACCACAAGGTAGAGGAGAGCACAACAACCCTCATCCTCCATCTGTGCTGCCTCCTCCCTCGCCTTCCTGGGAATAAAATAAAGGACGGATATGGTGAAAGACTATCTCCAAGAAGTCACGCATGTCTCAGTCAAATTTAGGACAATGCAGTTCTTAGATTATGTCTATGGTGAATGGGTCAACCGACCTGACGTAGATGCTGTGTCAGTAGATGGTAGAGATATTGCAGCGGCTTCCGGACTGGAATCTATCAACAGGGCTGTGAATGCAGCCATTGATGACGCTCACCCCACTGTAAGTACCTCAGTATGTATGTTTTTGACGCTGCCAGTAACAGAAAATCAAATTTTGTTGTCAATTATTTGTTAGCTGAGCGATAGCGAAGCCCGTTACTCCAGTGGGGTTAAAAAACTTGTGCTGTCTGCGTGCGTGGGTCAGTACGTGCGTGCGTGTGTGTGTGTGTGTGCACTACTCCTGAACGGCTCGGCCAATCTGGCTGAGATTTTGTAGGGTCATTAGGTATGTCCTTGGCTCACATCACACCAAAATTCAGCTTTCTATCTCAAACCGTTTGGTCATTTAAGCAAAAAAAAAATAAAATTAAAAAGCGGCAGAAAAACGACAACTTCTATGGCACATCCAATTTTTTGTCCAGTTTCATGTCGTTTCCTAAATTTTAGACGGTGCTGATGACGAAAATAGAACCCTTTCGGACCCCCGACCCAAAGTTTAGTCCCATAAGTGTAGATTTTGATGAACAAATGCAATTTTTTTAGGGGATCGAGCCCAATTCTACGGTCTGTCTAGCAAAGCAGCCTGCCGAAGGCAGGCTAGCGCCGCAGGCCAAGGTAGGTGATACGCAAGTTGTCGAAACTGGCGCAGCATCGCGAAGCCTGTTACGACAAGACACGGTCCAGCGTACAGCTCCCTTTGTTATTGGCTGAGCGATAGCGAAGCCTGTTACTCGGGTGGGGTTGAAAAGTTTTGTCTGTCTGTGTTTTGTGTGTGTTTTACACTATTCCTCCTGAACGGCTCAGCCGATCTGGCTGAGATTTTGCAGGGTCGCTAGGCATGTCCTTGGCTCACCACACGCTAATTCAGCTTTCTATCTCAATTCATTTATTTAACACTCTAAAAAAAAATTATGAAATTTCATATCCAAAGGAGTCTAAAATTTCATTATCACGTTCTAAACCTCAATTTTCATAACCTGCGTATGAAATTTAAGATCGTGTAATGAATTTTAAGATTTGGGTTATGGATTTTAAGATTAACTGGTTATAAATTTTTGAACAGAGAAACTTATAACCCCGGGTTTCTTAAAATCTAGATTTTCGTTTTGAAAGTTTATAACGCTTGCCGATTTTAGAGCAAGGTTCTGAAATTTTTAACCGTTTAGTCCTGCTGCCTACTCCTTTATTCATGGTTAAATTAATAAATAGGTGAAGTTTTCATTTTTAACGGCATGTGTTAACAATTTTTGAACCGCTATGGTAGGAGTCCTAGGGGCGGTGAAAAGCGTACCTTTTATGCACTAACTGGAGCAAGCACGCTTTTGCTTGCGTATGCCTACTACTGTTTAGTGCATACATGCCATATGCACGGTATAACATGCATGAGTGCATGCTTGGCGGGCATGCGCTTGTTGGAGCGTACTTGCAGGCATGCTCCAGTTAATGCATGTCCAAAATTTGTGTGTAGTATTTCTCAAGAGGTTGCAAATCGCGTCCCTTGCAATGCCTGACCGGCCACCGTCCTCCGGGCGGAGCCGAGCCGAGCCGCAACGAGCCGAGCCAGCCGAGCCGGCCGAGCCGAGCCGAGCCGCCCCGAGCTGAGCCGTAGGGTGCCGAGCCGGCGCTGCCTCCACGGAAAATCACCGCTCGCCGGCCGGCCGGCCGGCCGAAGCTACCTGTGCCCGGCGAGGGGTCGCGTAATCCCTCGGCCGCACGGGATTTCGGCGACACTGCGTCACTTTTAGTGTGTCTTTGTCTCCAGTGCTGTGCACATCGTATCCAGTCCGCGTCCGCGTCGCCGCAAGTTCGCGTCATCAATTTTGTTTCGCTGTACCGTTAGTGCGCGTAGTGCGTAGAGTGCAGTTAAAGTGTCGCTTGTGGTGCCGAACAGCCACCACTCGTGTTCAAGAGTTACAAGCTATTTTGGCGACCCCCGGAAAATGGACGTGTTTTCGTCAAAAGTGGTGTTACTGAGTGCTGTTATTCTATCTTCTTAACTGCAGGGACGGGCGATGAACGTGCGGGTGGCGTATTATATCAATTCGCTTCTCCTCTTTCATCCTCGTCCCCAAAGTAGTTTCTGCGTGTCGACCGAGTTTCCCCAAAGTGCATCTGGACCTTGTACACTGCTGCCCCTGACTGTTTACAGCGCCCACTCAAGTTTTGCAGAAGTGCTGCACTACAATGCTTATTTCCGTTGGCTAGCTGCAATGATTTGCGATAATACTGAGTGTGAAAAGAAATCATATCTTTCTGAGATTTCATTATTTGTAACATTAAGAAAGGGGAAAAA
>NW_023144626.1:10987793-11004796 GCF_012932325.1 Thrips palmi | reverse complement strand
CACAAAACTACAACCTTCACACAGTTTCTTCAGTTCTGTAAAGTAGTCTTCGATGTCTTCACCAGTTCTTCTTAATCTTTGGCAAAAAAGGGAGTCTGTTTAGGAGGGGGTATGACTTTGGTTTGACTTTGTCGTCGATGGCTTTGATGAGTGCATCATAATCTTGCTTGATGGTTTCAGTGATGCTCCAATTTGATATAAGTTGCTTGGCTTCACGCCCAAATGTGGGCGAGCAACAGTCCGGCTCTTTGCTTCGTGTCAAGATCGCACATTCCCGTAGCTTGGAGATAGATTGCGAGATCATCCTTGTACTCGCTCCAGGATTCTTCCAGCTGACTGCCAATCTTGACAGGATCGGGTGGTGGGACTGCGTAAGCCATGTTTGATGATTGATAATGGACTTACTTTGACAATTTCGCTCCACGTGGTGTGCGAGGTTATGGGAAATAGATAGAGAAAAAAATTCCCGCCTCGCCGGCCTGCTTGAACCAGTCTCTTCTTGATGATTTCGATCGATGATACTTCTGGATGGGCTTGGATTTAAGCTGGGTCCGCTGATTACGTCCTCGACTGCGCCATGTTGTGTTGATAGGTTGGATTAATTAAAAGGCCAAGTTGATGGAGCTTCTTTACGGGTTTCAAGAAAACTGACTAGAGGGTACAGAGTTATAAGCAGGGCAGGAGATTGGGGTGTGAATAATACATATTAGTGTGAATAGGTGGAACAGTATGGGTAACCTTACAACAGGTACGAGGGCCTGAAAATTGACGGGTTGTAACCTACCCTAACCTAACGAGGAAAAGACAGATCTTATTCTAATCGCGGCAGATCTTATGCGCGACAGATCTTATTCTAACGCGACAGATCTTTATCTAACGCGCATGAAGTTCGTCATCGAAGGAACGGTTAGTCCTATGGTTAGTCGGCGTCGGCATATCCGACGTGACTCCGGACAGGAAGGACTGCAGGCGCAGGACCTAACGGAGTCGCGACAGATGTTACTCTATTCGCGACAGTGCCGCGCTCTGACGCCTTCGAATGCGAATCACCGTCCCGCCAGTGTCCATACGGTGGAAGTGTCAGTGTAGGTAATTACGCAAATTAAAATACTTATTCAAACTCATTTGCGCAGAAATCCGGGGAAGGCTGTAATATTGCACACTAAACTTCTTACGGATACATCCTATCTGTATTACAGACATTTTTGTGCAATTGCAATTACGGATAGATTTTGCTTGTAATACGGATGAAATCATCCGTATTACAAAGAGTTTTACGTCCGTAACATACAGACGAAAATATCCGTATGGTACGGACGTAAAACTCTTTGTAATACGGATGATTTCATCCGTATTACAAGCAAAATCTATCCGTAATTGCAATTGCACAAAAATGTCCGTAATACAGATAGGATGTATCCGTAAGAAGTTTAGTGTATTGTTGAAAAAGGAATTTTAAGATTAGCTTATGGGCCTTCCCAATTATTGCTGTGTTGACGACTTTACGTGGTACTGTATTCAAGCACTTAGTTCTTTTATTGAAAAAAAAAATGCTAATATCAGTACAGCAAACTGAGGAACAGAGGGATTGACGTACGGACCAGCGCAGCGTCGCGAAGCCTGTTACGATAAGACACGGTCCGTCGTACCCTTTCTTTGCATTGCATACCAAGCAATTTCCTGCACTGTCAGAAGATTCCGAAAAAAAAATGGAAAAATCATGGAGTTTTTCCGAAACTTCTGCTTGGAGCTCTCCATAAAGGGCTTTCTTCGAAAAGTTTCGGAATTTTGAACAAAAATGTATGCTTTACTATCACGAAATCACGAAAAAAAGGTTTGCAATCAGTTGAAAAATGAGGGAAGGTGAACCCCTACTTGTTTAGCTCAGTCTCCATAATATTACACACTAAACTTCTTACGGATTCATCTATCTGTATTACGGACATTTTTGTGCAATTGCAATTACGGATAGATTTTGCTTGTAATACGGATGAAATCATCCGTATTACAAAGAGTTTTACGTCCGTACCTTACGGATATTTTCGTCTATATGTTACGGACACGAAAACCTTTGTACTACGGATGAAATCATCCGTATTCCAAACAAAATCCATCCGTAATTACGCAAGCACAAAACCGTCCGTATTGCGGATACATGGTGTCCGTAAGGAGTCTTCAGTGTAGGGAAAAGCTGCAGGATATAAGTCAAATGAGCTCGAAGGAGATTGTCCCTTCTTTGCCATTTCAGACTAAAGAATGCTTCAGCAGAGTCCTCTTTAACATATCTGAGAAAAGACATGCATTTTACCTCCCATCAGGAACCAAGTAATGCTCCGAAGTACATCTGTTTAAGCCCTGAGAAAATCTCTCCGAAAAAAGATGGAAAATGAATGGAGTCTCCATGAACGTGATTAAGGGTTTTTCTCCATAAAATTTCGGAGCTAATTTCTAACAGTGTGGCTGGACCCTCTTACCTTCTTGTCGATGGGGCACTCATTGGTCGGCAGCTGCTTCAGGCACTGCAGGCAGTAAGTGTGCCCACACGGTAGGACCTTCGGGCAGCGGTCCGTCCAGTCGAAGACCTGCTTACACACGTCGCACTCCATCTGAAACATAAACAGGACAAATAAAAACACATTCTATACTTGAGAGGCAAGTATCTTCTGCCTTCCTTCATGAAAATGTCGGAATGCACAATTGACCGCACTCAAAGAATATTGTACGGTAATATTACCGCACTTCTTTATCTTCCGAACTGCACGCGTACGGCGACGCCGGGGTGCAACGAAATTCTCAAAATCGGAAAACTCTTAGTTAACCTTGACAAGATATTGTGTCAGACAGGGTGGCCACATGCCAGGACAAGACAGGGAAATTAAAAGAGGTGACCGGGAATCGTCCGGGAAAATCAAAATTGTCGGAGGCAGATTGAGCAGTGTGGGCGAGAAACTCATCTAAAGGCTGACATCGAACCGACAGAATCGAATTTTCCTGTATCAACTTCTAGGTCGCTTCGTCTAAAATTACTTGAAGTGTCGACAAGCAGAATTTCTATTCCATAATTTTCACTTCACTATTAAACTGGTCAGGGAAAGTTGGTTCCACGTCCCGGGAAAGTCAGGGACTTCGACTATCCAAAGTTTGTGGCCACTGTTGATGTTTTGGTCGTCGTAAATTAGACCACTGTTTAGACAATCCGAAAGGGCAATCAAAAGCTTTTAAGTCCTGCAAAAATCAGCTCGCAACATGTTGCGGTCCAGCTTTTCTCTAGGATGATTTCTTGTTCCATTAAACTAACGTCCGTACCGTTTTGATGGAACTGCTTCCGAAGCTGTTCACTCTTGACAACTTGCAAAGGGATAGCTCTTCGCAGGCAATGATTTGAGACGTACTGTTTTTTTACAACAAAATAAGGGGCAATCTATTGACCGCCCCTTTCAGTCCCCAGTGAAGAACTTAAGTAATCAATGATCAGGAACTAGATGCACGCCACCTAGCTGCCGCTGCTATGAACTTCGTCCTGACCTACGCTTGTGACTGATCTGCTCATAGGGTTCAGGTTTTGACTGTTCGCAGAACGGCCGCTAGGTGGCGCGCTGCTGGTACCGGAGTTTTTGTTGAATACTTCAATTCTTCAGCCGGCCACGACTGAAAGGGTCTATAGTGTACTTTCGTAGATCCTGAACCGGAAGCAAGCAGACGCCATATTGGCCGGAACTCCCCCCCCCCCCCCCGGAATTTTAAAATAAAGACGAGCTGTACAAATATTGCTCGCGAATCACATATGCATGGCAAATAAGTATCAAACGATTATTAAGGATAAGGTGTGGCCGATACGTTTGACGATCGTCTCTTTCCCATGTCAAGTTTAGACTTACTTCCGCCAACATGGCGTCTGAGAGCTTCCGGTTCAGGATCCACGAAAGTACCCTGATACGTTACGCAGTTTTGAGCACTTTTTGACCACCACCCCCTCCCAGCCTGACTGTACGCTAAATTTAACGTGGAAAACCTTTGAATATAATCTCATACACACTAAACTTCTTACGGATACATGCTATCTGTATTACGGACATTTTTGTGCAATTGCAATTACGGATAGATTTGCTTGTAATACGGGATGAAATCATCCGTATTACAAAGAGTTTTACGTCCGTACCATACGGATATTTTCGACTGTATGTTACGGACACGAAAACCTTTGTAATACGGATAAAATCATCCGTATTACAAACAAAATCCATCCGTAATTACGCTTGCACAAAACCGTCCGTATTGCGGATACATGGTGTCCGTAAGGAGTCTTGAGTGTATGTTTGAAGTGTTAAACGTAACGTTATACTGGCTCGAATGCCGGTACCCCCATGAACCGCAGCGTTGTGCACGCCAGAACCCCCTTCCCTTAAGAGCTCTACTAAAAAGCACTACCCTAAAAGTGGATGTCCCTGATCAACACAAAGCAAAGAGTGAAAACAACGTTTGTCTACGCTACAACGCTACACCTCATGATGCACAAATAATTTTCGCACTTTTGATTCCAATAAAGCATTCTAGTCGTCGCCGATCGAAGAACAAAAAGAACAACAAAATCGGAAGCCGGGCAGAAACGGAGTAGGTATCAAGCCCGGTTGCAACGAGAAATGTCGACAAATATTTTTATTTCCTGAGTCAAAAAGTGTTTGAAACAAACGAAAGTGCTTTTGAAGAAGTACGCTACAGAAAACTCAGAAACCAGTCCACTATAGCAGTCTGGGAGGTTATGTTGCCGGGCCAGTTCCGGCTTTGTTCTTCTTCTTGTTCTTCGATCGACGACGACTAGAATAGTCTAAAACGATGATCTTGGTAAGGAAGATGCTTGCACGTTTAGAATTCCTTATCTATCTTTTACTCGGTTCGATCCTGACTAAACTATCACTCGATAAGTTGACGTTCCGAGTCAGGACCGGCACACAACGGTCTTTACAGCCTTACAAAGAATGTTTTCAAACTTCCGGTCAGGAGACCCGGCTCACCTTGGCCGCCTCAGGGGACAAGTGTCGATCTACATTCACGTAATCGTTACACTTTCATTCCAGGAACGTGACATCACGTTGAAACGAACGTGACAAAGTGTCACGTTCGTTTGAGCATTGTGTCACGTTCGTTTGAATGTGAACGAGCTGATTTTCGGCCAATTCACACCCTAAACGAATGTGACACAATGCTCAAACGAACGTGACAGTTTGTCACGTTCGTTTCAACGTGATGTCACGTTCCTGGAATGAGAGTGTACCACTTCAGACTTGCTCGTTGATTTCCTGATCGCTTGCGTAACAGCTCACCGAACAACCCGTCGCACGCAACTACCTGTAGCCACCTCGAACTTATTTCTCGAAAACAGTGGTCCTTCACGTTTGACGGACTGCCTCTTGAGCTGGTGGAGGCAACCATGGCTGTCATTCTAGGAGAGTTTGTCATGTTCTGCCCCCTCCGCCACATCTTCTTATGTAATTGAAACTGTCACTGGTACCTCTTGTTAGAGTTCTTCTTACTTCCGTCTGATTGGGTAGGAATACTCTAATCAACAGAAAACTGAGTGCGGAAGAGATGAGCACCGGAACCAGTTACCAAAATCGTCATAATCTGAATTTTTGGGGGGTTGAATTATGAAACGACACTCTAATTAATTTTAGCCAATTATGAAACCCGAAACAACGTGTAGTGGTAAACATAACGACTCCTAAGGACTGTTTCCGGCTTTTGTTCTTCTTTCCTTCACTCGCCCCCCTCTTTGTGGCGGTGTGTACACAGTAAAAACTCTACGAAGAATCGCTTCGCAATACGGAGTAAATGAAGGCATTGTAAAATCTACGAAGAAATGCTTCGTATCATGAAGCAAAACACTCTCATTCCAGGAACGTGACATCACGTTGAAATTCGTTTGAGCATTGTGTCACGTTCGTTTGAATGTGAACGAACTGATTTTCGGCCAATTCACACCCTAAACGAATGTGACACAATGCTCAAACGAACGTGACAGTTTGTCACGTTCGTTTCAACGTGATGTCACGTTCCTGAATGAGAGTGAATCCTTAGTATACGAAGCATTTCTTCGTAATACGAAGCAATTCTACCACGCCTTCATTTTCTTTGTAGTTTTGTAGCATATCCTTCGTAGGCTTTTAAGAGTGTAGACTCTCTGCGTGTTCGTGTTGCGACAGCTGAAGTCATCTGCCTCTTCCGTTCTAGCTCTGGCGCTGCGATTGACAGCGTTCTCCTACATCCCTCCTTTCTCTCCGGGACGGACGCTTCTTGGTGTCTACTGAACGCAGCAGCTACCATACGGCCGGGAGTTTCTTCACCCTGAAGGTATGACATTCGTCTCAAACCAAGTCCTGCGTAACATACTTGTCTTTCAGCCGTTCCCGCCCAGTTTACCTAAGCTGCTTTTCCAAATGTGTATTTTTCCTTCAGACAATCTCCCCTAAAGCAAATTTTCCTAATCAGTTTTGAACTCATTTGGGGCATTGCGTAGGAGCCACCGGAAGCGAAGGTCGCACTCTCATTCCAGGAACGTGACATCACGTTGAAACGAAGGTGACAAAATGTCACGTTCGTTTGAGCTTTGTGTCACGTTCGTCTGATTGTGAACAAGCTGATTTTTGGACAATTCACACCCAATGAATGGTACACAATGCTCAAACGAACGTGACTTTTGTCACATTTCGTCTCGTTTGTTTGAGAAGGAGAGTGAAACCGGATCAGGGAAATGGAGCAGACAGTGAGTAGCGAGCCCAGTTAAACGCTGAAACGTCGATAATATATGCTTCTTTCTGTTTTTCAAAAGTTTGAGTTAATGTGAAGCGCTTTTGGTTTTCGATTTTTGTGATTCTTTGCTCTTCACTAGCTTTTTATTTGTGCGTTAAGTGGCTATGCCAACTTCACGGAGGTGGTTCGAATCGCTGCGTATTCTGTAAGGAATTAGTTATGAATTTACGTGGCACTTCGGTCAAAAATGTTGTCAAAGGTTCCTTTGTAAATTCACGGATTGTAGAACGGGGTAATATGGGACATGAACAAAAATCTAGACTAAACGCAATTTTTTCAGTTTTTGTCGCGCTGCTCTCCAGCGGTCGCCTGGAAGACCATGATGTAGGAGGCCTTGGCTGCTCACAGGAAACGCATACCCTTATAGTTTCATGTGATGGGTTAAACCAGAGTACAACTTACTACTTTCGTTTATACATATTTCAGCCATCTTAAGTGTCACCCATTTTTCTTCCCTCCAGTTTTTATATCTTCTTCACGAAAGTCCCCAATCATCTTTTAAAGGAATGTAAGGTACTTACAAAGCTCCAAACCTGCCTAGAAGAGCCTATGTACCATACTTCTTTACCATTTTCCTTGTCCCACATTACCCCACATTGCAGGGAAATACGGGACGACGGGACGACAGTCCGAGGGTTATTGAGGGTTTCATGCATCTATAAATCCTAGATTTGGTGGCAGTGCAGCCAAAGAGTCAATGAACAAGTGATAACCAACTCAGCTCCTCAAGTTGAAATTAAAAGGGTAAAAAGGGTGAAAGTGGCATAAAACCCTCGAAATTTGTCTCATCTCCGCACTCTTAAAACCTTACGAAGTATTTTGAGCATACATATAACAAACTAAAATACTTTGTTATACGAAGAAATAGTTCGTAAATTACGAAGTATTTTCTTTGTAAGCTTACGTATGCTCAAAATACTTTGTTATACAAACTACTTTTCTTTGTAAGGCCCAAAATAGTTTGTAAGGTTTTCTCAGTGCGTTCTACGGTATTATTTGTTAACACGAAGAATCTTTGGAAACTCTACAAACTCAAGTGTGTACATGGTACACTCCACCTGGAGTGTACATGCATGTACATTTCACCCTGGAGTGTACTTGGCATGTACACTTCACCCTGGAGTGTACTTGGCATGTACACTTCACCCTGAAGTGTACTTGGCATGTACACTCCAGGTTGGCGTGTACTTGCCAAGTCCATGCCAGGTGGCTCATACCTGCAGCAGGAGCCAGCAACAGTGTACCTGAAGGTACACGCCACGTGGAGTGTACATGCCAAGTACACTTCAGGTTGAAGTGTACATGCATGTACACTCCAGGTGGAGTGTACCATGTACACAGTTGAGTTTGTAGAGAAGGCTTCCGTGAGTTTCCGCCGAATGTCGACGGACTTACAACGAATCTCTGTAAGATACCCAGTATCTTCGTAAATTATCAAAACTTCTCGAGATTTTATAAACATACCTGAAAAGTTTGGCTTCTTGCTACCTTTCAGGCTTTTTTTAAACCAAAATGTATTTTGTTGTTGCAGATGGATTGCGACGTGTGCATGCAGACTTTCAACGATGCAGAACATCGCCCCAAGTTCCTTCCCTGCGGCCACACGTACTGCCTGTCTTGCCTGATGCAGCTGCCGGCCAAGCAGTGCCCCGTCGACCAGAAGGTGAGGCCGAGCCGGACATTGCCTGGAACCCGCGATTCCTTACGAAGATTATATCGGCCAACCTTTCAGCCTCCCTGCACCACAAGGCCCATCAGAGTCAGGCGCGGATTCTGCATTTACATTTAAGGAGATAATAGGGGGCAGGGGAAGTACACTGGTTTTCCAAGTGTAATAGTGAACTAATTTAAAAAGCAATAACATTTTTATTGCATTAGTAGCCTCATGAAAAATTTATTGCATTATAAGTGCAATAAATATTGTATTGCATCAGCGCATTTATCGCTTTATTAGCGTAGTAATGATTTTATCACACAAAAACGGTGATAATGTAGGCCCAGACCAGCCAAAACATAAGAGACTTATTGCATCTTAATGCGATAATTTTATAGTGCTGCCACAGATGCGTTAATTTGAAGGAGTCACATTCGCCTTTTTATTACAGCAAATTGTATGAAACTTATCACATCAGAAATATCAGCGTAGCACCGTACTGCACTAGTCGAGGGGATTTTCACTCGCGTTCACAGTTAATGTACTGAACAATTAATTTTGTACGAGACCACTGGTATTTCTAATGTGATAAGTTTCATACAATTTGCTGCGATAAAAAGGCAAGTGTGATTTCTTCAAATTATCGCATCTGTGGCAGCAATAAAATAACAGGAAAAGTAGCGATTTACATCGGCAACTTTGGCCCGTCCCGTACAGTAAGATACGTACGAATTTCGCCCATGTTTGACCCTGACGGAATTAAACCTGAGTCTGGGGTTAAAATAATGTCGTTTTCGTCATCAGCACCCTCAAAAACGTCAGAAACAATGCAAAAACTCGAATAAAAGAATGTTCAAAAAATACCCCGCTGGGATTTGAACCCGGGTCCGAACTTCTCCGATTCTCTCGAAACTGGCACCATTGGTTTTTTCTCGTCGCCCCGATTCCAAAAATACCCCTACATGCCCTGCTAGCTGTATCCGTTGCCGAGATCCTTCTCGACCCCATGTAGACCATGATGCCACTGCAGCAGCGTCCCCGGGCTCGGATCGGATTTGCTGCCACCGGGCGGTTCTTAGGGTCACCCAAGGAGGCTGCATACCAAATTTGGCCAAGATCGGACCACGGAAGTCCTCGACGAACGGGCGGACGGACGGACGGACGGACGGACGACGACGGACGCACAGCAGGGATCATACTATATGCCCGTCCCTCCGTCATTTTTTTTACAAAAAATGAACGGGACGGGCCAAAAATCATCGCATTAAAAATGCAATAAGTCCCTTAGGTTTTGGCCGATCTGGGCCCAGATTATCACAGTTTTGGTGCCATAAAATGATAACTACGCTAATAATGCGATAAATGCGCCAATGCAATACAATAATTATTGCACTTATAATGCAATAACTTTTTCATGGCGCTACTAATGCAATAAAAATGTTATTGCGTTTTAAATTAGTTCATTTTTACACTTAAAAAATCAGTGACATCATAGTTTGTTGTGCACACGAACTTTGCGTAAAATTTTTGTACGATAAACTGCCCATATATCCCCATTTTTGTGCAAAGTTTTGTACCAACTTATACGTATAAAAAGTTCATGTGCACAAAACACTGTGATGTCTCGTCCAAAATTTGTGCAAAACATTTAGGGTGAGTTGCCGAATAGTCGAAATTCTCGGAATTTTACCCATTTCTGTGTTGTTTTGGGACATATTTGTTTAACTCGCCCCGGCGTAATAGAGCCTATTCGATGTATTAGTCGGTTCCTATGATTTCCCGAGTGCACCCCTCGGTCTTAGTAGTCCTTGTACCGGCCTTCTCGGCGGCCTGCCAGCGGGGGAAAAGAAATTCTACGAAGAAGTTTCGAATTTTCTCATCCAGTTAATGTGCAAAGATCAGTAAAATTCATTTCCGTGTTCGGAAAATTGTCATCAAAAGTGCTTGAATATTTCCAAATTTTTTGCAACAGTGAGGGGGAGAGAGGAAAACACTCCAATGGTAATTCTTCTTCCATTCTTCTTCCATTCTCCTTCGGTCCGCAGGTGTTCCAGTTGGACAATTTGATCGACAACTACAAGTTGCTCAACGCGCCGCTCAAGTAAGTCTCAGTGTCAAATGGATGTGATGACTTGACCCGCAGGCGCACTCATGGGGCTTTCCGTGCACGCTAATCCAAAAGCGTACATTGCTTAATGAACTGGAGCACATATTTAGTGTTAAAGGGATAGGGAGTTGTCTGCAGCAGGAAGCGTGTATGCACTAGTAACACTGCAAGAAAAAGTGTAGATAGTACAACAAAGGTACAACAGAAACTTTACAGTAAAAGTACGACAGGGACTGTAGAAAGTACGAGAATTGTACAAACCACAACGAGCCCTGCACTGCACAGCACTCTTCATGCCAGTTCCATTGTACTTCGTACAACAATTGTTGTACTTGAAAAGTACACTAAATTCCTGATAAAAAAAATTTGCTAGAAATTTGTGTACTTTTGTTGTGGTTATTTCCTGCAGTAAAGTGCATGCTTCGCAGGCATGCGCTAGCTAGAGTATGCTTGCAGGCATGCTCCAGGCAGAGCATGCAATGTACGCTTCTGGATTTGTAGAGCAAGTGCGAGATGGTCAAAGCGACGAGAACGACTCTCCGAATCATTCTGCAGCGTTGTCTACGTTAACAATGCACTGTCTGTCTCCAGGCCCCCACGCTTCTGGTGCATCCCCTGCGAGAAGGCCGCGACCGAGGAATGCCTGGACTCGCACACTGTGCACAGCCTCAAGCTGCAGCGCACCAAGGCGTCAGGGCCGCTCCTGGAGGCGCTCCGGCAGGGCGAGGCGGGCTTGTTGGGGCTGGCCGGGGTCCTGGACAAGGCGGCCGTGGCCAGGCAGGCGGACGACTGCGGCGACTGGCTGGAGAGGCACCATGTTGACCTGGTCGCAGCGAGGAACCGCCTGGAGGACGCGCTGGAGGCGGACACGGCGGCATGGGAGCAGGCCCATCGGACCGTGTTGCAGATCGGTAAGGCTTGTCGGTGAAAGTGAACAACTTAAATTTTGCAATACTCTGTGGCAAAAAGCTACGGAAAGTTTTGTAAACAGCTTGTAGTAATTTTCTGTAGCCCCCTTGTCAACATTCTCCGTAGGCTCTTACATTATTGTCCGTAGTACCGTACAGTCCTCTCCGTACACTGGTAAAGCGTAGTTGTACGCTTGATTCAAGCATACAACTAGGCTTGAAGACTTAACGCTTGACGTCAAGCGTAGAGAAGAAATTCTCCCACGCATTTAGATAGGCGGGAGCACTGCCAGAAAAGATCACGGTAAATCCTGTACTGATTACTCCAGACCTCACCGTACTTTTTTAAACAGGCAATTCCGTCGTTCTTTCACAGGCAATCCCGTACTTTTTATTACAGGAAACACCGTACTTTTTTTTCAGGGAATTCCGTACTTTTTTACCCGGCAATCCCGTACTTTTAATACCTATCAAAAACTGCCATAATTTTGTTTAGTCCGTTGACCCTCTTTTTCCAAGTTCCTGATGTACCCAACTGCTGACGTCGGGCTCCTGGACCCCCCTTCCGACCACTCGTTGGAAAGGTCTTGACGAGACCTATCGAAAGGTGCAATAAAATTTTTCAGTCGGTCGACCCCCTTTTTGCAAGATCCTGATCCCTTGCTAAAAGGAAAATATATGGAAAATATGTGTCAATATATGACTGCATATATGTTTCATGCATTGTCAATATAATTGTATCTTGCTCAATATATTGCAAATTATCTTGCGCAATACGTGGTTTATATATGGGGGTATATCTTGATGCCCGTTAATATATAATGCATATATTTCCCCATATAACATTATCTTCGAGAAATGTACGCTTCAATATCTGACACGGTGCCCGTCGTGGGATGGGGCAGGGTGAGGAGGGCAGACTTTTCAAGTAACTTTTCTTAAAATCTTGGCATTGGATGTTGAAAGGCGGCTAAAAGTTCATCTAGGCGACCACAATTGGTGTCCTCGCAAGGCGAAGTTTACATTCTTTTATAATAGTACAGGAAGTCTCTGAGTCATCAGACTCCATAGTGTATTCACACTATATATTGCCTACATATAGAGCAATGTATGAAATTTATATATTTGCCACATATTTTTTATATCGGAAAAGTATCTTGCTAAATTATCTTTTCCACATATGGCGTCAATACATGTTGGGCCATATATTTTGTCCATTTAGTGCCCATATATTTTCCATTTTGCAAGGGATGTGGACAATTCTTGAAAGCGGCCTTTGTTGGGACCAGATCTGGTCCTTCCTACGGCATGGACTGTACGGAAGAACGGTAACTAATGTTTAAAGACTACGGAATATTTTGTAAAACAAGTACGGTAAATACTGTAGACTGTACGGTGGATACTGGTTTATGAAGTACGGTAAAGTTTGGCAAAAAATATCCAGGATTTACCGTCATTTTTTCTCAAGGCAAAATGGAAAGCTTGAAGCCGAGTGTAGTTCATGCCTATGCTTAGCCTGGAGTTACACGGTGCCAAGCATACGTTTTTCAGTGTGTAACTTGCCCAGCATGCGTTTGAGTACTTATTGGCGTCTCACAACTTCCGTGTCCCGCAGAATTGCCCAAGACGGCGGTCCAGCTGGCGGCCGACCTGTCCAGCCCCTCTTCCTCGTGCTCTGTGACGGTGCGGCGCGCTGCTGGGGGGCCAGTGGCGTGGACCGGCGAGGTGCGGCCCGCGGAGGACGCGGCGGCCAGGCTGCTGCTGTGCCAACTGGTCTGCAGAGGGGGGCTGCGCGCGCCGGAGCAACAACCTGGGCGGCAGCAGGAAATGGGCGATATCGGTGAGGTCCCCACTCCGCATGGTCCATCCATCCTCTCTCTTATGACTCATTCATACCTTGCCTCCGGAACGAATTCTTTCCCGCAGCCCTACTCTGGGAGGATCGCTCCAACCAGGCCGAGGTGGACGGGGAGGGCAGTGTGACCTTCAGCGTGGGCAGCAGGGTGGCGCGCGGACCGGGCTGGAGGGACGGGGACGATTACGACGGCACGCCTCCCGGACCCGGCACTGTCACACAGGTCGGAACTGGAGAGATTAGAATGCAAGGCAGGCGGATATGGACGACGGTAGTACACGTGAAATGGGGCCGCACCGGCGGAATAAGGTCTCACTTTAAAGAGGGAAGCGCCGAAGTACTCCGCTTGCTGCCGCCCGAGCTGGTGAGTGGCAGTCGAAAGGGTTGCATTGCAAATCTCAGCCTCCTGAGGAACCCCCTTAAATGGTATTCCTTCCCTAGGCCGTCTCATTACAGCCTGCTTTCCTGTTTTCAGAAACCACACATTGGGTCAGAGGAAGGAGTCCTCGACGTTGCTGCCATCAGTTTCTGCGTCGACATAAAACCCAAGGGAGAACTACTGGCAGGCACTAACTTCTCATGGGTAAGGTGGCGGTGCTGGTTACGTACTGTGTTCATCGCAGAGTTCTATGACACTAGAGATGAGTTCGTTGTTGGATTAGTGAAATACGTGACAAATGACCAGAGAAAAATAGTGTTAAAGTTACTTAGTGTCATAAAAACCACCAAGTTCTCTTTTTGTACGTCATAAATATATTTTCAGAAGTAACTTAACGTTTCCTGACCTTGTGAAACATGTTGAAATTTTCAACTTCAAGGAAGCGTTAAAGGGCTACATTGTTAACAAGTTACATTCTCGGCCTCGTACGACATTTTATCCATTGCCAAAAAGATTTTAGCGCAAACGTTTACTATTTTCTTATCACCTTTGTACGATTTTGTTTATCATACAAGGGTGTTCAATCCATCAAACCTAACTTATTGTCATTTGCAACATACTCTTTAATTTCTGTAGTCCCTTTTCTTAAAAACGATAAGAAAATGTGCAGAGGTAAAAATAAAATACTACGTTTTACGTCTGCTCAATAAAAAGTCCACATGGGTCTGAGAGTGTTAGGACGGTGTCCAAAACGCAAACGGAACGCAAACGAAAACGGTGTCGAAAAAATTGAATTTGATAAATTCACTAAGCGATGATGGTGCCTTGTTCAGGTGCGCACGCTGCTGGGCCTGCACTGCGACGTGGACCCTGCCTGGAGCCTGATAGTGCTGCAGCAGGTCGCGCCCCGCCTGAAGGCCCTGCAGCTGGTGTCGCCGCAGCAGCAGCACCTGGACGCGGCCCTGGCGATGCCGCTGCTCGAGGGCCTCTGCGTGTGCAACGTGACGGGGCCGCAGCTGCAGCAGGTGGTCCGGATGGCGTCGCTGCGCCGCCTGGAGCTGCACTGCCCGCCGGACGCCCCGCTGCCGGTGCTGGCGTTCCCGGGGACTGCCGCGGGGCTGCGGTGGCTGCGCTGCGGCGTGCACCCGCTGGTCACGGCGCTGGCCCTGGTGCGCGCGCACGCCGACACCCTGGAGGAGCTGCAGCTGGTGGCGGCCTCCACGGAGCCCTACGGCTGCCCCGACCTCGCCAGGGAGCTGGTGCGTTGTGGGCTCAAGAAGCTGAAGAAGATAGTGCTGCTGCGACGAGATGCTTACGATTCATTTTGTCGCCATGACAAGGAGAGTTGCACGAAGCAGAAAGCGCAGATAATAGCTTTCTTTTTCCGCGATGGTGGTTTAAGTGTGGATGTGCTATGCAATGAGAGCAACGAGGGTTGCGAGGCGAAGTAAATGCTGGTCGAATATCACTTGATCAGACCTATCGTTTTCTTTCCGACTGTAATAGTTATGTGCCAAGCCAAAATGTTCACGGAAAGAAACAAAGAGACTTTAGTCATTTGCATGGACCGGAAACCAAGCTTCGCCACTGATTCTATTGCGGCCTCAAGAAGCTGAGGAGGATGGTGCTGCTGCGAGAGTTCACGTTCGAAGCAGTCTGGTGTCATGATCAGAAATCTAGCAAAAAGTTGATGGCACAGATTACTACGGACTTTTTCTGCAAGATTGACTTTAGTGTTGATGTAGTGTGTTACGCGCCGGTTGTTAGGGATGTGAAGCTTTGTGATTGCTGACTCTTTTTAGCGCCTGAGCTTCTTTAACTGATATTCTAAAATCGCATAGACGATTACCGGGTCTTTAAAAGAGGTTTATTTAGTATTTTTTGTTTTGCATCCATCATATGAATAGTTAAATCTTCATAACGAAAGGAAAGCCTGTTCTGTCAAGTATCTTCTTAATTTTCGACTTTCTGTCGGTTGTCTTTGTGCTTCTATTACCTGAGTGCGCACGCTTAATAAATTTACAAAAAAAGAAACAACTGATTTTTTTAATGGTGCCTTTTCCTTGTTACTTGCATTGCAACTTTGAATTATGTATTTGTTTAAAAAAATATTGTCAGCCTTTTTATAGTCTTTTTATCATTTATAAAGAGGGTTACCATATGCAAGAAATCCTAAATTTCGGGTTTATTGTATAGCTTACGAGTATTCTTGAGTACTCTTTCAAGAGCATTCTTCGTCGTACGAATAACGGCCGACAAATCACTCGCAAGATGTTCTCTCTCATGTTATACTACTTACAATTAAAACATACCTTTCTTAGTGTAAAAGACAGAAGTCGGTACACATGTCTTTTTGTCCCGTTTGCAATTCGATGGGTCCTATGAACAAAGACCGATCTCCTTCGGGTCACTCGAACAAAGACCGATCTCCTTCGGGTCGCTCGAACAAAGACCGATCTCCTTCGGGTCACTCGAACAAAGACCGATCTCCATTTCGGCCGTTTCTGCATTCGCCGCTTCTTAATCTTGTGGTTCTCGCAACAGACATCCAACTCAAGTGATGGTTTGCAGGTTTTGTTTCAAACATATTAGAGAATGATTATCCAACACTCCTTTGTGTGGAATCAAAACGTAGAGATTGTTCTGAGACTTCAAAATGAACGCGTTGAGAGGTTGGCAAATGGAGATCGGTCTTTGTTCGAGCGACCCAAAGGAGGTCGGACTTGTTTGAGCGGCCCAAAGGACATCGGTCTTTGTTCATAGGACCCATCGAAGCACACATTGGATGGTGATTGAATTTTGTGTCCACCAGGCGGGACACGTTGTCCAATGAAGTGCAATTAGCACACGGTTAGCGCGACTCCTCGAAAAACAAGAACTGTTTTTTTCTGCTCCCGTTCCAAGGAGGCTCCCTTGTTTTCCAAGGCCAGTCCCTTTTATTCTTGAACTCCAGACAAATTCCAAGGGCCCGCCTTGTTTTTGGGGGGCACACTTCCACACTGCACAAGCCTGAGTTACGTCGTCGACCACGTTGTGAGGTCCCCGATGACGTCCCCCTGGGGTTCACCGTGCGCCACCGGCGTGGTCTCATTCGATTCAGCGCGTCATTTTCTGCAAGATGAGATCACCCACACACACCAGGAAGGCAAGGAACGTCAAACAATGCTCAAAACCTGCATTTTCTAAAAAATTAAATTGCAGAATTTTCATACTTTGAACCGCTATATCTCCTAAACGGTTTGACATAAAAATCTGCGCGTGGTCTCATTCGATTCATCGCGTCATTTTCTGCA
>NW_023144626.1:10964881-10987293 GCF_012932325.1 Thrips palmi | reverse complement strand
TGAAGGTGCGACGAAATTTTTTGAGAAATTTCTGCTGAATAGATTCTTTTTAAGAACGGTTTGAATTTTGACTCGAAACCAAACCAAAAACCAGGCCGATTTCGGACCCCTTTTCAGAAGCACTTTTCCCTTTGTATACCTTGTAAGATTGATCAGTTCCCCCGCTCGTGATTCTGAAACTTAAAGGTGATGGCTTTATGAAAAACTTCGAAAAAATGAAATTGGTCGCTTGGTTTGGCAGTACGGGCTCGCTAACAAAAATGATCCATGATTGGTACCCCGATCCATGTTCGGCACTTTACCCTACTGAAGAACACACGTAGTGCGCACTGTGTGCTCAGCGCACACATAATTTTTCAGTGCATCTGGTTACTCTACCTGCCAGATCTTGCACTGCATTCTCATTGAAACACTCCTAAACGCAACTGGTAGTCAGCACACGAAACACCACCCCACATGCTAAAACCCGGTCGCGGAAAAGGGGGCGCGTGAGTGGGGGTGTGTGTGGGGGGGGGGGGGGGCGTTCAAAGGTTTCACGGGCTTCTCGGAAGAAAATGCGGGCCTCTTCTAAAGTCTGCCCCCTCCAATAAAATCCACTTCCGACGCCGCTGTTTGGACCAATTGGAAAATTCACTCAAACCGCTGAGAAATATTACAAGATTGGATTTCAAGGCGGCACTTGTAACGTCAAGTTGAAAAGATCTCGGTTAAATTCTTTTCCAAAAAAGTTTTAGAAAATTTTAAAAATCGTCTAAACTGACTTTGATGTCATGAAAACTGCCTCTTGAAAAGTGTACTGTACAAATTAAGGTGATCGCCGTCCTTCCAGGTACAGTAAACGCTGTCCCTCTAGGTACAGTAAACCCGTGCTTCTAAGTACGGCAAATCCTGTTAAAAATTAAGGAGAATACCCTACATTTTTCGCACAGTGTACCCCCTCCACCCGACTCTGGGGGAATGCCGACAACCGTGCGTGGAGTATAGCCAACGCCATCAGGAGCTGTCAATACTCCCTGACAGGGGCATTTCGGACTTATTACGCGGTTATAACGCGGCTATTACGATAATATTACGTGTATTACGTTATTATTACCGATATTACGCGACTATTTCGGTTATTACGCCGTCATTACGGCTATTACGTTGTTATTACAGAGCAGGTGACCCGACTATTACGCGAGTTGCTACCCCCTCGTGCACGGCAGGCTCACAGAACACTTTGGAAAATAAAACGCAAAGTGGTCATGGCGCCCCACCTATGGGGTACCATGACCATAGTAATTTTTTGGCTCAAAAAGTGTACTTTCTACCAGTATTCTCATTGAAATTGTTCATATCGCTGTCCTTACCATCAGGCCAGTCAACTTAACTAAAAAAACACTGTAAAAACCTTCGAAGTTTCAAACGTTCTAAGATGCCTTAAAATGGACGGTTTAAGACAGTTAACGCTCTAAGGCTTTCAAATTTCACATCCAAAGCTATGACATGTGTTAACATTTTATGTTTGTCTTGCTAAGACGAATCCAAAATCGTATGCAGATTTCACTTTGGTAAATTTTAAGAAAATCATCGCGGTTACTACACTGCAAACAAGTGAATTATATGCTGTTTCTCATAATGCCAGAGCCATCTTGGTGCAAAGTAGCCGCGGATCGCCTTCGCGGCCAACTTTTGCGGTTTGGAGCTCATCTAGTGTTAAAGAAACTACCATTTCAAGTCTCAGTTTCAGAGCTATTCTTAAGGTGGGAAATACCCATTGAAGCCCCTTTTTTTAAAGTGCCTAGTTTTCATTGAAAACTCTTTCCTACCTTAAGGAGTTTACTTCTGTCTTGTAATATGTTCCTTATAGATTCCAAATTCAGCCAGACATTTAACCCGAGTACCCTGTAAGTGTAGAAAACTTCGACCTAAAAACAACGCTGCCAACCTTCGGTGCGCACGTTTTCTCGAAAAGCAATTGATCTCCAGGTCCAGGTATTCTGTACAGGATACTTGACACATATATCTAGTTCACACCGTTGCCCTTTTTTGAAAGTGAGTTCCAGCTTTTTGTAAATAAGGCAGAAAAGTGCAAAAAATGAAGTATTGACTCTCTATTTTCACTTTTCAGCCTTATTTACAAAAAACTGGAACTCATTTTCAAAAAAGGGCGACGGTGTGAACTAGATATATGTGTCAAGTATCCTGTACAGAATTACCTGGACCTGGAGATCAATTGCTTTTCGAGAAAACGTGCGCACCGAAGGTTGGCAGCGTTGTTTTTAGGTCGAAGTTTTCTACACTTACAGGGTACTCGGGTTAAATGTCTGGCTGAATTTGGAATCTATAAGGAACATATTACAAGACAGAAGTAAACTCCTTAAGGTAGGAAAGAGTTTTCAATGAAAACTAGGCACTCTAAAAAAAGGGGCTTCAATGGGTATTTCCCACCTTAATCATCCTGGTGATTCACGATATGTGATAAAACTATCTATTCTGCAGCAATTATTTAGCCCTTATACATTTTCTGAATCAAAAAGCAAATTTTCGACGAAATTAAATCATTATCAGACCAAAACATGAGAAAAAACACTGAAATATGTATGGTCATGGTGCCCCACTAAAGAGTGGTCATGGCTCCCCACAATTAATGCAGTTTACGACTCTAAGACTCCCCGAGCAAGAAAAAAGCTACTGAGAATTAATTGTGATAATGGATATTTTGCCGGAGAGACGACATTTTGAAAAACACCTAGGACATCGAACTTATCTCCTCAAATTGTGAGAGTGAGAAAAAATACCCCAGATTTGAAATACGCCCAATTTAGCCAAAACGCTGCAACAAAAATTTTGGCGAGGTGCTTTGGTCGTACCCTTGAAGCTAGAATGTAGGACTCTGGCTGAAAATAGTTAGAATCCTATTCTCTCAAAAGTGCGGTCGACCGGTTGCCGTCGGCAAAGTAGTTCCCGAGAGCGAGGGAAGGTAGTCATGGTGCCCTAGTGGTCATGGTGCCCCACCCTCCCTTACACAGTGATGTATATTGTTATACGCACGTAAGGTGCACCTTACTGACGTATCTGTGCATGCATAATTATGCCTTAAAATAGTCCTACAATTTTGACATATATTATCACAGTTCCAAAGCTGACTGCTAATTGCACTTCATTAGACAATGTGTCCCACCTGGTGGACACAAAATTCAATCACCATCCAATATGTGCTTAAAATTGTAAATGGGACCAAAAAAGACCCATGTGTACCCACTTCTGTCTAGGCCTGGGCGATTAATCGAATAATCGAAAATAATACCGATTATTTTGTTAATCGTCCGATTATTTCAAACCCCCGATTAGTGGTTCGGTAATCGAAGGATTGACCGATTATTTAACGATATTGATCGATTATCGATTAATCGTCTCATCATCGGATATTCGGGATGGCTATATCTGTCCACCATTTTTTCCGTCCCCCGTATTATTGTGTCCCCCCTAAGATAAAATTATAATACATATATTACATATAAAATATATTAAGTATCACCTAATTTAATAAAAATTTTTGGTAAAGAAATAGAAAATACTGTCAGAGGAGTAAAGTTTTGATAGAAGTTGACCTAAATATTTTTTTAAAAAATTTCAAACAATTATAAAAAATTTCTAAAAATTATTTTAAAACGTAGGGGCAGAAATATGCTGCCTTGACGTCACTGTGGACACTATGAAAAATTTTGAAGGCTTAAAAAAAAGGGGACAGGCTGCCTCTAAGCTAGAAGCCATCTAGGCTCTGTACCCCTTGGGCCCGGGAAGGTTCCGTCACTATAAAAAAATGCGAACCAGCCCCAGGCAGACCGCGCAGTCAGGGTTGCGGTGAGTTTGGCGTACTCCAGGTTGTGAGGCCCTTGAGTCGTTCAAGCACCCCGAATAGGCCGCGCCGCAGGTAGCGTACGGTTGAGGCGTGCTTGGCGTCCTCCGGGTTGTAGAGCCTTTGAGCCCGCAAGCACCCCGCCTAGGCCGCGCCGCCGCCAGCGCCAGCATGTCCTCCAGGCGCGCCGCCACCACCGTTGAGGCGTGCTTGGCGTCCTCCAGGTTGTGAGGCCTTTGAGTGGCACTAGCACGCCGCCTAGGCCGCGCCGCAGCCAGCGTGCCCTCCAGGCGCCCCTGTCTTCGTGCGGCATTCAGCCTCACCACCGGGGTGACGGCTTCATGGTCTCCGCTGGCATGCACAACCTTCAGTCGCGAAGCCCCCACCGCGGACGCGCCGCAGCCAGCCTAGCCTGTCCCCATGCACGACGCCACCACTGTTGAGGCGCGTCGTCGCGCGCATCTGGGCCGAGCCGCCGGTCCCAAAGGCCGCGAGGGTGGCGGGGTGGCGATGCTGCGAACTCAGAAAATCGTACCGAGAATTGTGGTCGCGCCCCTGCGTCGCACGAGGCGGAAACGACTTCAGTTATCCGGTGTACAGAAAATTTGGTAATCCGTTATCCGGATAACCAAAAATTTTGAAGTAATCCGGGGAAATTCTGAGGTACTCCGGGGTAATCTGGCGTAATCCAAGGTTTATCCTGGAAATTTTTCGATGTAGTCCGGAGGTAAGCCGCGGGTTTTCCGGGGTTATCCCTATTCGATGTACACCATGACCGATCCCCCTAGCGGAGATGGAGCCGGCCGGGGAAGCCCGACACGCTGTCTTCTGCTCTTCAGGGACCTTGTGACGGCCCTGCGACGACAATCGACCCTTCCACCGCTTTGAGTGCCCGGCCGGAGCCGCCCTAGGCAGCGTGGTAGTGTGACCAAAGGTGAACACCCTGGCAGAGGACAAGAGCACGCCTCAACGGTGGTGGCGTTGCGCCTGGAGGACACGCTGGCTGCGGCGCGGCCTAGGCGACGTGCCAGTGTGATTAAAGGGGCCCCAAACCTGGAGGACCCCAAGCACACTGCAGGAAATAACCACAACAAAAGTACACAATTTTCTGGAAAATTTTTATCAGGTTTTTTTTGTACTTTCAAAATACAACAATTGTTGTACAAAGTACAATGGGAAACCCGGGATGACGAGTGCTGGGCAGTGCAGGCCTCGTTGTGGTTGTACAATTCTCGTTGTACTTTCTACAAACCCTGTTTTACTTTTTTGTACAGTTTTTGTTGTACATTTGTTGTACTCTTTACCCTTTTTCTTGCAGTGCACGCCTCAACGTCACGCGTCCGCGGCGGCGTCATGCGCGATTGAAGGGCTCTGCATGCCCGGGGGAGGCCAAACACGCCGTCGCCCGGTGGCGAGGCTGCGTGCCGCGTGCCGCACGAATGACAGGGGAGTGGAGGACACGCTGGGGTGCGGCGCGGCCTAGGCGGCGTGCTAAGTGCCCCTCAAAGGCCTCACAACCTGGAGGACGCCAAGCACGCCTCAACCGTACGCTACCTGCGGCGCGACCCATTCGGCGTGCTTTAACGACTCAAGGGCCTCACAACCTGGAGTACGCCAAGCTCACCGCAACCGTGACTGCGCGGTCTGCCTGGGACTGGTTGCGCACTTTTTCATAGTGACGGAACCTTTCGGCCAAGAGTAGAGAGCCTAGACGGCTCTCTGGCTTAGAGGCAGCCTGTCACCTGGTTTTAAGCCTTCGAAATTTTTCATAGTGTCCACAGTGACATCACGGCAGCATATTTATGCCCCTACGTTTTTAAAATAATTTTTAGAAATTATTTGTAGTTATTTGATAATTTTTAAAAATTATTTAGGGCAACTTTTACGGAAAGTGGTGAGCTCAGCTCATTTATTTTGCATTTTTCATCCATATTATTTAGTTTTTTAAATGGAGGAACCAAAAATTAAATAAATTGTCAAATATTCCGTTTTAAATGGGGGAACAGATTTAATGGTGGAAAGTTTGTCTGGGGGGAAGTTAGATTGGTGGACAGTTCGGGATACCCCGGATATTCTATCCATCACCTGTTTAAATTCTGAGCGGAAAAGTCTTGAAAAGTTTTCAGTTAAGGCACGAAAAAGCTGTCTCAGACACTCGAGGTTGCGCCAATGGTTTTCCTATCCTCTTATTACATGCTATTTTCACAATAGTATGAGTATTAACCTTTGTTTGTCAATTTCCAAATAATCGGTTTCCCCCGATTAATCGTTGATTTTCGATTAATCGTGTACGTTTTCGATTACCGATTACCGAACTGCTAAGCGACACCAATCGCGATTATTTTATTCATCGGCCGATTACGATTACAACCAATAATCGCCCAGGCCTACTTCTGTCTTTTACACTGCACGAAAGGTGTATTTAACAATCGTATGCTACAAAATCAGTTATTTAGTGAATTGTTTATTGAGCGTGGCCACTGTTCAAACAGGTAATTGAAGCATAAAAACAACGGACAGAAAATGAACAAATAAGAACGAAACCCACAGTGCACATGTGGCGTAGAACAGGCCTTTCATTCATAATTAAACTATTAAAGGGGGCACACCAGTGAAAATCGTCGAATTTTCGCCTTCTTTTTTATTTTATCTTATTTTTCTGCTTTTCGTCCCGAGTCGAACGCCGCAAACCCCACCCCTAAATTCCAATTACTTTGGCTTCTGCACGTTTTTAAAGTTGCTAAAAAGGCAATTTTTTTGCATATTTTACACCTATTGTTAACGTTTAGGTTTTTCACTTGAAGTTCAATTACGAATCCCTTGAACCGCCCAAACGCAGTTGAAAAGAGGAACATTTTGGCGCAAACGGAACTAAAATACGTCAAAAGGCGCATTTATAATCCGAAAACAGCACGTCAAATCTATGTTTCTACTAAAAGGGCTTTTTCTCAAAACACCTTTTTTGTACCTTTGTGCCACTCTCACGGGCGCAAAAATTGAGATAATTTAATGCGGTTTGCGGCAAAATGTTCGTTTAACTTGCGTCTATGGTCTGAACCTCGGAAATGGCCATCCCATAAATAAGACGTGAGCAGCAGCCATGAAAGGGCGAAAAAAATGGTTAAAAAATTTGTTTCTATTTTTGCCTTTTGAAAAAACAAATTCAAAATCATTCTTTTTGCATGCCCGTGGTTCAGACCATAGCCACATGTGTCCTGTTGAGAAATTTTCAAATCCTGTGCTCAAAGCTCAATCCAGAGAGGCGGAATCGTGGCAGGAGTGAGGCAAGGTCGCAAAAAACTGTAGTGCACTGGCACTTCGTCTTGCCATCGCAACCCCGCCCTCCCATACTGATTTTTATTTTCTTTGATATAGTTTTAAGCCAAGAATAAAATATCAATCGAATACATTGGTTTCTTTTCTCAGAATGATCGTTTTTCGAAACCTCTGCATTTTCACTGGTGTGCCCCCTTAAATAATGGATGCAAAACAAAAGCTTTAGAATAGACCCATTTCAAAGATTGTTTATCTATGTAATATTGGAATAGCATTAAACGTAACTCAGGCGTTAAATAGCCAGTCAGCAATCACACAACATGACATCACTCACAACCCTCGTTGCACACACTGCACAGCACATCCACACACAAGTCACTCTCGTAGAAAAAGTACGTAATTTGTGTCATTTGCTTCTTGCAAGATTTCTCATCATGGCGACAAAATGAATCGTAAGCATCTCGACGCAGCAGCACCATCTTCTTGAGCTTCTTGAGGCCGCAGCGCTGCAGTTCCCTGGCGAGGTCGGGGCAGCCGTAGGGCTCCGTGGAGGCCGCCACCAGCTGCAGCTCCTCCAGGGTGTCGGCGTGC
This sequence comes from Thrips palmi, assembly GCF_012932325.1. Lineage (NCBI taxonomy): Eukaryota > Metazoa > Arthropoda > Insecta > Thysanoptera > Thripidae > Thrips > Thrips palmi. The sequence continues at coordinate 10,979,585 of NW_023144626.1, read as the reverse complement.
GCGCGCACCAGGGCCAGCGCCGTGACCAGCGGGTGCACGCCGCAGCGCAGCCACCGCAGCCCCGCGGCAGTCCCCGGGAACGCCAGCACCGGCAGCGGGGCGTCCGGCGGGCAGTGCAGCTCCAGGCGGCGCAGCGACGCCATCCGGACCACCTGCTGCAGCTGCGGCCCCGTCACGTTGCACACGCAGAGGCCCTCGAGCAGCGGCATCGCCAGGGCCGCGTCCAGGTGCTGCTGCTGCGGCGACACCAGCTGCAGGGCCTTCAGGCGGGGCGCGGCCTGCTGGAGGACAAGCAGACTCCAAAGAGGATGGACGTCGCAGTGCAGGTTGAGCAGGGTGCGCACCTGGATGATGAAGATCATTAGTGTCAATAAGCAATGATGAATGGAGCCGCTTTGAAATTCTCAAGACTTTATGCTTCGTACCTCTTCTAAATTGTTGTCTAACAACAATTTCCATTTGGGTTTCATGTTCGTACCGAAGCAAACAGAGCCGACTTCGAGGACCTTTTCCTCTGCACCAATGTTTGGCTTCTGAAACCGAGGCAGAAGGCAAGATTGAGACATGAGCTATGGCAAACCTTCAACGACATAGGGCCCAATGCGTTCAAAGAGACTCGGATTTCACTCACCAGCTGCAGAGGCACCAAACGGAGTTCGTACTTTTCGTGGATCCATATTCTGTACAACATGATATTGCGATCGCTGTCGTTGTCCCAGATCACATTTATCTGCTTGTCACCTACGTCGAAGAACTCTTCACCTTCCTCAACTATCTCAATACTATCGATGGTGCCCGGCCCGGGGGGATCGCCATCTTCATCTTCACAGACCCAGTCGCGGCCCCGCACCACCCTGCTGCCGGCCGTCATCCTGGCCGCCATGTCCTCCACGCTCATCTCGTCCCGGTTCGAGCTGTCCTGCCAGCGCAGTTCTGTGGGAAAGACGAGTGGCGGGCCACTGTTGTCAAAGCACATCGGGTGATGCATGGTCCTTGGAGAATCAGGGCAGGGTTTCAGACTCACCTACTTCACTATGTTCTAGCTGCGGTTCAGGTCGCTGCTCTGGGTCCTGCTCCCGTCCCCGCAGCCCTCCACTGCAAGCAAGTCGGCACAGCAGCAGCCTGGCCGCCGCGTCCTCCACGGGCCGAACCTCGCCGGTCCACGCCACTGGCCCCCCAGCAGCGCGCCGCAGAGTCCACGACGACGAGGGGTCCAGCAGGTCGGCCGCCAGCTGGGCCGCCGTCTTGGGCAGTTCTGCGGGACAGCGAAGTTGTGTGAGACCAAGTACTGAAAGGCATGATTGGCAAGTACGCACTTAAAAACACATGCTTTGCGCCGTTAACTCTATGCACTGCGAAAAGAAAGTACAGAAAAAGTACGGAACGCATGTGGTCAATAATTTGCCTGTGTGTACCAAAGTAATAAGACAGGTTTGAAGTGCAGGTATCATATTGTGCGCGTTCAATTTCTTCACTTTTACCGACAAGCCTTACCGATCTGCAACACGGTCCGATGGGCCTGCTCCCACTCCGCCGTGTCCGCCTCCAGCGCGTCCTCCAGGCGGTTCCTCGCTTCGACCAGGCTAGCATGCTGCCTCTCCAGCCGGTCGCCGCAGTCGTCCACCTGCCTGGCCACGGCCGCCTTGTCCAGGACCCCGGCCAGCCCCAACAAGCCCGCCTCGCCCTGCCGGAGCGCCTCCAGGAGCGGCCCTGACGCCTAGAGTCCTTAAGCGTCTAGAGAGGCGCGGGGCATGTCGCCCTGACCCGCCATCTTGTAACGAACCCCCCTCCCTTCTCCAGTCTCGCTGGTCCGAGTCGGATTCGGGCGCGGGCGCGAACAGAGACGAGCCGAGCCTAGAGCCGAGCCGAGTCGAGCCTAGAGCCGAGCCGAGCAACCGACGCTCCCGAACCGGCCGAACCGAACCGAGCCGAGCGCGAGCCGAGTGCGCCTCGGGTAACGTCGGGACGCCATTTTGAAACGAAGTATGAGAAATAAATAGGTCGTACTTTCCCAATGTATGACGAACTCCGCATACCGTTTTCCAGCCCCGCGCCTCTCTAGACACTTAAGGACTCTACTGACGCCTTGGTGCGCTGCAGCTTGAGGCTGTGCACAGTGTGCGAGTCGAGGCATTCCTCGGTCGCCACCTTCTCGCAGGGGATGCACCAGAAGCGTGGGGGCCTGGAGACAGACAATGCTGCAGAATGATTCAGAGAGGCGTTTCCGTCGCTTTGACTCTGTTGCACCTACACGGAAAGCCACATGAGTGCGCCTGCAGGTTAAGTCAACACCTGACTTACTTGAGCGGCGTGTTGAGCAACTTGTAGTTGTCGATCAAATTGTCCAACTTAAACACCTGCGGAAAGAAAATGGTGGAGGCTTTCCATTGGAGCCTGTTCCTCTCTCCCCCTCACTGTTAAAAAAACTGGCAATATTCAAGCACTTTTGATAACAATTTTCCAAGCACGGAAATGAATTTTACTGTACTGATCTCTGCACATTAACTGGATGAGAAAATTCAAAACATAGTCGTAAATTTCTTTTCCCCCGCAGAGGCCGCCGAAAAGGCCGGTAACAAGGACTACTTAGACCGACGTGTGCACTTTGGAAATCAGAGAACCGACTAATACACGAGGGGTGAATCACTCGTGTACACATGTGTACAAATTGGCCCGTACTTAGTGTACTCACAAGTTTTAAAAGAGCAAAATTCGTTCATTTCTTGCACGATTTGGCGTAGTGTGTAGTCTAAACGGCTAAATAAAGCCAAAAAACGATTTAAAATGTGAAATATATGTGTATAAGAGGGTGTACTCACCCGTACTCATGTACTCATGTGTACACCAGAACGCTGAGTGATTCACCCCTCGCTAATACATCGATTACGCTCAATTGCGCCGGGATTTAAGCAAAAATGGCCCAAAGCAACACAGAAATAGGTAAAATTCTCAAAATTTCGACTATTTGGTCACTATTACACACAAACTGTTTTTCATAAATCTTGGACGAGACATCACAGTGTATAGCGCACACAAACTTTTTATATGTACAAATGAGTACGCGATTAGGCACAAAAATAATGGGGAAATACGTGCATGTTTTTCGTACAAAAATTGTACGCATAGTTCGTGTGCACCAAAAAACTGTGATGTCTCGTACATAATGGTCCATAATATTTACTGTGTACGCGAGTGAAACTTCCTCGCCATAAGTCACTACTGCCGCTGCCCCTTACACTCTTAGCATGTAACTGACTTTGACTTTTTCCTCATTTACGTCTTCGTATAAGCAGCAATAATACTTAGTATTTTCTAAGTAAGCATGACTAATTTCCTTTGTACAATTATGTACAAAACCAAATTGTCAGCACATTATTTAATATTTCCTAAGTAGTTGTTGAAAAAAGGAAAAGTAAGTACGTTTTATGGTTAATTACTTGCAGAAGTACTAACAAAATGAGCAAAAAGTCGGTAACGTGCTGAGAGTGCATATCTCCTAAAATGTACCGGATCCGCACCCGACTATGATGGGCCTTGCGGCGCAGGGAGGCTCTTGGAAGGAAATCTTTCTTGGAGCAAGGCAATGCATTGATTGCATATCTTGCAACTGCATATCGTGCTCAAAGCCACTGTCAAGCAATAAGGGAGAGTGGGGTAATTCCGGACACGGGGTAATTCCGGACACTTCGATTTTCACTGGGTTTGAGTGAAGATAACTCAAAAGCCCGCCTAACAGAGGAAGATAATCAGTTAAAAATGATAATTCCAAATCGCCAAGGTAGGAGGTCAAACCGTTTGGCTGTGGTAGCTTCACGAATTTTGAAAACCATCAAAAATAGGCAAAAGCTGCATCTTTCCCCCGTATTTCCATGTACTTATCGTACATTACCATCAAGTTCAGCAGTCCCATGACTAATATTTTATCATATTATATGGTCATTGGACTTCACTTTGGCGTTTCGGGAGTGCTCGTATGGCTCGCCGTTTTCTTACAGTTGAACATCAAAGGTTTTCACTACCTGTGGGGTAAATCCGGACAATAAGGGTTATTTTCTTCAATTTCCCACATAATGTTAAGGTAGTGGGTTCAAAATTGTGGACATGCATCCCCACCGTTCAGAAGGATAAAGAAAGAACGAAAAATAGTATTGCAGCTATGTTTAAGAGCTTTACTCAAGACATTGTTGTCAATTTAGGGGTTTTGATAGAAATTATTCCTTATAATATGCTTTGAGTAATAATCAAACACTTCAGTTCGCAGCAAATGTCCTTGTACGCCTTCTAAAAGCATGCCTGACATCAAAACAAGCGAAAGTAAGCTCGAGTGGTGTCAAATTTTAAGGTCGTCCGGAATTGCCCCGCATAGGTCGTCCGGAATTACTCCAGGCTGGGGTACTTCCGGACACGTGCAGGGCTTTTGTTAGGTGCCTATATCTCCCGAGGGGGTAATCACTCGCTTTTTTCGTGTACAGAGAATATGAATATGTGTGAATATCCGTGAATACCAAGAATATTTTTGAATACACATATTCGTCTGAATACTAGTGAATACGAGGTAATACTGGTGAATATGTGTGAATATCATGAATATCTAATGAATATCATGAAATTTAAACCTAAAACGCGTACAATATAATGAGAAGAAATTTATGGGACCCCCCGTCTTTACGAGGAAGAAAGTTTTCGACTAATAAGACCGGTTTTAAATTATTTTAATCCATAATGGGATCAATCAAGGGCCCTAAAGAAGCGCTCTAACTGCCAAAAAATATTGGCGATGGACCCAAGACTCCATTAAACTTCAAAAATTTCCCCCCAAAAATTGAAAAAATGTGACCTATATTGTTCCTGCTGATCACAGTGCATTGAAATAATTTCTACGTGTCTGCTCTGACATTATGGGGCAATTTCAGAGGAAAAGGTAACTTTGACACTACACAGTGATACGTTTGCTTATTTTTTTTGCCAAACAGGGCTCTTTGTCCGTTGTTCATCTTTGATTTGAACGTCGGCCTATATTGCCAGGAATGCCTAGGTGTGTACTCAAATAAGTTCAAGCTCCTGAGAGTGCAGTGTACTCGTGTGTCACGCCGAAGGGTATGAGTACTTTTGTGATGGTACCCGAACTGGGCATTTCCAGCAGCCTCAGCAGCGGAGTGGGGGAAAGGGGTGATGGTCCCAAAGGGAAAACGCCCCACCAGTTCGGGCCACCCCCCGTCATGGTCTCGACATAGCCAACCCGTGGCAGTACGAGACGCTTTAATTTAAATTGGGGAACATGGGGTTTGGGGACACTCAAACGCTCGTAGGTCCCAACTTTATGCAAAATATCCTGAATACTATTGAATCCCTATGAATACAGGTGAATACTTCAAAGTATTCCAAATATGTGTGAATATCACGAATTTTTTTTGAATCCCTGAATACGTATGAATATTTCGGATATCATGAATATAAATATAAATATCCCGGCGTGTACAGAGAATACTTCGAGTGAATACCCCCTCGATATCTCCCTAACCGTTGCTGAGATTTGGCTTTCATGTATATCATAGTGAAGGTAAAGGGCCCTACTTTACTCTCCTGATTAACATTTGACCCAAGAAGCATATTCAAGCTCAAAGACCAAAAAGAAAAAAAGCGTCCGGAATTACCCCACTCTCCCTTAGCTTTTTAAACTGTTGCCCGTGACTCGGAGAAAAGTTTTTCATTTAAAGCGTCTGCGTTGACTCAATTTCTACAGAGCGCTCACGTTTAGGTGTTACATTGGGTGCTATCAGGAAGCCGGGAAAGGTTGACCGGGATCAGGGGGTGGCAACGGCCTAGGGGCGCGTAAACGATGCTCCCGCTCGGGGCCCGGGGAGCGACGAGCGGCCGACCGCTGTGCACGGTGCCACTAAAAACAACATAACTTCATCAAAAATTCATCAAATTGAAAAACCAGGTCATTTTCAGCATTAACAAAATTTCCTATTTTCATGTAGTCAGGTTTACAGTTTTAGACCCGTTCAAAATGTTAAATCTCAATTTATAATCAAATTTACCGGCAATTTTAGCCAATTCAATATTTTTCAACGACGAAAAAAATTATTTCCGTTCGTTTTAGGTCCATACAGCAGCGAGCCGTTTTTGGCCTCCACTTCCCCCATTGCGTAAGCATACTGGAATGCCGATACGACATCTGTGACGGTCACGGTGGCCCCTAATGTAATTTGCAAAATTAGACCAAAAGCAGTTAGACGACTTTTGGGGAAAATTTTTTGTAGCTCTTTCGCACTTGTTTATCGTTCTGCAATAGCCTATACCCCGCAGAATTTATTCTCTATCGCCCTGTGGTAACGGTTTTTCAAAAGGACGTTTCAGTTTTCACATTCGAATTAGTTTTAAAACATGCAAACTAACCCTAAAAGTACACGTATTTGGTAAAGCTTCACTTGAAGAAAACTGGGGTCGTATCGCAAATCTGACTTCACCACGTTGTAGAGCGGACAATTCTACATGCCCCCGTCAAGTTTCATCACAATCGGTTGATTAGTTTGATGACAGCATTCAATTTTCGGCAACTATGACGACATAACCGCCGCAGCGATTTCTCATACTTGGGCTGCGTGACCCGACTCGTCGCCAAGCCCAAGCGTCGTCTGCCTTTTGAAATATCTTTGAAGCATTCAAACGAATCAACCGATTGTGATGAAACTTGACGGGGGCATGTAGAATTGTCCGCTCTACAACGTGGTGAAGTCAGATTTGCGATACGACACCTAGTTTCTTCAAGTGAAGCTTTACCAAATACGTGTACTTTTAGGGTTAGTTTGCAGTGTTTTAAAACTAATTCGAAATGTGAAAACTGAAACGTCCGTTTGAAAAACCGTTACCACAGGGCGATAGAGAATTAAATTCTGCGTGGTATAGGCTATTGCAGAACGATAAACAAGTGCGAAAGAGCTACGAAAAATATTCCCAAAGTCAGTCTAACTGCTTTTGGTCTAATTTTGCAAATTACATTATGGGCCACCGTGACCGTCACAGATGTCGTATCGGCATTCCAGTATGCTTACGCAATAGGGGAAGTGGAGGCCAACAATCGGCTCGCTGCATGTATGGACCTAAAACGAACGGAAATAACTTTTTTCGTCGTTGCAAAATATTGAATTGGCTAAAATTGCCGGTAAATTTGATTATAAATTGAGATTTAACATTTTGAACGGGTCTAAAACTGTAAACCATGACTACATACAAATAGGAAATTTTGTGTAGATGCTGAAAATGACCTGGGTTTTTCAATTTGATGAAGTTTTGATGAGTTTATGTTGATTTTAGTGACACCGTGCACAGTGGTCGGCCGCGCGTCGCTCGCCGGCCCGAGCGGGGAGCATCGTTTCACGCGCCGCCTAGGCCGTTGCCACCCCCTGCCGGGATACATCGTCGTCGTTGGGTTTCAGGCAGTGTCAGCTCTACAAATCAAAGAGTGTACATAGTATGCTCTAACTGGAGCATGCCTGCAAGCACGCTCTAGCTAGCGCATGCTTGCCAAGCATGCACCACGGTCAGAAAAATTCGTACTTTTACTGCCATTTAACGATAAATTCTCTACGAATCACGTCCGTAATTCGTAATTCTGCAACATTTACGGACACAAATCGTAATTTCGGGTCCCCTTGGGTCTCTAATGGGTCCCGATGCGTCCCACTGGAGTCCCTGTGGGTCCCATCAAGTCGTGTGCGGTCCCTGAGTGGGTCGCCACGGGGTCCCCAACGGGGACCGCGGCACAGTTTCGGAAATGTCTCGACCAGACCTAGCGATGGGGCAAATAAAAATTTTCAGTCGGTCGGTCCCCTTTTTTGAAGATTGAGTAAGTTTGCTCGGAAACGGTGAGGAATTTTCATCTTTTGGGATTTTTCCCCATTTTCCCATAAAATTTGGAATCGAATGGAAAAAATCGCAAGTCTCTACGACCACTCCTTGACCCCAAACATGTCTATGAGTGAGTGAGTGAGTAATTCAGTCGGATTGGGGCTATATAGGTTCTTGATGATAGCTTCATATACATGTACAGGAATTTGACTATTATTTTTTTTACAGTGAACGCTTCTTCCCCCTCAGACGCGGATCCAGAGGGGAGGCGAAGCGCGTTTCTAAGCTTCTTTCAAGTGTACAACTACGTTTCAAGGCAATTCCCTCAAAACATTTAGGCAGGAAGAAAGGGGCGCAAGAGCTCTTGTACCCTTCAAGAAGGGCGTACCGATTGTGCACTTCACGAAAAGCGTAACACTACGCCTTAGTTTTACCGGTGCACCCTCGACCCGTCTCTGGATCCGCCCTCGTTCGCGCTATCTCGCTGATACGGAAATACGACCCCCTTCGCCTATATTACCAACGCGGTCAAGAAAGCACCTAGAGGCCGAAAGTTCTGAAAAATATGGCGTAATACACACTTGAAGTCACTGGGCAACATTTATTTGCGGTTTTTGACAGTTCATTTCGTAAACGGCTGGAAATAAAAAAGTTATGCATGAAGTAACTAAATTTCAAAATAATATTTTAAATTTAAGTTATCCTGTGCATAACTTCTTTTCTCTCGTCGTGCACGAAGGCACTCAAAATCTCAATAATTGTTAAGTTAGCAAGCTCTGCAGGCGAGTAGGCATAAGGATGGTTTTCTTAAGAGGAGTTGAAATGTACACAGTGACGTATAATGTTACACGCACGTAAGGTGCACCTTTCTGACGTATCTGTGCATGCATAATTATGCCTTCAAAAAGTCATAGTTATTACACATAATATCACACGTCAAAAGCCGACTGCTAACGGCACTTCATTGAACAATGTGTCCCACCTGTTGGACGCAAATTTTAATCACCATCCAGTGTGTGCTTAAAATTGCAAATGGGACCAAAAAAAAGACCCACTTCTGTCTTTTACACAGCACGAAAGGTGCATTTAACAATGGTCTGCTACAAAATCAGTTATTTTGTAAATTATTTATTGAGCGTGGCCACTGTTCAAATTGGTAATTAAAGCACAAAAACATCGGACAGAAAATGAACAAATAAGAACGAAACCCACAGGTCACATGTGTCGAAGAACAGGCTTTTCATTCAGAATTTAAATTAAACTATTTAAATAATGGATGCAAAACAAAAGCTTCAGAATAGACCCATTTCAAAGATTATTTATCCATGTAATATTAGCATAGCATTAAACGTAACTCAGGCGTTGAAAAGAGAGTCAGCAATCACAAAGCATGACATTACTCACAACCCTCGTTGCACACACTGCACAACACATCCACACACAAGTCACTCTCGTAGAAAAAGTAGGTAATCTGTGCCATTTGCTTCTTGCAAGATTTCTCATCATGGCGACAAAACCAATCGTAAGCATCTCGACGCAGCAGCAGCATCTTCTTGAGCTTCTTGAGGCCGCAGCGCTGCAGCTCCCTGGCGAGGTCGGGGCAGCCGTAGGGCTCCGTGGAGGCCGCCACCAGCTGCAGCTCCTCCAGGGTGTCGGCGTGCGCGCGCACCAGGGCCAGCGCCGTGACCAGCGGGTGCACGCCGCAGCGCAGCCACCGCAGCCCCGCGGCAGTCCCCGGGAACGCCAGCACCGGCAGCGGGGCGTCCGGCGGGCAGTGCAGCTCCAGGCGGCGCAGCGACGCCACCCGGACCACCTGCTGCAGCTGCGGCCCCGTCACGTTGCACACGCAGAGGCCCTCGAGCAGCGGCATCGCCAGGGCCGCGTCCAGGTGCTGCTGCTGCGGCGACACCAGCTGCAGGGCCTTCAGGCGGGGCGCGGTCTCCTGGAGCACAAGCAGACTCCAAAGAGGATGGACGTCGCAGTGCAGGTTGAGCAGGGTGCGCACCTGGATGATGAAGATCATTAGTGTCAATAATAAGCAATGATAATGGAGGCGCTTTGAAATTCTCAAGGCTTATTCTTCATACCTCTTCTAAGTCGTTGTCTGACAACAATTTCCATTTGGGTTTCATATTCGTACTGAAACAAACAGAGCCGACTTCGAGGACCTTTTCCTCTGCACCAATGCTTGGCTTCTGAAACCGAGGCAGAAGGTAAGATTGAGACACGAGCTATGGCAAACCCTCAAGGACATTGGGCCCAATGCGTTCAAATTGACTCGGATTTTACTCACCAGCTGCAGAGGCACCAAACGGAGTTCGTACTTTTCGTGGCTCCCCATTCTGTACCTTATTGTTTCGCGATCGCTGTCGTTGTCCCAGATCACATATACCTGATCGTCACCCGCATTCACGAACTCGTCACCGTTCTGAACTTTCTCAATACTATCGATGGTGCCCGGCCCGGGGGGATCGCCATCTTCACCATCATAGGTCCAATCCCGGCCCCGCACCACCCTGCTGCCGGCCGTCATCCTGGCCGCCATGTCCTCCACGCTCATCTCGTCCCGGTTCGAGCTGTCCTGCCAGCGCAGTTCTGTGGGAGAGACATGAGTGGCGGGCCACTGTTGTCAAGGTACGTCGGGAGATGCACGATGCTTAGAGAATCAGGGCAGAGTTTCAGACTCACCTACTTCACGATGATCTAGCTGCGGTTCAGGTCGCTGCTCTGGTTCCTGCTCTGGGTCCTGCTTCTGCACCCGCAGCCCTCCACTGAAAGCAAGTCCGCACAGCAGCAGCCTGGCCGCCGCGTCCTCCGCGGGCCGCACCTCGCCGGTCCACGCCACTGGCCCCCCAGCAGCGCGCCGCAGAGTCCACGACGACGAGGGGTCCAGCAGGTCTGCCGCCAGCAGGGCCGCCGTCTCGGAGAGTTCTTGTTCTGAAGGGCATGGCAGTTGGAAGTGTGAGAGAGAGAGAGAGAGAGAGAGAGAGAGAGAGAGAGAGAGAGAGAGAGAGAGAGTTTTTTTAGTTTTTAACAGTATTTATTGGGGGGATTCTGATTTCACATTCGGGCCAAGGGGTGGTGTAATTTTTGTCACAAAATGCATGCAGAGTTTCTGTTATTTAAAGTTTTGATGTTTGTGGTGCTGGTTTTACATTTTGTAACTTAGAGAGATTGTTAAATTTTTACATTTGTTGTTTTTTTTTTTGTTGTTTTTTTTAGCTTTTTTTTTTTGGACAATTTTTAACAGATGAGGTAATTTACACTTTTACATTGAGAGGAAAAATATACAATTTACTAATTGTTAAATGAGAGCTTCAGCTGCACGCTTTAGTCTCCTTAGTAAATTAAAATCTTTACATAGTATTTGAGCATCATTTAGTTGAGCAATTAAAGCACTGAAGTCACTGGTATACTTAGATGCAACAGCTTTTGAGTTACATTTCCCTCTACACTCAGAGAGAAAACTGCGGAAATGTTCTTGGCTTAGGTATGATGATTTGTGTTTCATTTCATTCATTAGTTGGTTGACAGCTGGTTGCTCTTTGGCTCTCTTGACTTTTTTTCTCTCAGGCTTGTCTTGTTGATCCACTCCACTGTAAGAGCTTGATGCTGACGAGTCTTCGTCATTTGTGGGGGAATGTACTCTCTTGACTGAAGCGTTGGCACTGCTAGGTTGTGTGTCCGTTACTTGAACATGGGTACTCTGAAGGGCAGCATCTTCTTGTGATTGTAGCTGACAACCCTGAAAGTCAGTGTCCTCAGTAGAGCTAGTGATTGATACGTCAAGGGGCGACAATTTTGGTTGGTCTTGTTGAGGCAGCGTTTGGTTCAACGCAGGCTGGCTTTCTTGAGTGATGTTGGATGGCATTGAATTGTTCGGATGAAGGATGTCTCCCCAAACTATTGGTGCTTGGTGACTATTTGGCTGCCAGTTGTTGTTGGGTGGACTGGAGAGACTTGTCGTTGGATCAGAGGTTAGGTTGGGCTGGTTCCATGGATTTGTGTTGAGCGGAGTGGGTTTTCTTGTGTTGACGAGTCTTGTTGACACTGAAGGCTGGAAAGCTGGGAAGTTGATGTTGTCGATTTGGAGTTTTTTGCAATTTTCTCTGATGTGACCTGGTGCCAGACAGTGTGCACACACTAAATCATCTCTGTTGACATAGGGTAAGGTTACCAAACATGGATCACTTTTTAAATAATCTTCTCTAGATCGAAATTAAGTATGGGTTGACTACTATTTTTGAATCTAATATTGATGTTTACCTTACTGGTCATATGGCTACCAAAAATGGTACCTCTAACTCGAATACTTTGGAAGTTGTGAGGACAAGAAAATATGGCTATTTTTGCTAAGGTTAGGTTAGGGTGGTCCAATCATGGATCACCCCACCAGCGTAAGGACACAAAGCAAGGTATGCATTCAGTAGTCCCAAAATATCAAAGTAGTCTGTCCAAAGTGCACGATGAAAAATTTTGAAGTCACTGCGGTGATTGCTTGGCCCAGAATCAGGGGTGCAAAAATCACCTTTTTGAACGTCATTTTTCCATCGATTTTCGGGGGCCTGTTTTAGGTGTCTTTCTAAACGCAACCCTGCAGAGTAGAGAGACGCAGTTACAAACTGGTCAGCTTCACATCGAACAGTCAAAGGGTCACTCTAAGCAAGGAAAGACAGAAATTTAGAATCTGGTCACCTGGTCTTTAGTTATAGACCCCAAAACAGAAATGATCCATGTTTGGCACCCCGATCCATGTTCGGCACTTTACCCTAGAGAAAACTTTTGGTCCCATCAGTATTATTGACAATAGGAATTCTCTTGGGTGGGTCAATTGAGTCACTGGGTATCATTATGTAAATTGAGCGGCGCCAGGATTTCACATGTTTTAAATCATCATGAGAAGTATTAACCCCGGGGTCTTGATGGTGAAAAAACAATTCTACCATAAGGCTCCAACATTTTCTTGAGGTCGTCATCAGAAAACTCGGGTTGGGCAATTTGAAACTACAAACTTTGTGGCCTCGGTAACATATCTTCGTACGGGAAAAATACTCGACATCAAAACTACTCCTTTTCTTGACACATTTGTTGACACATTCTTCATTTAAAATACATCAGATTCGTGCGCCACTAAGTCGGGTCACATAATGGATATTAGCGCCCGAAATAATGTCAGCAACGGCTCTCAATGCTGAGTCTTGAGAAACAGTTTGGGTATTTTCAATAACTATTGCACACTTTTTTGTTGGCACATAATTTGTTGAACTTGTGTTGATTGCTTCATCAGTTCGTCTGCTGCCGATGTTGTTTTGGTTGGGTATGCGTTCGTTGAGTCTTGACTGATGGCCGCTGGTGGTCGTTGTTGGTCAGTTGAGGTTATGGCGGCCGCCATGCTGGATCCGGGAACGGACCCGCGGCTACTTGCAGAACTACGTGAGTCAGATTCAAATTGACTTACTGATGAATTGTTTGTGATTGACTTGTTGAAGGTTTGTTGGATTGCTGCTGATGTTTTGTTTTGTTTGTTTTGTTTTTTATTATCAGCCATATAATAGTTTACATGGTAGGGTAAGGTTACCAAACATGGATCACTTTTTAAATAATCTTCTCTAGATCGAAATTAAGTATGGGTTGACTACTATTTTTGAATCTAAAAATTGAGTTTACCTTACTGGTCATATGGCTCCCAAAAAATGGTCCCCTCTAACTCGAATACTTTGGAATTTTGTGAGGACAAAAAAATTGGCTTTTTTTGCTAAGGTTAGGTTAGGGTGGTCCAATCATGGATCACCCCACCACGTAAGGACACAAAGCAAGGTATGCATTCAGTAGTCCCCCAAAAAATCAAAGTAGTCTGTCCAAAGTGCACGATGAAAAATTTTGAAGTCACTGCGGTGATTGCTTGGCCCAGTCAGGGGTGCAAAAATCACCCTTTTTTAACCATTTTTCCATCGATTTTCGGGGGCCTGTTTTTTGGTGTCTTTCTAAACGCAACCCTGCAGAGTAGAGAGACGCAGTTACAAACTGGTCAGCTTCACATCGAACAGTCAAAGGGTCACTCTAAGCAAGGAAAGACAGAAATTTAGAATCTGGTCACCTGGTCTTTAGTTATAGACCCCAAAAAAGAAATGATCCATGTTTGGTACCCCCATCTATGTTCGGCACTTTACCCTAACTCTCGGCTATCGTCACTGATGAAACAACCTTTTTATAGACAATCAACTATATCCATAGACCAACCTTCATGCCCGGCTGGGATCCATGTGTTACGCCGCTCCCTGATTGGGCCGTACCTTCACTTCAACGTTTCAAGGTTAAAAACTCGACAAATTCAATTTTTGTGGGCTGATTGCATTCAGCCTGTTCAAATCTATGTTTCTGGCTCTTGGTTTTTGAGCAAGCTTGTTGGTATAAATCCAATGAAACACAAAAAATCAGTTGTCGGCACGAGCGGCACGAGCGGTGTTCCTCCGTAAAACTTCCTCTGAGGCTCTAAAATTAAAATTCATTTGAAAAATCGAGCCGTTTGATTTATATTCCTCATTTTTGTGAGCTTCTTTTTTTAAACCCCCTGAAAGCAGCTGAACATCAACTTAAAAGGGATAAACTGTTCCACAAGTGTGGCATCGACTGCACCCCAAACTGCCTCCGCCAGCGAAAAGCCGCCCTTCTGAAATTTGGGGGAGCTCGAGCCTCCTCGACCAATCAGGACGCGGCGTTCCCCTGCCGAGGCAGCTTGGTGACCACAGCCCCACCAATGACGAGTGAAGTGAAAGGTTTCCGACCAATCAGGGAGCGGCGTAACACATGGATCCCCGCCTGGGCATGAAGCAGTTGGTCTATGGATATA
>NW_023144626.1:10942981-10964381 GCF_012932325.1 Thrips palmi | reverse complement strand
CCCGGCGAGGGGGGCGCGATGGCGGTCCCAGCCGATTCCGAGCCAGCCGGCGGCAATAGGCAGAAAAGTTTATCAGAACCTGGCTCAAAATGACACGTTTTTCAACATTGGTACCAATATGCGTTTCGAAGTGCGCTGATCAATTCTGTACCCATGAAAATTGTTCAGTGATTTATTGTAAAAATTTGCCCTAGCAATTTCTCGTTTACACCCAACTTCCTCTTTTTTTGAGCTGATTCCGCCACTATCCGTAAATATCAACTTTCCGAAAATTTCAAAATTTTACACCCGCTCCTAGTCTCTTTTGTTTGACGTGATTGGGGCTGGGGGGAGGGGCAGGCGGGGCCTCGTGCCTGGCCCCGACCCTCGAGCAGGTATATTGCCGCCCCCAAAACAAAAGAGACTAGGAGCGGATGAAAAATTTTTAAAATTTTTGGGAAAGTTGATTTTTTAGGGGATAGTGGCGGAATCAGCTCAAAAAACGGGAAGTTGGGTGTAAACGAGAAATTGCTAGGACAATTTTGACAATAAATCACTGAACAATTTTCATGGGTACAGAATTGATCAGCGCGCTTCGAAACGCATATTGGTACCAATGTTGAAAAACGTGTCATTTTGAGCCAGGTTCTGATGAATTTTTCTGCCTATTGCCGCCGGCTGGCTCGGAATCGGCTGGGACCGCATCGCGCCTCCTCGCCGGAGCCAAAGGTAGCATCCGCATAGCTATCCCAGACGTCGACTGCTACTTTCTCCGTCTGTGCCGTCTGTCACTGCAAGCGCGACAGAGACAATGCTAGAGCAGGTAGCGTGGATGCACCCCGGCAGCCAGGCAGGCGCGAGCCCCAGACGGCCGGGCGCATTACAATGGCAGTCTGGCAGTGCAGTGCAGGGCGGGCGGGGCGGGGGAGGTGCGGAGGGGGCACTTCGGGGGCCGGTCCCTTGATCAGGCCTGTTTCCCTGCCCGCAGGCAGCCTTCGGCGTGCCAGTCGCCGAAAAGTCGCTTTTTTTCGTCTCGGCGTTTCCCAAATTACGGCCACCCCGTTCAAGATTTTGACTTGAAATTTGGAGAGGCGTTTGGCAACGAGTAGGACTACGCGTGTACGCACTCTAGAGTTCTTACGGATAAGTCATCACCGTAAGCTACGGACAAAATTGATTCATTGTAATTACGGATGGGCTTGTCCATATTACGGAGTTTGACATCTGTATTACGGATAAAAAGCATCTTCAGGTTACGAGAATTTCTGTACGGACAAAATTATCCGTAAATACAAACACAACTATTGATCCATAATTACGGCTACTAAACCCATCCGTATTATCAACTCAACTTGTCCGTAATCCTGATCTGAACCTACCAATCCATATTAACATCAACTTAACTTCAATATGAAGACTAATAAGGTGCAATATAGTTTCATTAGTTTTCAAACTAAGAATAGTACTTTTCCTGTATATTGCATCATTCACCTATTGATTATCCAAACTAAAATCTTCTAAGTGCCATTTTGGCCGTAGTCCAACAGTTATTAAATGACACTCTAAGAAACCTAACCTAACATTTTTATTGAAGAAAGAATTGAAATATAAACAAAAGTATTGTTATATTTATAAATGTATGTTGTTGGGAAGCAGAGAATTTACCTGTGATAATAAAAGCACCCCCAACGTCTCCAATCCTCCACAGCAGATAAGTGTGTGTTAACATGACTGACAGCCGTCCAGTTTTCGCAGACACAAGCATCACTTCTCAAAGAATAAGTGAATTAAAAACTTTTATGAACCAGAAACTTGCAAATCATCGTAGTTTCTGATTTTAAACCAAACTAAACGAGGTTAATCTACACAGAAACAAAGGGGTGACTGTGAATGTTGGATTTCTCATACTTTCACGTATGAAAAGTTTAGCGGGACGGTGTTTAGAAAAAATGAAAACACTCCGCTCCGCTGTTTGTGCTGCCGATTTTAGGCACAATTAAGGCCTTCACAATTGGTGTCAGCGATGGTGTCTCATTCCCCAAAATCCATCAAGGATGGCATTGTTTGCAAACACTGAAGAAGTCAGTGCATGTGATTTTTGTTGTCACTCGGTTCTTCCAGCATACGGTATCAGATCAGCAGACAGTATAACCTCACCAGCGCACCAACTTCAAAAGAAAACATTTACAGTATAGCTTGAGTATGGTAGAATGTTTTTGGAACTGCCCACAATAACTGGTTGGTTAGATTGAACAGTTGCTCAGTATGATTATTGAAATGCAGTGATTTCATAATCAACACCAAATTTGGGCGGTAAGTACATCTTTTTCTGCTGTGGCCCTGCTCCACCGTTACCCAAGAGTGTCTATCGTATCAGCAAGTAACTCAATCAGTAGCTCTATTATGTGCCAAATAAAAGTAAAAGTGCTTGCTAGTGCATAAAAAAGATAATTGGCATTAAAAAGTATAATATACTGCTTATCTGTTTCCGCTTAGTATGGCAACGAGTAATTTATGAATTCTGTTTGTATAACGAGTGTCGATGAATGCAATTACTTCGGATTCTGTAAGACTATCCGTAGTTACAAAGCTACATCTGTTACGGACAAAGCCATCCGTATGTTACAAATCAGGCTATCCGTATTACGCTTGCGCAAAAATGTTTGTAAGGTACGGATGAATTTGTTTGTAATACGGATGAAGTAATCCGTAAGAACTCTTGAGTGCGTTGGGAAATTTTCGATATCGTGCCCAGGAGCCGAGATACGGCGGTCTCCGTTTTTCGAGCCGATCACGCCAGTAGGCAAACAGGCAATGTCGGGCCGGATTTGACCGGACCGGGGGCGGGCCTGGTCTATTACTAGTCTCTCTACCAAGTTTGAAATTTTTTGGCCAAGCCGTTTTCGAGAAATCGCGATTTTCATTTCGGTCTGCATTGGCTCCCCGCGCCGAGGCACGGCCGGCGGCCGACCTGGAGACTCCTGTTAACGGCGCCAAGCATGTGCTTTTAAGGGGGCAATACACTGAAAATAGCCAAAAACTGACTAGTGCGATTGCTTCCATACGCGTTGTTGTGCGTTGTTCAAACTTTTCATGTGTCAAGACCTTACAAAAAGAAACATTTTAAGCCCAGAATGGCGTCGATCGGACGTCAGGGAGCGGAGCAGCGCCCAATCAATTTTTCGTCAAAAGTCGAACTGGCGGGCGTCCCTCAGTCCGCAAATAAATGAAGATATCTCAACCCCGTTTGCGCCAAAATGTAGGTAATTGAAGCAGCTATCGCATGAACTAGGATTATGAACATCGAGCAACCGAAAGTACAAATTTCCAAAATTTCATCCAAAAACACTTTTTGAGGATTTTGCAAAAATGATCAAAACAGTTTTTTTTTCGTAAAATTTTGTACTTTTGATTGTTCGATGTTCATAATCCTAGTTCATGCGATAGCCGCTTTAATTACCTACTGGCGGGCGTCCCTCAGTCCGCAAAAATGAAGATATCTCAACCCCGTTTGCGCCAACTCAGTTTTGGGCCATTTTCAGTGTATTGCCCCCTGAAGTGTGTACTTGCCAAGCGTGCGTTTGAGAACTTGGCCTCACACAACTTCCGTGTCCCGCAGAACTGCCCAGGACGGCGGCCCAGCTGACGGCCGACCTGTCCAGCCCTTCTTCCTCGTGCTCTGTGACGGTGCGGCGCGCTGCTGGGGGGCCAGTGGCGTGGATCGGCGGGATGCGGCCCGCGGAGGACGCGGCGGCCAGGCTGCTGCTGTGCCGACTGGCTTGCAGTGGAGGGCTGCGCGCGCCGGAGCAGCAACCTGGGCGGCAGCAAGAAAAGGGCGATATCGGTGAGGTCCCCACTCTGCATGATCCATCCATCCTCTCTCCCATGACTCATTGATAGCCTTGTCGATGCAACGAATTCTTTCCCGCAGCCCTAGTCTGGGAGGATCGCTCCAACCAGGCGGAGGTGGTCGAAGCGAACGCAGCCAAACAGGTGACCATGAGCGTGGGCAGCAGGGTGGCGCGCGGACGGGGCTGGAAGGACGGGGACCAAGACGACGGCACGCCCCCCGGACCCGGCACTGTTATAGCGTTCGGACATATACTGGCGAACGGTGGGCAATGGGGTGATGGAGTAAGCGTGAAATGGGGCCACACCGGCAAAACAAGCTCCTACTTAAAAAAGGAAAGCTCCGTAGTACTCCGTTTGCTGCCGCCCGAGCTGGTGAGTAGCAGTCGAAAGGGTTGCAACGCCAATCTCAGCCTCCCGAGGAACACCCTTAACGGGTATTTCTTCCCTGGGCCGTCTTATTATTGCTTACTTTCCTGTTTTCAGAAACCACACATTGGGTCAGAGGAAGAAGTCCTCGACGTCGCTGCCATCAGTTTCTGCGTCGACATGAAACCCAAGGGAGAACTACTGGCACGCACTAACTTCACAAAGGTACACACTAAATGTTTAGGTAGAATTTTGTACGTGCCACTTGCACGATTTTGTGCATGCGGGGAATTTGCATAATATTATGCGTGAAAATGCATAAATTTATGCAAATTCACGCACAATTTTATGCACGACGGCACACAAGTTTAAAATTGTGCATCACCACGTACAAAATTGTACCCAAACATTTAGTGTGTAAGGTAGCGGCGCTGGTTACTGTGTTCATCGCAGAGTTCTATAACTCACCGCAACACTAGAGATGAGTTTCTTGATGGGTTAGTGAAATACGTGACAAATGACCAGTGAAAAATAGTGGTAAATTTACAAAGAGTCAAAAAAACTACCAAGTACTCTTTCCGAACGTCATAAATATACTTTCAGAAGTAACTTAACGTTTCCTAAACTTGTTAAACATGTTGAAATTTTCAACTTCAAAGAAAAAGAAACGTTAAAGGGCTACATTGAAGACAAGTAACATTCTCGGCCTCGTCGTATTGACATTATTGGCTGAGCGGTTAGACCAGCTCTTATTTTGCGAAAGTGAGAATTCCGCTGGGTTCCCCGACTCAAAATGACCGAAATGGTGAGAAAACTCTTAATTTCAAAGCCCAAGGTCGTCAGACTTACCAAAGCCGTGCCCCAAAACCCTATATAAAGGAAAAAAGCCATTTTTTTTTTCGGACTTTTACCAAACTAAGTTTGACTTTAGGGTAAACAGGTCATAATACGATCTTTGGGCGAAAATTTCGTCCGTTTTGCGATATCTCGACTCCTTTATAACCGCGAGCATAAAAAAGACGCCGCGCGGGCGGTTGGGGAGGCCGCTTGGGCATGAAGGAGTCGAGATATCGCAAAACGGACGAAATTTTCGCCCCAAGGGTCGTATTATGACCTGTTTACCCTAGAGTCAAACTTAGTTTGGTGAAAATCCGAAAAAAAAAAAATTGGCTTTTTGTCTTTATATAGGGTCTTGGGGCACGGCTTTGGTAAGTCTGACGACCTTGGGCTTTCAAATTAAGAGTTTTCTCACCATTTCGGTCATTTTGAGTCAGGGAACCCAGCGGAATTCTCACTTTCGCAAAATAACACACTAAATGTTTGGGTACAATTTTGTACGTGGTGATGCACAATTTTAAACTTGTGTGCCGTCGTGCATAAAATTGTGCGTGAATTTGCATAAATTTATGCATTTTCACGCATAATATTATGCAAATTCCCCGCATGCACAAAATCGTGCAAGTGGCACGTACAAAATTCTACCTAAACATTTAGTGTGAAGAGCTGGTCTACTGAGCGGTAGCTGGGGTTGAAAAGTTTTTCCTGTCTGTGTGTCCGCACTACTCCTCCTAAACGGCTCGGCCGATTCTGCTGACATTTTGCAGGGTCATTAGGCATATCTTTGGCTTACCACACTGAGAATCTAAACGCTATGAGTATAGCGTCAAATGGTACGATGCAAAAGCATTGTATGTGAAGTGCAATGCCTCCACAATCCCATGCATTCATACTGAATGTTTTGGTTGAATTTTGTACGTGCAACCCGCACGATTTTGTGCATGCGTGGAATATGCATAATATCATGCGTGAAAATGCATGAATTTATGCAAATTCACGCACAATTTTATGCACGACGGCACGCAGGTTTAAAATTATGCATCACCCCGAACAAAATTGTACATAAACATTTAGTGTGTTAGCATAGGGCATTTTCGGGACGCATTGCACGTAAGGTGCAATATGGCTATCGCATTGCACGTATCGTGCGATATTTCAGCTGCATTGCACCATACGTGCTATACTCATAGCGTTTGGAATCTCAGCGCACACACCAAAAGTCAGCTTTTTATCTCAATCCATGTGATCATTACAGCAAAAAACACTTTAAAAAAGAAATAATTTTTTACTGACATGTGTCGTCATAACAAGTTTAACATCATTTCTTATGTTTTGGAGGGTGCTGAAAATGAAAATGATATCCACTTCAACATCTGACCTAGGTTCGAGACCAAATGGGACAAAAGTGAGCCAGAATTTTAGGGGAGTCAAACCAAAAATGTCGTGTAGTTTGACCAGCGAACCAACCTCATCGCCCCGCACATGACAGGGGGGTCTGGAGGGCAGAGTCCCCCAGTATAAGTTGGGACTGAATGCGCTGCTATGATGTGCGATCAGGTCTCTTTGTGTGGCGAGAGAGTCTGCCGAAGGCAGGCCTCCGCCGCAGGCCAAGGTAGGTGTAAACGCCAGGCGCGTGCATAGTCGGAACTGGCGCAGCATCGTGAAGCCTGAAACGGCAAGCCACTGTCTGGCGTACACCTACCTTGTATCTGTTGCCAAAAAGATTTTACTGCAAATGTTTACTGATTTCTTATTACGCTGGTAGAACTCAAGCGTACTTTTACGCCTTTCTTCTAGCGTAGTAGAACTACGCTCGGCTTCAAGCATACACTGTGGCAAAAAGCTACGGAATATTCTGTAAACAGCTTGTGGTAATTCTCCGTAGCCCCCTAATCAATATTCTCCGTAGGCTCTTACAGTATTTTCTGTAGGACCGCACAGTATTTTCCGTAGGACCTTACAGTGATCTCCGTAGGACTATACAGTCTTCCATGTCCTACGGACAAGACTGTGCGGACTTACAGAGAATACTGTGCGGCCCTACGGAGAATACTGTAAGAGCCTACGGAGAATATTGATAAGAGGGCTACGGAGAATTCTGGCAAAAAAAATAACAGAATTTTCAGTACCTTTTTGCCACAGTGTAGTTCTCCATTTTGCTCCTCTCCTGCCTATCTAAATGCACGGGAGAATTTCTTCTCTACGCTTGACGCCGAGCGTTAAGTCTTCAACCGTAGTTTTATGCTTGAAGGAAGCATACAACTACGCTCCACACACCAAATGTTATGTACAATTTTATACGAGACATCACAGTTCTTTGTGCACACGAAATTTTCGTACAATTTTCGTACGAAAAACTGCACATTTTTCGCTATTTTTGTACAAAATTGTACAAAAAGTTCGTGTGCACTAAAAACTGTGATGCCTCGTTCAAAATTTGTACAAAAACATTTCGTTTGCAGTTTTACCAGTGTAGCTTCACTGAGATTCCAAACGCTATGAATATAGCGTCAATTGGTGCAATACAAAAGCATTGCACATGAGGTGCAATGCATTCCCACACTGTGGCAAAAAGCTACGGAAAATTCTGTAAACAGCTTGTGGTAATTCTCCGTAACCCCCTTATCAATATTCTCCGTAGGCTCTTACAGTATTTTCCCTAGGACCGCACAGTATTCTCCGTAGGACCTTACAGTGATCTCCGTAGGACTATTCAGTCTTCCAGGTCCTACGGAGAAGACTGTGCGGACTTACAGAGAATACTGTACGGCCCTACGGAGAATACTGTTAGCCTACGGAGAATATTGATAAGAGAGCTACGGAGAATCCTGGCAAAAAAATTAACAAAATTTTCCGTACCCTTTTGCCACAGTGCATTTCCATGCATTAGCATAGGGCCTTTTCGGGATGAATTGCACATTAAGGTGCTATACGGCTGAGGCATTGCACGTATGGTGCGATATCTCAGGTGCATTGCATCATACTCATAGCGTTTGGAATCTCAGTGTTCGTACGATTTTGTTTTAGGGTGTTCAGTCCATCAAACCTAACTAACAGTCATTTGCAGCGTACTCTTTTATTTCTATAGCACCTATTGACATCTTTAAAACGATCAAAAATGTGCTGACTTAAAAAGAAAATACATGGTACGTTTTACGTCTGCTCAAGAAACTTTAAAAGCAGGAGAAAAAAGTCCATGTGGGTCTGAGAGTGTTAGGACCTCTGGTGTCGAAAACCCATCAAATCCACTAAGCGATGATGGTGCCTTGTTCAGGTGCGCACGCTTCTCGGCCTGCACTGCGACGTAGAGCCTGAAGCCTGGAGCCTGACAGTGCTGCAGCAGGCCGCGCCCCGCCTGAAGGCCCTGCAGCTGGTGTCGCCGCAGCAGCAGCACCTGGACGCGGCCCTGGCGATGCCGCTGCTCGAGGGCCTCTGCGTGTGCAACGTGACGGGGCCGCAGCTGCAGCAGGTGGTCCGGATGGCGTCGCTGCGCCGCCTGGAGCTGCACTGCCCGCCGGACGCCCCGCTGCCGGTGCTGGCGTTCCCGGGGACTGCCGCGGGGCTGCGGTGGCTGCGCTGCGGCGTGCACCCGCTGGTCACGGCGCTGGCCCTGGTGCGCGCGCACGCCGACACCCTGGAGGAGCTGCAGCTGGTGGCGGCCTCCACGGAGCCCTACGGCTGCCCCGACCTCGCCAGGGAACTGCAGCGCTGCGGCCTCAAGAAGCTCAAGAAGATGGTGCTGCTGCGTCGAGATGCTTACGATTCATTATGTCGCCATGATGAGAAATCTTGCAAGAAGCAAATGACACAAATTACGTACTTTTTCTACGAGAGTGACTTGTGTGTGGATGTGCTGTGCAGTGTGTGCAACGAGGGTTGCGAGAAATGTCATGCTGTGTGATTGCTGACTCTCTTTTTAACGTCTGAGTTACGTTTAATGCTATTCCAATATTACATTGATAATGATCTTTGAGAGGGGTCTATTCTAAAGGGTTTTGGGTTTTGCATCCATTATTTAAATAGTTTAATTTAAATTCTGAATGAAAAGCCTGTTCTACGACACATGTGACCTGTGGGTTTCGTTTTATTTGTTCATTTTCTGTCCGATGTTTTTTTGGCTTCAAATTAAATATTTGAACAGTGGCCACGCTCAATAACAATTTACAAAAAAAACTGATTTTTTTGCAGACCATTGTTAATACACCTTTCGTGCTGTGTAAAAAACAGAAGTGTGGTACACGTGGGTCTTTTTTGGTCCCATTTGCAATTTTAAGCACACGCTGGATGATGATTAAATTTTGTGTCCACCAGGTGGGACACATTGTCTAATGAAATGCAGTTAGCAGTCTGCTTTGGACGTGTGATATTATGTGTCAAAGCTATGACTTTTTGAAGGCATAATTATGCATGCACAGATAGTCGTAAGGTGCACCTTACGTGCGTAAAACATTATACATCACTGTGTACATTTCAGGCCAACTTTCCTGCAGGGCGTGCTAACGGGAAAAGGTTCTCGTGTCCCCATTGAATACGTCCCTGCGACAATTCGTCCCCACTCATTTCGTCCCCAGGCATAAATTCCTCTTGTATAAATAGGGCGTCGGTCCTATGACCCAACTTATGTCCCCATTCTTACCTCTGCTACGTCCTGACTACAGTTCAAAGTTTTCAAGATTGGAAGGCACCTGATTCCTCCATCTATTGTACCAATAACAGGAAAAGTAGCGATAACCATCGGCAACTTTGGCCCGTCCCGTATATTAGGAGATGTGCGAATTTTGCCTATGTTTAACCCCAAGGGGATTTGACCCTGAGTCTGGGGTCAAAATAGATGTTATTTTCGTCATCAGCACCCTCAAAACTAGAAATTATGCAAAAACTCGAATAAAAAGAATATTCAAAATATACCCCACTGGGATTTGAACCCGGGTCCAAACTTCTCCGATTCGCTTCAAACTGGCACCTTTAGGGGTAGGTTGGGTAAGAAAAGTACACTCGAGGCTCGGGTAAGAAAAGTACACCCGTTATATCTCCGAACTGAAACTACACTGAACCATCACGTTAGTGGTTTTAGAAAGATTGGTCATCCCGCTGACAAAAAAAAAATTTAGCCCAGTCTACATATAATATTTAGAATCAACTGCACGTTTAAAAAAAACATTAGAAATAACTATAAAAATTTTTTTTAAATGTTTGTACTTTGAAGTACAGCTTCCTGCAGAATCACCGACAGTCCAATGTAAGGTACCACCTTATAGTTTAGTCCATCAGCTTTGAAAAACAGTGCCGTTCGATGCTCTTAGGCTTCAACACAATTTTTATAAGTGTAAAAATGAAATGGGAAGAAAAGTACAGTCGCGGGGGAAGAAAGTACAGGCTTTGGGAAGAAAAGAACCCCTCTAAGAAACTAAAGGGGGATAAAAATTTGAATTGATCAGGGAAAATAGATTTGATTAGGCGAGACAAGCAAAAAATGTCAACACATGTTTAGAATTAGACTAGAAATGAACAAGTTTTTGGGGCATTTACGTAAAAAGGGGAAGAAAAGTACAAAAATGCTGTCCCACTTACCTCTGGAAAAGGCTTTTTTGGACCTTCTATCATGAGTCCATGTAGAATCAGAACCAATTGACCGATTTTGACGAAACTTGAACTAATGGCAAGTGAAAGCTCTCCACTTTATGGGTAAACCCGTATTGAGCCAAGATTGGCGGTCTCCTGGTTCGAAATCGCAATTCTTTTTGTTGTACTTTTTTTTCCCGTGGTGTACTTTTCTTACCCCTTTTTGAGGAGTTCCGAAATCACATACGTTTTGGCATGTTGTACGTAATGGTTTGGGAAATATAATCAAAGAACAGTGATCCATTTCATTAGGAAGGCATTGGATTACAAGTTCACGAGAGCGAATAGTTAATCCTCATTTGAAACTTCTGTACAGTGAAAAGTACGCGTTTTGTACTTTTCTTCCCCACCTACCCCTAGTTTTGTCTTGTCGCCCTGATTCCAAAATCCCCCTACATGCCCTGCTAGCTGTAAGGAGGGTGGGGTACAATGGACACGGGGCACAATGGGACACTGTCAAATTAGCCACCTTGGGGTGTTCGTAGGATCTGCGGGTTACGCTCGATATGGGCCCAGCATTGCCGGTTATTTCCAAAAAGCGGGAATTTATTCGACTGAGCGTTCTTTCGGCAGGTCGAAGCGAAGTGCAAATGTAAGAAAAACGAGGTAAAACTAGCAAGACCGGAGAATTTTGTTTTTCCTCTAGCTTTTAAAGTATTTGTCGCACGTTCGTAGCGTTTCACCAGTGTGTTCGTTGGTCTTTTGAGGTTCAGTGAGCTTGTCTGGGAGCTCTGGTTTTTGGGGGTTAAAGAGCTAGAGCGTGTCCAGTCCAGCGTGTCGTTCGGGGCACAATGGGACACCCTCGTTTGGGGCACAAGGGGACGTTTAATAAAAGGGGCTTTCAAGTTTTAGTTGTAGTTTATGTCTAAATGAAGCCAAACCATACGTTATTATGTTATTCACAAGAAATTTGGCATCAAACATTTCATTTGCGCTTTTACTGTATTTAAAATTGCATTTTCTTTTATTTGTTACACATCTACTCCGGAAATTTTTTTTTAAAGGGAACCAGGAACGTAAGTTCTTTTTCAAAATAGTTTGTGACAAAATAGATCAAAAACCCATTGCCCACATTTTTGAATGCTCCTTCGCTTTATTTTTAGCTCATAAAAGGGTGTGTCCCAATGTGCCCCAAGGCTTTCCCTTGTGCCCCAGCCCCGGGGGACAATGGGACAGTGACACTTTTCGGCAAATGTCTCCACAGACCAAAAATGCCCTAAAATCAAATTTTTTGGTCAAATAAAAGTTATAGACAATAAACAAAGAACATTTGAGCTATCGGGCGGCATTTTAGCTCCAACGGTCTCGGATCTAGGCCAAAAACAAAAAAAGCGTCCCATTGTACCCCACCTTCCCTTATCCGTTGCCGAAATCCTCCTCGACCCTATGTAGACCATGATGCACCTGCAGCAGCGCCCCCGGGGCTAGGATCGGATTTGCTGCCACCGGGCGGTTCTTAGGATCACCCAGGGAGGCTGCATACCAAATTTGGTCAAGATCGGACCACGGGAAGTCCTCGGACGGACGGACGAACGGACGGACGGACGCACAGCAGGGATCATACTATATGCCCGTCCCTCCGTCATTTTTTTTACAAAAAATACACGGGACGGGCCAAAAACGGGCGATTGGTAACGCGAGGTAACTCGCTTTTTTCTCCAATTAAGGGGAGCGTAAAGTGAAATTTCGAAATTTTTCATGTTTTTTCAGCCGTTTTTTTCTTACATATTGGTCTCCCTGACATGAAAATGGACATCACCATTGGATTCTCCATGCCTTTTTACCATTTTACCATCTTTGGTTGCGCGTCTGGTGGCACTTTTTGAACTATCGCAAACATTTTAGTTTTGGTCCTATGTTTTTAATCCTTGCGCGCAGTATTTCAAATCCAAATGCTGTCCCAAAAAATATGACGAAGTTGCAACATCTTTTTATGGTCAAAATGAAGAAGACAAGGGAGCCGGATTTCAAAAACATGTTTTCTTTCGGTCTTAATCTTGAAAACTAGAATCATGACTGTTTTTATGCCGCTTTTGGACATTCATTGACCTGTAACTAAAGATTGAGACACATTTTTGACAAAAACACTGTAAAAAATCATCGTGAATTTACGAAAGGTTTTGATACCAATTCATTGTGAAGTAACAATAACATTTCGTCATTTTATGAAATTTATTTGTAGAGGCCGTTTTATGAATTATTCATCACAGAAATCTTCTTAATTTTATGAAATTTGTTTGTGAACACCGCCTTATGAAATGGTACGAACGAAATTCATCTCAAAGGTGACTACCACGTGGCGTTGGGGCCTCCGGTCAACGTGGTGACTCACAGGGTTGTTAACGTTACTTTTCAGCATTTTTGCACAATTTAATTTGAACAATTTGCCAAAAAGATTTTTTATTGTATTATTTTGATGTCTCTGTTGCAATAGACTCTCAGGAGTTCAAATATTCTAGAAAATTTTTTGGTTCGTTAAATTGTGATAGGGTTGGCCCTAGGAGGACGAGAACCCAAAAGTAACGAGTAACGCGTTACTTTTGGGTTCTCGTCCTTCTAGGGCCAACACTATCAGAAATTTCAGCGAACCAAAAATTTTTCTGGCATATTTGAATCTTTCTGAGTCTTTTCCTTCAAAAACATTCAAATAATAAAAGAAATGTGTGCAATTTCATTGAAAAGTAACGTTAACCCTGTTTACTGAGCGACCACGATGACCGGAGGCCTCAACGCCACGTGGCAGTCATCGTGGTGGCCCTGGAAGAACGTCATCGGGGGCCTCCCGGTGTCGCCGACGACGTTACCCAAATTTAGAACGACGATTTTGTGACTGCCCAACGCTGGCTCGTTACCTGAATTTGAGCGACGATGCGTGCGTCACCCAATGAAAGGGCGATGGTGGTGACACTTTCATTCTCAGTGACGTGCTAGCACCACTAATGGCCGAAATCCTCCTCCGGCTCGTGTAAACCTTACCTTTTTCTGCAGTTTTGTAGTGTGCTTTTACTTCCTGTACACAACGCAGGAACCGTGGCTTGTCGTAACAGGCTTCGCGCTGCTGCCAATCCACGCCTGGCGTTTACATCTACTTGGTCTGAGGCGCTTCCTGCTTGCTTCGGCAAGCCGTCACTGAAATTTATGTTGGAGCAATAAGTAGATCACTCCGCGACAAAAGGTTTCAAAACCAAACCGCAATTTGACTTTCCAGTCGAGCCCCTTCATCCAAGGTACAAATCTGGCCAACTGCCTAAGTCAGAAACCAGGACACCCCCTCCTTTCCGACCCATCGTTGAAAAGGTCGTAGTCAGACCTATCGAAATCTGGACTAAAAATTTTGGGTCGGTCGGCCCCTTTTTTCTGAGATTCTGATCTGTCCAACTCGTGGAAGCAGCCGTCATTGTCGGGGCCAGGTCCACTAAATCGGTCTGGTCGCCCGATTAAAAAAATACCCCTGCATGGCGTGCTAGCACCACTTCTGGCTGGAATCCTCCTCCCGCTCATGTGAACTTCCCCTTTTTCTGCCGGCCTTTAGTCTTTTATGTTGGTCATGACCATAGATTAAGATAGATAGCTGAATTTTGATGTGTGGTGAGCCAAGGACATACTTTTTGACCTTTCAAAATCTCAGCCGGATTGGCCGAGCCGTTTAGGAGGAGAAGTGTACACACACAATCTCTCTCTCTCTCCCTCTCTCTCTCTCTCTCTCTCTCTCTCTCTCTCTCTCTCTCTCTCTCTCTCTCTCTCACACACACACAGATATTCAAAACTTTTCAACCGCTCTGGAGTAAAGGGCTTCGCTATCGCTCCGCCAATGAAGGAATTGAAATTTCTAAGCTGAATATTGGTGTGTGGCGAACGATGGCGAACCAAAAACATAACTAACGAGCCTGCAAAATCTCAGCCAGATCGACTGAACCGTTTAGGAGGAGGAGTGCTCACACATACACGGAATAACCTTTTTAACCCCACTGAAGTAATAGGCTTTGCTATCGCTCAGACAATTATATTTGCAGCAATCTCAAAAATTATTGTAATACTGTCATCTGTCAACATCCTGGTCGGTGGGTGGGGCTTTCAAAGTCACCCCTAACACCATTGCAGAATACTTGTCAGCACTTTTATTTGGGGCTGATTTTTTGACAGACCAAATATTTTGTAGTGCACTCTTCTGAAAAAGTTAAATTCTCAGTTGAAAATTGATGTAATTGCTATAATGAAATGATCTTTGATGTAAACGTACTCTGCAGAAGGGAGCAGGTCTTCAATATCCTCAAAAACGGCAGGAGTTGATAAGCTGGTGGGAACAAACCAGTCGTTCGAGAAAGGTTGCCTGCACTGTACTTTCAGGACAATGGAACAAAGCGCTACATTTGAACGGAGGTTTATTGCACGTATCTCAAATTACAGCCATCAACACTTACTAATATATCATTGGTACAAAGTGTAGCTTAAAGAAATAAAATATTACTTAAAATATTGAACAGTCACACAGTTTGTAGACTAGAACCGTGAAAAAACTCGCTAGATATGGCCAGTTCGCTAATCGCGTCATTTAAAATACTGTAAGTGGAGATACACTTAATCATATAAAAACAAAATAATTAACGACATTATGAAGTATCATGAGACTTCATTTGCTAATGTCGTTAATTAAGGGGGCTCATACATGTTAAAAGCACTTTTTTTAAAAAAAATTTTGACGTAGACGGATTAAGATTTTACAATTTCTGTGTTAAAATCCTTTTAGATAATTGAGTAAGCTTCATTTTGGTTTAAAGGGGAAAGTGACTTTGGACATTTTTTGGAGATTTAGTCGAAACTTTAAAAAATTTTTGCTTCTCGAAAATTTTGTTCGCATACTTGCTCAGATCTGGGGGGAAAAAATCAGGGAGACTCATCCCCAGTAGTGTCTAGAATTGACTAGAATGGGCTTTATACTGCAATAGTTTTCATAAAAAAAAATAAAAACAATTTTTTGTTGAAAATTTGTTTAAAAATTGTTTAAAAAATTGTTTTTTTTTTTTTCTTAAAAACTTTTGCAGATATAAAGCCCATTCTAGTCAATTCTATGACACTACTGGGGATGAGTCCCCTGATTTTTTCCCCACAGATCTGAGCAAGTATGCGAACAAAATCTTACGAGAAGCAAAATTTTAAACGTTTCGACTAAATCTCCAAAAAATGTCCAAAGTCATTTTCCCTTAAGCCAAAATAAAGCTTACTCAATTATCTAAAAGGATTTTAACACAGAAATTGTAAAATCTTAATCCGTCTACATCAAATTTTTTTTTTTTTAAAGTGCTTTTAACATGTATGAGCCCCCTTAAGTTTTCAGTCGTACATAGAAGCATTGTGCTTCTCCAAGTGCTTGTTAGTAATTTCCAAAGACACAGCATCATAATTCTTGGTGCGAAACGCTACCCGAGTAGCGCAAATAGCGTTCAAAGGGCTTGTTACAATCCTGTTTTTCTTCTTGGTTTTTGTATCAGTGACAATGGTGAAAGTGCGTTCACAGTCGGCGTTAGCATGAGGGTGATAAAAACCAAACGAGCTAGCTCGGCAACTGGGGGCACTGCGGTTGTTTTGGGAAATCCCTTGCATTGTAAATTTCAGCCCAGAACTCTTCTGGATTCATTTTCAGCAGCGCCTGTTTCTGCTCCTCGTCAAAAAGACCTGGGACTGTTCTCCATTCAAAGGCCACAGTTGTTGCATCAATTCCTAGTTTCTCCTGTAACAAAATGATGAGAAATGAAATTATGCTGCTGACAATGTCGCTACCCCCGCGCAGCGGAGGTTCTCCGGGGGCCCTGCGCGTGGGGTCCGATGTGGGGTGCATTCTTTCACGCAGAAAAATTGCCTTGAAGGTGTTTGGGAAAAGGGTGCTCAAATCGCGCAAATGAGGAAGACTCCGTGCTTTCTCATCCAGAGCAACCTAGGGGTCGATAAATTCCATTTCCTGGATAACGGGTTTTCCAATTGGAAAAATCGTCTGGGTCTGTTTTGCTGCCGTGAGATAAAAATCCAGACAACGAAGCCAAAACAATTTATATCTTGCTTTCCCTCTGAACCAACTGTTCTCTGGTGAACTTTTCTCAGGGTCATTGGGGGGAGGAATCACCTTCAATGCTTCTTCACAATCTGGCCCCAAGTACACCTCATCCAAAGCATTCTGAATACAATAAACATGTTTTTTAAAATACAATTTTTAAAAAAATTATCCAATTTAATATATTGACACTTACCTGCAGGTAAGTCAAGTTCAAAGAAATGTGTGCAACAAACAACGACTGTAAAAAGTTAACGTAAAACGAACGTACAGGCCTGAACGTGAGTTGCTCGGTATTCCACTCCAACCGTAATCCTCACATTGTCCATGTACTTATGGCTGTGGTCGTGTGCAACCCGCCAAGGTCAGTGAATGCGGCGTGGATTCCTATTCAGCCATTCTCAATTGTGCCGTGCCCGGGTAACACCGCGGTCGCCCACAGTGTATGCAGAGGCCTATTTATTTGGATTCCTGATAAAAGTACTAAGTGACAGGTAGCTGTAAAGAAAATTGACAACCATGATATTCCAAAGTGCAAATTGTAGTCCGAAACTGCTCGTTTGAGTAGGATCCGAACAGATTCTGGCGGTTTCTGAGTCATTTCTTTTTTTAAGAGTCCCTTTAGAGGCCCTGACATCTGCTAAGTAAAATACAAGTGGGAAACCTGTGGTTTTACTTGCTGATTCATTAATTGTGTCATACGTCTAATGGCTATCAAGCTCCCTGTGCGGTATCACCAGAAGTCGCAAAATGACGCGTCCTAATAAAATAATCGTTCTGTCAGAGTAGATCCAAGACAATCCTATAACTGGTAGTGCAGATTTACAGCTATCCTAAATGCAGGGGTTCCTGAACTATCTTTACTGCAAATCAGTGAATCTCGATGTCTGTGCACAATGTCCACGTCTTTATATAGGGATGAAACTTCTCAACAAGCCCTTCGGTGAGTAATTTTGTTAAGTATGTTGGCGTCACGGACTTCTAGAAAAGACCGCTTTTTCAGGATAGTTCTAAAGTAAGAATGGCAGGACGGCCTTGGATCTGCTCTGAGATGTAGGATAATTCTATTGGGACGCGTCGAAATCTGCTATGCAGGAGTACGAGTATTATCGGGAACAGAATCGTTTTTAACACGTCCGCTGCGATACGAGAACATGCAACCTCGTATCGGGCGGTCCAAAACTGCGGTACGATAACATGCCGCCTCGTATTTTGCCAAAATTTTTTCTCTGGCCAGAACGAGGAAACGGGCATAGGTGGGGAAATGAGACCGACAAAATTTTGACCTACAAGGTCTCATGAAAATTTCGGCTGTTGTTTCCACGTCCTACGACCATTTTCGAACGAGAACAGTGTTCTCGCATCGCAGGATGCGCTTTGGCATAATTATTTCTCCGGCGTATCCCAATATTGCCTGCAAGGGGAAATCAGTGTGAATTGCGGTGTACAAATCCAATAAATTTCAGTCGAATTCAGATAAATTTCAGTCCAATTTCGATGAATTTTCGCGAATTTTAAACGTTTGATAAATTTTCGGGGTACAAATTTGGCTGGAGTTTTTTCCCCTTTTGGGTTTGCCTGTAGTTCTTCGGTGCGGGGCCCGGGAAAAATTAATTTTTGCCATGGCGCTTCCTGCGATACGAGAAAAACCGTTCTCGTAATCCCCTTTATCAAAGCGCGGTACGAGAACACGCGTGAGACCTGGCAGGTAAAAAACAATTTGGTCGCTCTTTCCTACCTGTTACTGTTTCCCCGTTTTGACCAGAACAAAAAATTTGATCATACGACCACGCGCGTTCTCGTATCGCAGTCTGGGCGCCGCGCACTGGTGGGCGGGCCCAATACTGCGATACGAGAAACCCCGTGGTCGTATTTTTTGGGGGTTTCCCGACGAAGGAAGACCCAATTGTTTCTGACGGCTCAGATTTCTTCTTTTTTTCGGTATCATCTGATTGGAAAATGGTTCCGCCAAATTACTCCTTATCATAACCAAATTATAAAGGCGAAAAATTCAAAAATTTATCGTGAGAATTTAACGTAAACGACTAAAACATAAATTTGCAACAATCGAAAACGAGACCCGTCGATGCTATCAAAAAATAGTTAAAATAAAAAAATGTGCCACTCCTAAAAAACTAAACGTCCTGCCTCATCAAAGTGACAAGAAATCGTCTGTGTTGTGAGTAAATGGTTAAAACATGAAAAAAAGTCTCCATGGCAACGACACGGTGCCATCGGGGATGTGCTTTCAAAAGTCAAATTTTAGTCTCTGTCGAAGAAAGATTTTATATTCCGAACAAATTATGACAGTGGGATCCATTTGGAAAATGGCAAGTTTTTCACCAGAACCTCCCACACTCTTAAAATCCTACGAAGCATTTGCTTCATAACTACGAAGAAAATGAAGACATTGTAGAATTGCTTCGCATTTTGAAGAAATGTTTGTATTACAAAGGATTTTTCTTCATAATGCGAAGCATTTCTTCGTAGGATTTACAATGCCTTCATTTTCTTCGCATTACGAAGCGATTCTTCGTAGAGTTTTTACTATGCATTAAGGCCGTAATGTGCCGGACAATTACGGCCTAAAGGCCGTGGTCAGGCCAAAAAGTCTCGCCATTTGGTGGTAAGACTTTTTAGTCTGACCAAATTTTGGCGAGACTTTCAGGTCTGACTAAAACTTGGCGAGACTTTTATGTCTCGCCCTATTTTGGCGCGAAGTCTTTCCATCCAAATTTTCACTGAACAGTTTTTTGCGCAGTGTCCCAAAGTGATAAAAACAATTTTCCCGATCATTTTAAATGGTGGGTTTAATTTAGTGAGTTCGACTTGGTTGGGAAGACCCGGGGATCCAGCAAGCGCGGTTTAAGGAGCTCCCGACAGGGATGGCTTGTGTATTAGTCCACCTACATGGGCGTGATGCTGGTGGCCCACAATCAGGCGTTAAGGTGCTAGATCGCGTAAATTTTGGGTCACCGATTTCGTTCAAAATTTGTACATGCATTAAGGACGACAATACAAGCACCATTCAAAGGATTTTCTTTTCAAAAAATTTTGAACCGAAATATTGAACGTTGTAAGTGTGAAAACAGCGCTCGGGGAAAAAAAAACGCCTACGGCTCAACTATGCGTCTGATCGGGAAACCCCAATGCATATTCGTTGGGGGAAAGGTGTCCGGAGGGCAATTGATCAGGCCGGGAGCCGCGCGATCAATATTTGTACGTTTGGTGGGGTTCAAAACCGACTACTTTCGCTCTTTTCTTTGACGCCCCCAATGAACATTATTGTCGGATTACTTTCAGACTGATCAATTGCCCTCCGGACACCCTTCCCCTACACGGATCCGTTTTCGGATTCGCTGTACCTATCATAGTTTTTGCGTAGGCGTTCTTGCCGTTTCACTCAGTTTTCCGTCCTTTTCACACGTTTTGAATTTGGCGGTCGAATCCTGAGGCATCGGAGGGTGGCGCGGCGGAAAGAATCGGAAACACGACTAACTAAAAGGAGACTGCCAACGATCATTAAGATCTGTAAGTGGGTCACGTCGCAGGTAGTCGCTGTTCGGCTCCAAGCTCGACGGGAATCCTTCGGGGACCGACCCGGAACCATGTGCGGTGGTGCGGTGGTGCGGGTGCCGGGAGGCGACAGAGGTGGGGGAGTAGTGGTGGTGGTGCGTAGCGAGGCAGCCGTCCTCGAGACGGTCCCCGGGCACGGAGACCCGAAGTGATGCTTCGGGAGCCTTCGGGTGCTCGACAGTGCTCGACGAACTTTTATGAGGGGCAATTTAGCTTGTACGCGCTGGCCTGTGCATCGGGATAGCACGTTGGCAGTCTCCTTATGATTAGTCGTGTATCGGAACTGCGTGCAGGACGGCCGAGTCGGTGCGACACGTTTATGATGGACACCTCGCTGCATTCCATCTATTGTCTCCGCTCCGTCTGCCCCCCCCCCCCCCCCGCTGGAGACGCAGCCGAGGACCGGCAGCGCGCTCGGCCACTGGGGCAGCCCCCGAAGGGCCAACAACAGGATTTGGCCGCGGACACTACCCGTTCTTTTTCACTATGGGGTAGATTTATATACCCCTGGCACCGCGATGAGACGAGGAAAACGACTGAAACAAGTTTGATTTGATAAATTTGAAATCTCAGAAGTTCACCCGTTGCTGTGCTCATGCTGAGTGACACCTGTCAAGCTGTCTTTGTGCACTTTGACGAGGGTGCCGGTGCTCGCCTCGCCCGCACCGGCAACTACACTGCCAAATCAGGCGGCATTGACTCGAAGATGATGCACAGTGAGGATAGGACTCTCCACCCCCAACAAGGACCTTTTAATTTTTTGGAAGTACTCGACTGTGGTGCCATCTCTCGGGAAAGTGCTACACTGCCTGAACTGCCTGAACGAAAATGGCAAGGAGTATTCGCATGAGAGGACTCCGGTCAATACAACGGTCTAAGTTCCTTTAGCCGTTGCTTGGACCCCGGTCCGCTATCTCGCACCTTAAAGGGGAAACTTACAGGGGGGGGGGGGGGATCGCACGAATGGGCGCTATATTCATAGCGTTTGGATTCTCTGTGACCTTCCAACGTGTAGTGACACACGGGTTCTGTCAACAGTCTCTAGAGCGATTCTCACGTTTCGGGGTAGTTTTGGCGTCTCTGATTTGCCGAAAGTGAGAAATATCAAGTAAGTTTTTTTGA